>NC_064931.1:724895946-725221836 GCF_023897955.1 Schistocerca gregaria | reverse complement strand
CAGAATAATTGCTGGAGCCCACCCACGGTCATCCTGCAGACATCTATTTAAGGATCTAGGGATCCTCACAGTAACCTCACAGTATATATATTCACTTATGAAATTTGTTGTTAATAATCCTACCCAGTTCATAAGTAATAGCAGTGTGCATAGCTATAACACCAGTAACCTCACATATATATATTCACTTATTAAACTTGTTATTAATAATCCTATCCAGTTCAAAAGTAATAGCAGTGTGCATAGCTATAACACCAGGAGAAAGGATGATCTTCACTATGCAGGTTTAAATCTGACTTTTGCACAGAAAGGGGTAAATTATGCTGCCACAAAAGTCTTTGGTCACCAACCAAACAGCGTCAAAAGCCTGACAGATAGTCAACCAACATTTAAAAATAAATTAAAAGAATTTCTAGAAGACAACTCCTTCTACTCACTGGCTGAATTTTTAGATATAAATTAAGGGAGGATAAGGAAAAAAACCTAGCTTAAACATTAGTGTAACGCAATATTTTGTGTAATGCAATATCTTGTACAGACATCTTTTATTAACCTGACACGTTCCACATCATTACGAAGTGTCGTATTCGTGATCTATGGAACAAGTATTAATCTAATCTAATCTAGTACGTAAGGGGTTGATCGAGCAGTGGTCGTCCAGTAAGGTATTTTTACGTTTTGTTTTATGTCACAGGTTTAAGAGGATGCTAAACCACATTTAAGTTTTCTAGTAGTAAGTAAGCATACCATAAGAGCCAATCCAAACAAGTTTAAGAGTTAGTTAAAGGACGACCCAGGGACCGGGTATTTCCGAAGAGGGGAATAATGTGCGGCGCTCCCGGTGGAGCAGCGCGGAGTCAATGGGGACGGGGGCTTCTGAGTCGGCTGCTGGCGCAGTCATCCTGACGTAATCGGAACTCTACAGCTGGCGACCAAGGCCGGCATGACACAGCGTTGTGCTGCACAGGTCACTGGGGCAGTGGCCTCAGCAATGCGTGGCCTGTGATGTGGACTGAGGTGAACGAAGCTCTGTAGTGGAAACGAATAAATCATTCGAAAAAGTTTTAATACGGCACCTCCTGGTACCCATCCACTACATTTGGTGTCAATACGCCGCATTTAGCTTCTGATGCCACAACACTGTAGTTAAGTAGTTTCCATCGGATTTTGTAAGTGTCCTGGAAGTATAGGCTATAACCTTCTCTTTTCCATCCGAAATCTGCACCAGAACAGCATCGATCCCATACCCACTGGCATCTGTGTGTAGTTCTGTACGTGCTCTCTCATCATACAGATCAATTACAGGGTCAGTCATCAGCGCTTTTTGCAGCACACCGAATCTTGTTGAGCACCACCCCAAATAAATTTGGCATCGGCTTTTAACAACTCTTGGAGTTGCCTGGCTTTGATACAAAGGCCTTTGATGAAATGACGGTAATAATAACACAATCCAAGGAAGCTTCTCACATCTCTAATACTTTAAGGAATGGGAAATTCCGTTATGGATCTCACCTTTTTTGGTCTGGCCACACACCTTCGTTTGACACAAGGTGTCCATGGATTTTGAGTTCTTTTGTTCCAAAGAGACACTTTCTTGGATTAAATTTCAGTCTGCCTTGTTGGAGACACTTAAGAACTGCCCTCAGTCTTTTTATATGTTCATCACATGTCTCGGAGAACACTATAATGTCATCTAAATAACAAAGGCACATCGTACACTTCAGGTGCCTTAGAAGATCATCCATCATCTGTTCAAAAGTGGCTGGTGCATTACACAAACCAAACGGCATTACCTTGAACTCATACAGGCCCTCAGGGGTGATGAATGCAGTTTTCTCACAATCAGCCTCATCAACTTCGATTTGCCAGTGTCCCGAGTACATGTCCATGGTTGAGAAAAACTTAGCCCCCTTCTGACAATCTATTGTATCGTCAATTCGTGGAAGAGGGTAAACGTCCTTTTTAGTTATCTTATTAAGCTTCCTGTAATCAACAAGAAAAGTGCCAACTGCCATCCTTCTTCCTGACAAGAACCACTGGTGACGACTAAGGGCTCTGCGAAGGCTGAATGATGTCATTCTTCATCATTTTCTCTATCTCATCACGTATTATTTGACGTTCCATTGGTGACACACGGTATGCTCAAAGGCTTATGGTCTCCAGTGCTAATCCAGTGCTTCACCGTCGATTTGTCTAAATTGATCTTCACCTGTGGATTGAAGCATTCAAAGAGCTCTTGAAGAATGGCAAGTAGCTTCTTCTGTTGTTCTTTAGTGAGATATGGCGATAGTCGACTAGAAGATCTTGTCTCGTAGTGGTAGCGCTAATTTCGGCCACAGACATGGCATGGAAGGTTTCTATAGTGCTCAGCTGTTTTGCAATTAACGGCTCAGCGTCTGCTAGGCACATGCATCTTGGAAGGATCTGTGGTTGTCAGTGACAGTTAACTACCCACAATTCACCGAATCTGTTCTTAAACTACACTCCTGGAAATTGAAATAAGAACACTGTGAATTCATTGTCCCAGGAAGGGGAAACTTTATTGACACATTCCTGGGGTCATATACATCACATGATCACACTGACAGAACCACAGGCACATAGACACAGGCAATAGAGCATGCACAATGTCGGCACTAGTACAGTGTATATCCACCTTTCGCAGCAATGCAGGCTGCTATTCTCCCATGGAGACGATCGTAGAGATGCTGGATGTAGTCCTGTGGAACGGCTTGCCATGCCATTTCCACCTGGCGTCTCAGTTGGACCAGCGTTCGTGCTGGATGTGCAGACCGCGTGAGACGACGCTTCATCCAGTCCCAAACATGCTCAACGGGGGACAGATCCGGAGATCTTGCTGGCCAGGGTAGTTGACTTACACCTTCTAGAGCACGTTGGGTGGCACGGGATACGTGCGGACGTGCATTGTCCTGTTGGAACAGCAAGTTCCCTTGCCGGTCTAGGAATGGTAGAACGATGGGTTCGATGACGGTTTGGATGTACCGTGCACTATTCAGTGTCCCCTCGACGATCACCAGAGGTGTACGGCCAGTGTAGGAGATCGCTCCCCACACCATGATGCCGGGTGTTGGCCCTGTGTGCCTCGGTCGTATGCAGTCCTGATTGTGGCGCTCACCTGCACGGCGCCAAACACGCATACGACCATCATTGGCACCAAGGCAGAAGAGACTCTCATCGCTGAAGACGACACGTCTCCATTCGTCCCTCCATTCACGCCTGTCACGACACCACTGGAGGCGGGCTGCACGATGTTGGGGCGTGAGCGGAAGATGGCCTAACGGTGTGCAGGACCGTAGCCCAGCTTCATGGAAACGGTTGCGAATGGTCCTCGCCGATACCCCAGGAGCAACAGTGTCCCTAATTTGCTGGGAAGTGGCGGTGCGGTCCCCTACGGCACTGTGTAGGATCCTACGGTCTTGGCGTGCATCCGTGTGTCGCTGCGGTCCGGTCCCAGGTCGACGGGCATGTGCACCTTCTGCCGACCACTGGCGACAACATCGATGTACTGTGGAGACCTCACACCCCACGTGTTGAGCAATTCGGCGGTACGTCCACCCGGCCTCCCGCATGCCCACTATACGCCCTCGCTCAAAGTCCGTCAACTGCACATACGGTTCACGTCCACGCTGTCACGGCATGCTACCAGTGTTAAAGACTGCGATGGAGCTCCGTATACCACGGCAAACTGGCTGACACTGACGGTGGCGGTGCACAAATGCTGCGCAGCTAGCGCCATTCGACGGCCAACACTGCGGTTCCTGGTGTGTCCGCTGTGCCATGCGTGTGATCATTGCTTGTACAGCCCTCTCGCAGTGTCCGGAGCAAGTATGGTGGGTCTGACACACCGGTGTCAATGTGTTCTTTTTTCCATTTCCAGGAGTGTAGATGACAGAGGCTGGGATGATCATTGCTTCTCTTACATTCCACTACAAGATCCGTGGGTTGATGCATGGCATGACACATGACAGTTACCTTTCTAGCGCTGACTGCAGGAATGATCACTTCTTCCAGCACACATAGTCTCCACACACTCGGATGCGCATCTTCCTGTCCACAGTATCTCATCTTGTCTAGCACAATCTTCGAGCGACCACAATCCATAATTGCTTGAAATGCTTTCAAAAAGTCCCATCCGAGAATATCATGAGTACACTCTTGTAAGACAATGAATTCTAAGGACTGTGTATGGCCACTTACACCCACACAAATGACACATCTCCCTATAGGTTTTACATATTTCCCATAGGGACCTTCAGCACAGATGTTTCGTTGTCGACGAATATGGTTTTCAGCAACTGGTGGCGGTACTTCTCCGAAATGACTGAATATGATGCTTCAGAGCCCACAAGAGCTTGGGCTGGTTGCCCATCCATGAGGATATCAACGTAGTTTCCTATCATTTTTGTAGTGATCGACAGCAGAGGATGATTCTCTTCGGCAGCCTCACCTCTGAGGAAGGTCGTACCCTTTAGTTTTCCAAACTGCCTTGGCTAGATGATTGGTTGGAGCTTCTAAACAGCAATGGAGACCAACGGCGTGTTGGTGAGCGTCCTCTCCAACGGCTAGCTTGCAGCGATGGTGACCTACGTCGTCCTGCTCCCACATCTTGTTCATCTTCATTGTCCCGGGGTTGGTGTCGGCTAAGATCGGTCTGCTGTCTTCTGGCGCGGGCATCATCAAATATCCGCTGTCTTTCTCTACAATAGTGCACCACATGTCCCAGTCATGCATAGTGGAAACATACTGGTTGGCTATCCTGGTGCGCCGACGGGGTTCTTTCCACCCCTTTTACGACAAACCTGCACCTACCTGTGAACATTGTCTCAGCATATCATCAGTAGGGTAGCCGAGCAAAACCTACTGTACTTCGACGTGAACCAGGCTGCAATTAAAGTCACTAATCTACGTTTCGGAAGAAAGTTTTCACACGAAATGAAAGATTGGAATGTCTGTCCTCAATTAATATATTCTGAAACTTAGGTGAACAAGTATCACTGCCAAGCCCGTGCTAGTCTTAACACAGTCACTCACAATCCCTTTCACTCACGTTAACAAGTTTATGGAGTTGCATTTCCCGAAAACGTAATAGCTACGAAAATACTGATTGATTTTTATTGATAATGCTCGCCAAATATTAAGTCTGTCGGTACCTAATGCAGTCACAGTTTTTAGCCACCAACCTGCTCAATATGCCACGCGGAATATATGTCTTTTCTCGTCACAAAATTCACTTAAAAATTCCGAAATTTCTACACGCCCATCGGAATAATTATGCCGCCACTTTACCACACTTTTGATGTATGAAACACTGTTAGATCGGGTAACTTATCGTTTCCATCTGAACTACTGCTACACACGTCCAAACTGTTTCATGGCTAGTCTCCCACTCTTCTATAGAGTACTCTAAGTCTTCTCTACCGGCAGAGAACGGCGCGCGAAGAATATTGCTTTACCATAGGTCAGTTTACTCAACAGCCAATGCAAACAACATTCTCCCGCGTCAGTCTGCGCTTTTCATCAATAACCAATCGCAAAATAGTTAACCTAACGACTGCAATTTTACCGATGTAATTATCTAATATCCTGAAGTTTTGCTTATTCATAAAGTTATTGCCGGTCGGAGTGGCCGTGCGGTTCTAGGCGCTACAGTCTGGAGCCGAGCGGACCGCTAAGGTCGCAGGTTGGAATCCTGCCTCGGGCATGGATGTGTGTGATGTCCTTAGGTTAGTTAGGTTTAATTAGTTCTAAGTTCTAGGCGACTGATGACCTCAGAAGTTAAGCGCATAGTGCTCAGAGCCATTTGAAGCCATAAAGTTATTTACTATTGTCATTTATACCTGAATTAAAGTTCCCTTTACCATAAATTTACATTACAAATCTATTCCACAAAAATCCCCTTTGTCTATATCCATACTTCTTTCAAATGTTCCCACACTAAATCCCACTACATAACTCGTTAAACAATTATATGCATATTAACCTTAAACCACACTCACGCATCACTCATACTGCTATAACTCACTTATAAGATTTTACATACACAAAAAAACATAACAACACTTTATAAAAAACATTCTATTACTTTAGTGCACTCTAGTGGGCACAGTCGAAACTAAATCACAGTCCCCTATCCAATACTGTCCTCTATCGGCTGATACGTAAACTACGTGCGCGTCCAGTCTCGCGTCACCATCTGTCACTTGCCAGCTCTGAGTCACATCTCCCACTCAACAGCCACCAAGGCAGGAGCGTTATACGGCAGTGCGCCTCACTGGGTCCTCCAGATGTCAGTCTTCCTTGGTGCCCACAGCGGTCCCTCATGCGGCATTGTAGGAACTTAACTTCGCGTCGGCCTCGACTTTTTTACCGTTTTAAAGGGAAATGAAGGTCGAGAGATTAGGTTCATTGTCTGTTCCACTTCCTCCCTTATGACCTCTTGAAGCGTGTCGGTTATTTGTTCACCGTGGAATCCAAGTGCCTTCTGAACTTCCTCTCTCACTATCTGACGAAGAACACTTGTGAAATCAGTTTCTTCCTCCATCACATACATCGATACGACATTTGGAAGCCGTTAAAACTTCTTGCATGTAATTCTTTTTTGATTCATTGTCTCGATATACTGGCACCATTTTATGAAGTCGTCTGCTGTCAAAACCTCCTTCAAGAGTATGGCTTGATACATGTCCTCAGAAACACCCTTCATGAGATGTGCAACCTTTTCTTCTTCCTCCATTCGCGGATCCACTATTTTACACAGCTCCAAGACATCTTGAATGTAGGATGCTGTCATTTCTCCTGGACGCTGTGCCCTGCACTTTAATTTATCTTCAGCCTTGCACTTCTGTCATTGTGCGTCGCCGAAATACTAGCGCAGTTCTGCCTGGAATACTTCCCAGCTTGTGAGCTTCTCCTCCTCGTTCTCAAATCATTGCTTGGCAGTGCCCACCAAGTAGAAAAATATGTTAGCAAAACACACAGTGTCATCCCATTTGTTAAATTTAGCTATACACCATTTGTTTGGATCCTGGCCATGAGAAGGAAACATTTTCTATCTATATGCATTTACGTCATGGAGTGTATTAGATAATATGATTATTTGGTAAAGATATTTGTTTATTGTTAAAGACAACACTTTTTCAATAAAATAAACATTTAACATTAAAGAAGTTTTTGATGAAATGTATGTTGTTACTTTCTAGTTTCTCATTTGGTAACATGTTACGACATACTGTGTGATGAATAAAAATTTATAATTCTTCACATAAGTTTATTTGATGCCCCTTATCCACTTACATAATATATGAAGCTAATTCAGTATCTCATGGAACATGTGGCCAGTGTGGCTATTGCTAATTTATTATAATTGTTTGTGTGATGGGCATTTATGTGCTCTTTCTATCTTGTTTGGAAGCCTCCCCTGAAATAGACTAGACAGAAGGGCTTTGCATGTACTACATACTATTTCATAGGTGCTTTACTGACTGTGTTTATGTTGTGTCTCAGTGTGTGTTGCAGTTTGTAATGTGTTATGAAGGCAATGTTAATGTTGTGCAGTCTGAAAATGTTTGCTATTTTGTAAGGTAATTTGCTTGGGAATGGTATGAAAGTAGTTTCTTTTTCATTTTTTTTTTGCTGCTTGTTTATTATTGTTTCTTCATTTTTGTGTGAAGTTGTCGATAAATGTGTCCTCACAGACATTTGCTGCAGTTATTTGTTTTATTGTACTGAATTCATCAAGCTTTGCATATTTATCCATTGATGTATTACTGACTCTGTTAACTAGTGCTCTGTATGCAGCATATTTGTAGGTCATGGGGTAGCAAGATGAGCTGTGTGCAGTAGCATCAGTTATTGTTGCTTTTCTGTGGACTTTGAAGGAGTGTAAATTGTTTTCTTTACTGATGTTTACGTCTAGTAAGTTGTGCTACCATTTTTTTCACATTCAACAGTGAATTTAATATTTCTGTCCTGTTTACTGAATGTACTGATTCTGTCATTAACATCATTTGTGTCACCATCTACCAGGAGCAATGCATCATTAACATAATGTTTATTGTAAATAATGATTTAAATTTTACAAATACGCCACCATTTCATCTGTAGGCTTTCTGCTGATAGAAAAATCGACTGGTTTGCGTTGGAAGAAGTTGAATTGTCGTCAGCAAATTCACCCTGCCAGTCAAATCATGTTGCAGGATCAACTGACTTGTGAGACTGAGGGTGTTTGGAGCTGTTGCCAAAAAACATCTCTCTCTTCAGTTCAGACCAGCTGCCTACAGCAGATGCTAAACGGCTTAGTTTCTTTGCCTTGGCAATTTCCCTCCTCCTTTAAGATGGGCCTGGGGCTACGGGAGTTATCTTCTCTCGTCCCATTGGCAATCCTCCTCATGAAATCCCCACGAGCAAATAAACTGAAACAGTTTCTGTTTATAAATTTAAGAACTGCATATTAATTACAAGCCCCAAACCACATCCCCAAGTGCAGTCTACAGACGGACATTGCAATCAGGATACTAAATTCACTCTGTTTTTAGCTTTGGGGTACTGCATATAAATTACTAAGCAATGAATGGATGTGTGGAGTGTCATCTGGTTCCATGTTGTGACAAAATGGATGAATGCTTAGCACAGTCAGTCCATGCTGCTGGCTGCCATCTACCGAGAGCCACCACCATCATTGCTGCATCTGGTGAGACCGTCCAACCTTGCACAAGGTAGCAAGGTGGGTACGGTGACCCAGTGCCGACCCGATGCCAGATGCTGCTGCTGTGGCACTGCCCAACACTGCCACACTGTTCACCAATCAACTAATGTAAGTAATGAGCTTCGTTTTTAGCAAGGCAATACTGCCAGGACCAATGCTGCTACGGATGTCACTGACAGCTGTTGTCACATACTTTTTGTTTGTTTGTGATGCTTGTAGGAATGTCTACAACCCAGACACAGACGGAGGTGGATCCAGAAATGCAAACTAGGATGGAGCAACTCCAGGTGGAGAAAGAAAATAGGTGCCTTAATGAGGAATTAGCAAATCCGAAACAACAAAGCAGCACTGTGCCCTCATTTAGCCTCTTCCCCATTTCTGAGGTTCCCACAGGCGGTTCGACCCAGCCTGTAATTGATATTGCAATGCATTCGCTGGTTCCCATCTTTGTAGGTAAACCAGGCAAAAATGTTCACTTTCCTACAAAATTTAATGGATGTTCGAGAACTATCTCCATGGGATGATGAACTGTTGGTAGATTTCACTGGGGGAAACTAATGAAAGGAATGATGTGCTATTTAGTGAAGCAGAAGTGAGTGGTGTTGATGTATTAGTTCGTGGAACTAACACACAGCTAGATACCGAGGGAAAATGTGCTCTGCTGAAGACACCAGGGACACTGTACAACCAGAATTTCTTCATGACTAGGCTTGGCAATTTGTCCTACTAGATCTGCATTTATTGCTGATGTATACTTGTTGCAGACACCAAGGTCAGAAGCCTACTGAGTGTTTGGCACTGGCACGTCATTTTGGACATGAAAAAACAAACTGTTTACCTCTCAACAGCATCACTCAGCTTATCAAATAAGTTACCAAGGTGCCCGAAGTAATGTGAATATGGGAAACGTTAAATGTAGTGGTTCTGCTACTGCCCCTTACTCCCCTTCTGTAAAGCAAATCCCGTAAGGGAGGAAGGACTCGAATGCAAAATCAGTGTCTGCAACCTACCTCCATCATTGATCAGGGACACAAATAAGTGTTGTTTTTTTTTCATTATATAAACTCGCAGTCAAGAACTAAAACCATGTTGTAGACTAAATGGACCAGGAAATAAAGGTAATCTACCCAATAGGTTCATAAAATGTCGAACTGGAAAAAGATTCACATTCAAAGTGGTTTGGAAGCACAACCACCATCTCAGTACATTTTAGGCAATGATTTTCTGCACCAATTTCAAGGGATAGTTTACTTCTGAACACAGTCCAAACTGTCCTTAATTTTGGCAGTATTCCTGCTGCACGAACATGAGGATGTCCAGAAAGAACGACCCACTTAACCACATACTGTAGCATTGAAGTTAAAAAACGAGAAAATATTGATCGGTACTGGGAAAGTCGTTTGCATACAGGTGAAGAAATATTTTTTATGAGGATGTATTTTGCCATTGGATCTGTTAACAAGAAATGAAGTTTAAGATGGCAAACCAGATGCATGTGAAGTGCAGTTGATCTTGAATGAGTGCATCAGAAGAGGGTACATTTTTGCCAGTGAGCAAAGATAATTCTGGAAGCAGAAATGCTAAAACTACCTGGGGTACAATACGTGCCAAAGTGAATTAAGTAAATACTAATAACAGCATACCAAGAAAATGAGCAGCCTGAAAGAACAGTTTACATAAATTCCACCTCAGCTACATCACCTACAAAAGTAGAAACTGACAAGAAACTTTAACACCTGTGCAAGGCAGATAGAAAGTTATAGTACGCTGTCCTAGCCAAATTTGAGAATTTGTCTGGAGAAATGAAACAACTTCCGGCACTCTCCTTAATGTACCACAACATTCCTACAGGTGATGCTTGGCCTATAGCCCAGGAACCACATCAATTATCCTATCACTTTCAGCCTGTAACAAAGAAAAATATTTCAGATTTGCTAGAAGGAAGACAAATCTGATGTTCTTTTAGTTCTTGTACTTCACCTATAGTGGTAGTCCCGAAGAAAATCAATAATGGAGAAAAGGCTTATTGCATTTGTGTAGACATAAGAGCTGTCAATAATGTCATGAAACCGGGTACTTATCCTCTTCAAAGGACTGATGACACTTTCGATCATCTTGACAAATGCTCTCTTCACCACCTTAGATGTGTGCTCTGACTACTATCAAATTCCTACAGCTATGAAAAATCATGAAAGGACAGCTTTTGCTGTATCCTATAGGTATCATGAATACCTAAGGATAATATCTGACCTCTGAAACACCCCTGCTACATTTCAACATTTCGTTCATTTAAGTCGACCAAATGTCTAGTATACATGGATCACAAAACTGTCTATTCAAGTAGAATGACAGAGCATGACTGAGAAATGTGCTAACTTGTGTTAGTGATGCAAACTAAATATGAAATTAGAAAAGTGCAGTTTCATGCAATCACAAGTGGAGTATCTAGGCCATACAATTTCGGCAGATGGTGTTAAGATGAGACTCACAACTAATAGATGCAGTGAGCAATTTTCCAGTGCCAAAGAACATTGAAGAATGGCAATCATTTTCGAGTTAACAAATTACTATAGACATTTCATGGAGAACTACTATGCTACTACACAGTTACAAAGAAACCTCTCAAGAAATTGCTAAAGAAGGGAACTCCTGTCTGGAGAGAGGACTGTGAAAGTGCCATGTTAAAACTGAAAGAAATTCTTACAAGTTCACCTATCTTGGTTTATCTGTATTTAGTGCTACCAACGTCACTGTCAGCTGTATTTTGAGTCAAATACAAGGCAATGAAAAATTAACTGATTATACATATCATGTAAGCAGAATAAAGCTGAGCATATCTACAGCACCACTGAAAATGAGCTTCTGGTGATTGTTCTTGGTACCCATTACTTTCTGTGTTACCTATATGGATGACAGGTCAGAGTAATTATAGATCATGCACCTTTACAATGGCTTTTGAGTTTAAAAGATCCCAACCTCTGCCTTAGATGGGCTTAAGTCTCAGTGAAAATGACTACAGTCAAACACAAGCCTGACAAGATAAATCACAGTGCACATGGTTTAAGTTGAAAAATTGAGATACTGCAGGTAGACAATGTGCTTATTGAAAAATTAAACAAGGCACAGGAATCCAATGCTGAGTATCAGAAATTAGCTGTCGTGGCAGATTTTATTACAAGAGCTGATGTTTACATAAGAAAATGCCTCTTGGAAAATTGACAGTAGTTCCAAAGACCACTACAACAAATCCAGCATAAAAGCATGTCACAATGAAAAAAGTGTTATGCAAACAGGCATTGCAGGGTATTACTGGTGGCCACAACAAAAGAACAGCATAGAATAATACATTAAAATCCCCCCCCCCCCACCTTTTGCTAAGAAAGTGCAAGGATGAAGACCGAATATACTTCTTCAGACTCTATCTGAGGCAGCAGAACATTTTAAAATCTGAGCATTTGATACCCAGGGACAGTTTACCGTAACAGTCCAAAACAACAAATATGTTTTACGTATTTTTGACCATTTCTATTGCTATCTTATTATTATGATACAGATTGAAGACATGATATATCTACTCACCAAGCAGCAGCAAAACACGTGCATAAAATAAAGTTATAATTAAGTAAGCTTTTAGAGCCAGTGGCTCCTTCCTCAGGCAGAAAGGTTGAAGAGGAAAGAAGAGGGGCGAGGGAAAAGGACTGGAGATGTCTAGGAAAAGGGGTAGATATTTCGGAAAAGTCACCTAGAACCATAAGTCAGGGGAGACTTACCAGACAAGATGAGAAGGAAAGACTTTCCCAAAATCTACCCCCTTTCCTAGCACTTTCCAATTCTTTTCCCTCACCCCTCTTCCTTTCCCTTCAATTCTTCTGCCTGAAGAATGAGCCACTAGCTGCAAAAATTTACCTAATACGAACTTACTTTCATTTGTGTGTTCTGCCACCACTTCGTGAGTAGATTTTTTTATCTATTCAATTAGTTATTTTGTTGAATATAGATTTTGTTGTTGTTAGATTGAAGACTGACAGTTTTGAAAGCATTCATCACTCCTTTAGTAGTATCATCTGGGAGTCCATAGGCCAGTATAACAGACCTAGAAACAAACTTTATGACGAATCTAATGGTACAGGTATGTAGATTGCTTACATTAAAGAAGTGAAGAGTAATGGCAAGGTTAAATGTGTTCATAAAATGGTAGTTAAAATGTTGTCTTACTGTGAATAGCTCACATTCCAACAGGGACTGTCTTTCACTATTTGTAATTTCATCACGCAACACCAGGATGTGTGAAACAACAGGGTTGAGTCACTTTGAGGTTGTTTATGATCGCAAAATTCATTCCTCTTTCGAGATTAAGAAGTTGCCAGCTGAAATAAATTCCAGATTAAAGTTTATTGGGAAGAGAGTTCAGCAGAACAATGCACCTCCAAACGGAGGCAACAGCTCCATAGTTGAAGAATTCTAGGCTTGCCCCAATACCAAGCAGGAGATTGCGTGATATTACAACAAACCGCCATGAAACTGGGCAGAACTACGAAATCATGGAGAAGAGTGCCATGTTATTTTGAATGACTAATCAGATATAATATTCCACCTTCCACCACACCTAATCACCTACTGTTCAACAGTCACTGAATAAACGTGACCTAGCATCACTCCAAGTTACCAGTTTCCAAGCAAACATTAGTGACACAATTCAGCAACTTTTGTAGACTTCATTTCGCCTTGGAACATGCTGAAGACAGTTTATTCTCTCGTATGCAACAAATCTGGCTGATCCCTAACTGAGAGTTGAATTAACACAACCTTTGTTCCACAGCATAAAAATCATCTACATATACACCGTCCTGTACTCCATTCTAGCTTCACTTGTATACCCACCAAAGTTTCACTACACACCCATACCACCAGGTAATACTGAATAATAGCAGACTTCTATTTGATGAACCTCACAGCGCTACCCTGGGACCTGAAATTTGGTTCTCTGCCCAACTGAAAGAAACTTTGAATGCCACTATCAAACCATCCCTGTTGTTCTTTCCAGAATTTAACTTATCTCTCAGTACGCATAGTGTCTTATCAGTTCTTGTGGATGCTATTGCTCAAGTCCGTAGATTAAGTGATGACACAGGAGCAGCAACAAATACCATTAGATCGAGCTGCTGTCCATATCACGGTTCAACATAACTGTTCCCACAGTAAGCTATGCTGACAGTGACCATGACTATGCGCTGCTCTTTCATCTGCATATTATCTAGTAGAAACATATATAGCTGCTCTAGTAGCTGATGATGCATCTTGGCCTAGTTCCAGAGGATTATATTGAGGTAACATGCAAAACTGAATGGCAACTAATTTTCTGCTATCATGAATTGTAATTCTGTAATCTCACCTAGGATTGCATTCTTTAATAAAAAATATTATTTTGCATTTGTTTACTTATTGTATTTATTTTCATGTCAAGTTCAGTAGGACCAAACTGAGGAGCAAATCTCCCATGCCATGGAATGTGTCAGTACATGAAATTACAATAGTAAATTAATAACAGATAAAAATAAATTTTTATGAACCCAAACAAAGTCAGTCCATAAGTTTAAGTAAATGCAATCAACAATACAATAAGAACCAGTTTAATTTGTCAAGGAACTTCTTGACATAATAGAAGGAGTAAGCCATGAGGAAGCTCTTCACTTTCGATTTGAAAGCACATGGATTACTGCTCAGATTTTTGAATAGGAGTGGTAGCTTACTGAAAATGGATGCAACAGTATACTGCACACCTTTTTGCACAAGAATTAAGGAAATCCGACCCAAATGCAGGTTTGATTTCTGTCGAGTATTAACCGAGTGAAAGCTGCCTATTCTCAGGAATAAGCTAATATTGTTAACAAGAAATGACAGCAAGGAATATATATATTGAGAGGCCAAAGTCAAAATACCCAGACTCATGGACAGGGGTCGACAAGAGGTTCGTGAACTTAGAAAACTTATTGCCCGAACAACCCGTTTCTGAGCCAAAAATATCCTTTTAGAATGTGAAGAGTTACCCCAAAATATAATACCATATGCCATAAGCGAATTAAAATAAGTAGAGTAGACTAATTTTCATGTCGAACGATCATTCACTTCTAATACTGTTCGAATAGTAAAAATGGTAGTATTAAGTCTTTGAACAAGATCCTGAATGTGGGCTTTCCACGACAGCTTACTATCTATCTGACCACCTACAAATTGAAACTGTTAAGTTTCACTAATCGTATGCCTATTCTGTGAAACTAAAACGTCAGGTTTTGTTGAACTGTGTGTCAGAAATGTAAAAACTGATTCTTACTGTGATTTAGCATTAGTTTATTTTCTACAAGCCATGAACTTAGGTCATGTACTGCACTATTTGAAACCGAGACAATGTTGCACACAACATCCTTGACTACCAAGCTAGTGTCATCAGCAAACAAAAATATTTTAGAGTTACCCGTAATACTAGAGGGCATATCATTTATATAAACAAGGAACAGGAGTGGCCCCAACACTGATATCCTGCGGCACTCCCCACTTGACAGTACCCCACTAGATTAGATTAGTTTTTCACTATATAGATCCATGCTGAGGAGATCCTCGTGGATGTGGAGCATGTCAACAATACTACTAGTATGAATATATACATCATTTGTGACTTTTCATGGTTTCCCGACGGATCTGCTGCAAATACTCTTCTCGGGTTTGCCGCCGGATTGTATTGTGTAACTCGCACAATATTTCATCGATGCAACTGCTCGGCATCATCAGGTGGTGGTAGCTGCTGTTATCACTGCTGCAAGGTGCGACTGATGATAATCGCACGGCGGCGTCGGAATTTATCATGCCGGGAGCAGGCAATACGCGTGCGCGGGAAGACGCTCGTAGTTGGAGGAAAGCGGCGCTCCTGGTGTCCCCTGCTGGGAGCCGCAGAAAGGCCATCCGCGCGTGCGCTGTGGGAAATGACTGTGCTGCCGGACGCTCCTGTGGTTAAAGTCCGAACTAAACCTCAGTTGCGCGTTTCGTCACCAGTGCTGGATTCCAGGCGGCGCTTAGTTGAAAACCTGCATCCCTGTTGATAAGATTGTCCGCTGTACGGATATGTATGGCCTCCTTAACAACACAGTCCCAGAAAGATGACGCTGGGGGTAAAATTTCCTTCTGTTCGTACAGCATACGATGTCCCGTGTCCAGGCAATGCTCCGCTACCGCTGATGTATCAGGTTCCCCCAGGCGTGTGTGACGATGGTGTTCGACGCAACGTTCTTGCACGGTTCGGCATGTCTGTCCAATGTAAGATTTTCCACATTGGCATGGGATTTTATACACGCCACGTTTCCTAAGGCCAAGATCGTCTTTGACCGAGCACAATAAATTCCTCAATTTTGCTGGTGGCCGAAATACACACTTGATATCGTGCTTTTTGAGGATTCTTTCTATTCTCGAAGACATGCCGCCAAAATAGGGCAAGAACGCTGTTGCAGTGGGTGCCTGCTATTGTGCGAGTTACACAATACAATCCGGCGGCAAACCCGAGAAGAGTATTTGTATACATCATTTGTTTCTATTAAAAAATTCACTAATGGAGTAGAAGGAATTGGCCACTAGTAAGTCTTTCAGGCTCCTTTTAAACTGATCTTTATTTGTAACTAAATTTTTTATGTTTGCTGGCAAATTATTGAAGATGAGTGTTCCTGAGTAGTGGACCCCTTTTTGAACTAAACTAAGTGCTTTTAAGTCCTTGTGCAGATCATTTTTGTTCCTGGTGTTGTATGTATAAACTGAGCTGTTTGTTGGAAAAAGAGATATATTACTTACGACAAATTTCATTAAGGAGTAAATATACTGAGAGGCAGTAGTTAGTATACCCAGTTCTTTGAAGAGGTTTATACCGGATGTCCGTAAATTTACTCCACAAATAATACGTATTACACGCTTTTGGACTCAAAACTTTTGTTTGACTTGAAGAGTTACCCCAAAATATTATACCATATGACATTATGGAATGAAAGTAGGCAAAGTATGCAAGATTTTTCATTTTTATGTCGCCTATGTCTGCTAACACTCGAATTGCAAATACCGATTTGTTAAGGCGTTTCTGCAGTTCTGTGGTGTGCTCCTCCCAACTGAATTTATTATCAACTTGTAATCCCAGGAATTTAAGACTGTCAACCTCTTCTATCTACTCTTCTTCATACTTTATGCATATGCTGGGTGGAAACCTCTTACAGGTTCTGACTTGCATACAGTGAGTCCTTTTGAAGTTTAATGTCAGTGAGTTGGCTTTAAACCATTATTAATATCCATGAAAATATCATTAGCAGATCTTTCTAGAAGTACAGTTAACATACTATTTATTGCAATACTTGTGTCATCTGCAAACAAAACGAACTCTGCTTCTGGCAGTGTAACTGATGAGAGATCATTAATGTACACAAGAAAAAGCAATGGCCCTAAGATTGATCCTTGTGGGACACCACATGTAATTTCTTCCCATTCTGATGATGACTGATGACTTAATTCACTAGTCCCTTGCACTGACACCCTTTGTTTCCTGTTAGCGAGGTATGACTTGACCATTTTGCAGCAATGCCCATGACACCATAGAATTCTAATTTATTTAAAATTTACAAATCACAGAAAATACCTGCTGTTTGTAACTTGTTATTTAATGAATTAAGTACATTTTCACTGTAGGTGTAAATAGCCTCCTCGATATCAGAACCCTTCAGAAAGCCAAACTGTGTTATTGATAATATGTTTTTTGTGGTCTGATGGTTGGGAAGCTGCCTGTACGTTACTTTTTCTAAAATCTTTGAGAATGCTGGCAAAAGTGAAATCGGCCTGTAGTTTGATGGTATCTCTTTATCCCCTTTCTTGAATAGAGGCTGAACATCTGCATATTTTAGCCAGTCAGGAAACGTCCCAGTCATAATTGACTGGTTACACAAGCAATTCAGAATTGTACTAAACTCACAAGAACATGCCTTAATCAACTTTGTTGATATTTCATCGTAACCATGAGAATGCTTTGTTTTTAAAGATTTTATTATGGAAGTTATTTCTTTTGGTGACGTGAGTGACATATTCATGTACCTAAAGCTATTTGTAAAATCTGTGACCCCACATCACAGCTGTTATCAACATTGTGAATACAGACCTTTTGCTGCCTGTTGCTAAAGTAAGAGGTGAATGAATTGTCAGCTTCTCCCCGTATTTCGTAATGGTCCCACTTCTGGAGCAATATTTTGTGATCAACACAATCAAATGCCTTAGTTAAATCAAAAATATGCCAAGCGTTCGAAACCTTTTGTTTAGCCCATCCAGTACCTCACAGAGAAAAGAGAAAATAGCATTTTCAGTTGTTAAACCACTTCTAAAGCTGAACTCTACATTTGATAGCAAATTATGTGATATAAAATGATCAATTATCCTTACATACACAGCCTTTTCAATAACTTTTGCAAACACTGATGGCATAGAAATAGGTCTAAAATTATCTACAATATTCCTTTCTCCCTTTTTATGAAGTGGCTTTGCTACTGAGTACTTTAATTGCTCAGGAAACCGACCATTCCAAAAGGAAAAATTACAAATATGGCTAAATATATGGCTAACATGTGCAACACAGTACTTTAATATTCTGATAAACACTCCATAATAGCCATGAGAGTCCTTAGTCTTCAGTGATTTAATTATTAACTCAATCTCCCTCTTGTCTGTATCACAGAGGAGTATTTCAGACATCAATCTCGGAAAGGCATTTGCCAAGAAAGTTACATGATTTCCTGTAGAAACTAATTTTTTTATTAATTCAACAGCAATGCTCAGAAAATGATTGTTAAATACTGTGCATATATCTGTTTTATCAGTAACAGAACTATTTTTACTGCAAACTGACTTTGTATCGTCGAACTTATGCTGCTGACCAGACACTTCCTTCACAACTGACCATATGGTTTTAATTCTATGCTGTGAATTAGCTATTATATTTGCATACCACATACTCTTTGCGTTCCTAATAACATTTTTAAGCACCTTACGATACTGTTTGTAATGGGCTACTGTAGCTTGATTGTGACTACTTCTAACATTTTGATATCCTTATCCCATAGTCAGCCACCCAGGCTGCCTATTACTGCTAGCAAACCGTTTAGTACATTCTAATGAAAAGCAACTCTCAAAGAGCATGAGAAATGTGTGTTGTCTTGTAAGTTGCTTACTTTTGTGACTGTTTCAAACAACAGTCTTTTATTACTGTGCTTATTTGTTCATCTGATGTTTATTACCATGAGTTATTTTTACAATCTTTCTATTTACTTCAACCAAACTTTATTATGGTACCTTGCTGCTGCAATCACAAACATTTTAATCAACAAATCACCCTTCACGGCCTGCCATTGTGGCTGAGCGGTTCTAGGCGCTTCAGTCTGGAACCACGCCACTGCTACGGTCGCAGGTTCGAATCATGCCTCGGGCATGGATGTTTGTGATGTCCTTAGGTTAGTTAGGTTTAAGTAGTTCTAAGTTATAGGGGACTGATGACCTCAGATGTTAAGTACCATAGTGCTCAGAGCCATTTGAACCAACCCTTCATGTTTATTCTAATTTTTATTATTGATTTATAAGGTGCATTAATGCAAAGAGAAGCGTCATGTCTTGCAGTCAACATTTAACACTTTTGATAGTTAAATCTACTTAATACCCTGTCATTCTGGTTAATGCTAAGTAAGATTTAATCAAGTAGTTGAGTTGGTGCCTTCTACAGGTTAATATATTTTCAGCTTTGCAACTTTTCTTTGGTCAGTTACATAGGTGGTGGTGGTGGTGGTGGTTACTGTTTAATGTCCCGTCGACAGCGAGGTCATTAGAGACGGAGCGCAAGCTCGGGTAAGGGAAGGATGTGAAAGGAAATCGGCCATGCCCTTTCAAAGGAACCATCCCGGCATTTGCCTGAAACGATTTAGGGAAATCACGGAAAACCTAAATCAGGATGGCTGGAGACGGGATTGAACCATCGTCCTCCCGAATGAGAGTCCAGTGTGCTAACCACTGCGCCACTTCGCTCGGTTCAGTTACATAGTTACAATGATAGTTATGATGCTGTAATCAGTGGTGCTAACAAATTCAAGATAAATCTTAATTACAATGCTTTGGTCCACCTTGATTACAGTTAAAACAAACAGCTGTTATTCAAAATTAGTTCTGTGATTAGATCTGCCTTACTGTCAGGTTGGCAACCAAATGGTACCACTCTAATGGTTAACCAGTCACCATAAAAGGATGTTACTGCGTGCCCACATCATCTTCAAAAGACTGACCACAGTCTGATGAGGAGGCTTTTAAACACGACGCAGAGCCATCCTTTAATAACATTATAAGTCAATCATTCACTATCTATATTAATTTAAAAATAAACTGACCTGTGAACATGTACTGATCAGTTTTACGTTACATCATAATCCCAGTCGTTCAAGTGTTTCAATTGCTTGTATGCCTTAAGACCATCTCTGAGGCCATCTTCAGTTTCTTTCGTAGTGCCATGGCCATCACAGTGTTGTGTCACCAACTGTAGCCACTGCACAGTGATGTAGCAATTGTACACAGGATTTGTGCATTGAATGAAATAAAAATATTGTTACCCTTAGATTAAAAGTTGGTTGGTTGATTGGCTCAGGGGAAGGGACCAAACAGCGAGGTCATTGATGGACGGGATGGGAGTTGGCCATGACCTTTCACTGGAAACATCCAGGTATTTACTTAAAGCGATTGAGAGAGACCACAGAAAACTTATATGGATGGCCTGTCGCAGGTTTGAACTGTTGTCCTCCTGAATGGATCTGCTAATCACTGCACCACCTCACTCAGTAGGTTAAAGGCTCCACTGAGATGGTCAAATTCATCCATGGTGAATTCTTTCAGGGAGAGGGGAGCTGTACAAGGTTTCCCCTGCCCAAGTAATTTTTGTTACGTAAGTTTTACAAAGGGGCTTCCTTTTCATCCATCATTTTTCACAGATACAACAATCAGCTGCTTCATGCTGGAGTAGTCCGAACTGTAATCGGCAAAGCTGTCCTGCCAATCACATTACACAGCAGGACCATCTGCTCTCTCTCTCTCTCTCTCTCTCTCTCTCTCTCTCTCTCTCTCTATCTATCTCTTCTGTTCTGAGCTGCTGCCTAGAGCAGACACTAAATGGCTGAGTTTCTTTACATTATCAATTTCTTCTTCTCCTTCTAAATGGATCTTTGGCTACTGGAATTATCTTCTCTTGGCCGCCCTGGAAATCCTCACTGTGTAGTCCCAATTAACAAATAAACTGAAACAGTTACTTTTCCTACACTTGAATACTACACATTAATTACAAGCCCACACGACTTGCCAGTCCTGACTACACCCCCAAGTGGGCTGTACAGAAGGATAACTACCTCTTAAATGTTATTCAGGATGAAATTTCATTAAAGGTGCAAGTCATGGAAACAACCACATACATAAAAGTTAGTAAACTATAAATCTGATTATGGTGGCATCATTTCTTGATTAGACACTTTTCTACTTTTTGATATAAATTTAGTTAGTGGATTAACTGAGAATCTCAGGGAATTAGTACATTAATAACATTTACAAAGTGACCAACAACCCGAGTTACAATGAAAATTCCAGACAGTAGACTTCAATTTCATTTAAATTTTAAGGCCATTATCAACATTCAATCTGAAGTAGATACATATCCAACACAAAAACTTGTGAAATCTATGAGAACTGTCAGAAGATCAATTATTTCTCAAAAATACATTTAGCTGAGGTATATTTGTAACTTCCATTCCATGAGGATTTCTGCCATTCGTGGTAAATAGCACCTCTTTTGGAATATCCTAATATAAGAAGAACCTTCTGAAAAATTGTTTGTATTACTCTAGAATGTCTAGGATTAAGTGGTTAGAATAATGTGTGGGGTTCATAGTTGCACATATTGTAGGCATCTTTTTGAAAGATTGTGAATTCTTACTACAGCCTCACAATATATCTACTCACTAATGAAATTTGTTCTCAACAACATGGGCCAGTTTAAAAATAACAGTGATATTCATGATTATAATACCAGAAAAAATAAAGACTTACACTATCATTTGCTCAACCTATCTTTGTCACAGAAAGGGGTAAAATGTGCTCCTATAAAAATTTTTGACTAATTACCAGATGAAATAAGGTGTCTGACAGACAGCAGTAATAGCTTCAAAAATAAATTGAAATTATATCTCCTTGACAACTCCTTCTATACCATAGATGAATTCTTGAACAGGAATAAATAAATCTATAAATATAGTATATGCATTTTGTGCCATTTACGGGAATGGAGTAAATAATAGAAATATTAATCTTTAAGTCTGTGTTGTAATATATATAAACACACACACACACACACACACAAAGATGATGTGACTTACCAAACAGAAGCACTGGCAGGTCGATAGACACACAAACATCCACACGAAATTCAAGCTTTCACAACCAACGGCTGCTTCTTCAGGAAAGAGGGAAGGAGAGGGAAAGACGAAAGGATATGGGTTTTAAGGGAGAGGGTAAGGAGTCATTCCAATCCCGGGAGCGGAAAGAATTACCTTAAGGGGAAAAAAGGGCAGGTATACACTCGCACATACACACATATCCATCCGCACATACACAGACATTTCTAAAGGCAAAGAGTTTGGGCAGAGATGTCAGTCGAGGCGGAAGTACAGAGGCAAAGATGTTGTTGAAAGACAGGTGAGGTATGAGCGGCAGCAACTTGAAATTAGCGGAGGTTGAGGCCTGGCAGATAATGAGAAGATAGGATATACTGAAGGGCAAGTTCCCATCTCCGGAATTCTGACAGGTTGGTGTTAGTGGGAAGTATCCACATAACCCGGACGGTGTAACACTGTGCCAAGATGTGCTGGCCGTGCACAAAGGCATGTTTAGCCACAGGGTGATCCTCAGTACCAACAAACACTGTCTGCCTGTGTTCATTCATGTGAATGGACAGTTTGTTGCTGGTCATTCCCACATAGAAAGCTTCACAGTGTAGGCAAGTCAGTTGGTAAATCACGTGGGTGCTTTCACACGTGGCTCTGCCTTTGATCGTGTACACCTTCCGGGTTACAGGACTGGAGTAAGTGGTGGTGGGAGGGTGGATGGGACAGGTTTTACACTGGGAGCGGTTACAAGGTTAAGAGCCAGAGGGTAGGGAAGGTGGTTTGGGGATTTCATAGGGATGAACTAAGAGGTTACGAAGGTTAGGTGGACGGCGGAAAGACACTCTTGGTGGAGTGGGGAGGATTTCATGAAGGATGGATCTCATTTCAGGGCAGGATTTGAGGAAGTCGTATCCCTGCTGGAGAGCCACATTCAGAGTCTGATCCAGTCCCGGAAAGTATCCTGTCACAAGTGGGGCACTTTTATGGTTCTTCTGTGGGAGGTTCTGGGTTTGAGGGGATGAGGAAGTGGCTCTGGTTATTTGCTTCTGTACCAGGTCGGGAGGGTAGTTGCGGAATGCGAAAGCTGTTTCCAGGTTGTTGGTGTAATGGTTCAGGGATTCCTGACTGGAGCAAATTCGTTTGCCACGAAGACCTAGGCTGTAGGGAAGGGACCGTTTGATGTGGAATGGGTGGCAGCTGTCATAATGAAGGTACTGTTGTTGCTTGTTGGTGGGTTTGATGTGGACGGACGAGTGAAGCTGGCCATTGGACAGATGGAGGTCAATGTCAAGGAAAGTGACATGGGATTTGGAGTAGGACCAGGTGAATCTGATGGAACCAAAAGAGTTGAGGTTGGAGAGGAAATTTTGGAGTTCTTCTTCACTCTGAGTCCAGATCATGAAGATGTCATCAATAAATCTGTACCAAACTTTGGGTTGGCAGGCCTGGGTAACCAAGAAGGCTTCCAATTAGCGACCCATAAATAGGCTGGCGTACGAGGGGGCCATCCTGGTACCCATGACTGTTCCCTTTAATTGTTGGTATGACCAGGTGAATCTGACCCACAACTTCGCTTTTGAAGGCCGTACCATGCAATTGATCAATGGAACATGCAACCAACTAACTAACTCACCAGCCAGCTGCTGTCATTTATGAAAGACATATTTCAACAATGTACTTTGCGGTCATCTTTGAGAAATACCTGCAGAATGAGTATCTTTGCTAGACCACACCTCCTTTTACACTCATATCGCGCTTTCCCTCACTATCTGGCCTCATGAGACATTGGGTGGAGTGGCATAGGGCACGATTGCTGAATGCTGGGCACAAGCTACTGTCCCTCAGTGCTTTTGCCACCCATGTCATGTGACGAATTCTCTCTCACCTGACACTATGACTGGAGGTGCCTGAGTGCTGGGTCCAACACGACTGAGAGTAAAGCCATTACCTCCACTGATTAGCCCATTGCCCTCTGATACCTCAACAGTTCCTATTTTGTTGAGCCCTCTCTAGCTATACAGTGTTCTGCAACTGCTGATTTTGTTGGCTGCTTGAGTACATTGTCTCTCTTGTGTTCCTGGCACCATTCTTAGATTGTCTGCACAGTTTACCCGATGTATGCCTCACCACATTTGCATGGAATACAAATAGACGCACAGTTTATGGAGCCCAAAGTCATCTTTCACCTTACCTAACTGAGAATGTATTTTCATAGATAGAAAACAAATTTGACGTTACATCACACTATTATTTTGACAATTTTGTTCGATACTTTGCTGGTGTACAGCAGGAATGCACTGTCATGACCATCAGTAACCCAAGAACCTGAAGGACCTACAGTCCCTTTTGGGCAAGGCATCTTATTATGCTCAGTTCATTCCCTACACACATCTGCCTTTCAATTGACAGGATTCACCAGAAGGACATCAAATCTGTATGGCTTGCGGACTGTCAACAGGCTTTTCTATCCCCCAAGTAGTGTTTGTCATCTGCTGCCTATCTGGCGTCTTTTACTGTCAGTAAACTGTTAATCCGGGCCACTGATGAGTCCCAGTGTGGCATTGGTGCTGGCCTGTCACAATGGAACCCAAATAGAACTGAGCTGCCATCACTTAAGCATCAAAAACGCTTTTAGCAGCACAATACAATTATTCACAGGTGGAAAAGATAAGCTATAGTAGTTGCCACTGGGTCCCAAGGCGAAGTACGATTGACAGGACACTCTCATTTTTGCACCTGATGATACCTTGCAGCACGCATTGTAGCCACAGTTGTCAATCTGCATTTCAGCAAAATTGTTTCAGCAGTCCAAACTGGATGGCCCAAGTGCACTCCTGTGTGAGAACATTAGGTGTGACCAAACTGACCCTACAACTTATCTTAGAAGAGAGGCTAAGGAAAGGCAAACCTAGTTTACAGATTTTGAGAAAGTTTTTGGCAATGTCGACTAAAACATACTCTTTGAAATCCTGAAGGTAGCAGGGGTAAAATACAGGGAGCAAAAGGTTATGTCAACTTATGCTGAAACCAGACAGCAGTTATGAGCCAAGAGCCATGAAAAGGGAGTAGAGGTTTAGATGGAAATGAGACAGGATTGTAACCTTTCCCTGATATTGTTCAGTCCATACACTGAGCAAGCAGTAAATGAAAGCAAAGAAAAATTTGTAGGAGAAATTAAAAGTTGAGGGAGAAGGAAGAAAAACTCTTGAGGTTTTCCAACAACATTGTAATTCTGTCAGGGGCAGAAAAGGCCTTGGAAGAGCAGTTGAATGGAATAGACAAGTGTCTCGAGAGTATGTTGTATGATGAGCAAAAGCAAAACAAGGGTAATTGATTGTAGTCAAATTAGATCAGGCATTAGGTTAGGAAATGAGGTACTACAAGCAGCAGACGAGTTTTGCTACTTTGCCAGTAAAATAACTGCTGGTGGCCAAAGAAGAAAGGATTTAAAATGCAGACTTGCAACTGCAAGAAAAGCATTTCTGAAGTTATGTGTCTGGGGTGTTGACTTGTATGGAAGTGAAACATGGACGATAAACAGTTTAGACAAGAAGAAAATGGAAGCTTTTGCAATGTGCTGTTAAGAGGATAATGCTGGAGATCAGATACATAGATCACATAACTAACAAGCAAGTATTGAACATAATTGGGGACACAACAAATTTGTGGCAAAACTTGATGAAAAGAATTGATTGGTTGACAGGACACATTCTGAAGCATTAAGCAATCACCAATTTAGTACTGGAAGGAAATGTATGTGTGGGAGGGAGGGGGGGGGGGGGGGGGGGGAGGGGAATTGTAGAGGGAGACCAAAAGAGAAATACAGAAAGCAGGTTCAGAAGGATGTAGGTTACAGTAGTTACTCGAAGGTGAAGAGGCCTGCACAGGACAGATTAGTGTCGAGAGTAGAATCAAACACATCATCAGACTGAGACCACAAGAACAACACATTTGTCCTTATACATGACCAACTCAGCGTTGTCAAGTGGACTCCATGCTTTCCATGGAGTAGCAAGGCTATCTACTGCTCACCCCTTCGGCGTTGCATCCTTGCATACTCCGGCTGCTGCATGGGTCGTGCTGTGGTACGTCTCATATGAAGGCTTTGGCAAAGCGTCACATTTACTGAACAGCCTTTGGTTGCAATATATTGAGCATCTTGCATAGGCTTGTGTGACCTGTCCAGTGTACTAGGCTCTGCAACCACATAAGTTTTCCCCTTGGCCAGTCCCAGAGCACCCTTGGCATAGAGTTCACATCAACACTGAGGGGACCTTTTCCGGATGTATGTGGTTGTTGGTAGTGGAGGTTTTGTCCACTTTCCTGTATGTTGCCAAACTGTCTTTCACAATAACAGCAACTACTGATGCAATGTCAGTCATTTTTGCTATTGAGGGCTCTCCCCGGATCCTCATATCCGATCATAGTCAACAATTTGTGTCATGGGAATAAGAGGATTTTTGCATTTCCAACTGTATCTAGCATCTGATTACCACCTTGTTTCACCAAGCTTCTAACTCTAACTCAGAGGTGGAGCACTTCGTGCAAAATTCTGTCTCATCCTGTAACAATGTACTGCTTAGTTTTCTAGCCATGTACCTGGCAATATCAGTTAATGATAACAGTCTGGCAGAACATTTGCATGCTTTTAGCCCTGGAGTCTCTTTGATCTGTTGGACCCTGAGCTACATGCCCCAGACTGTCGTGGCCTGTCACATTTTATTCATAGGCCTTTACAACCCATCTTTTGGCTGGCAGCAGAAGCGGCTCCCTGGTGTAGTGGTAGGCCAGAAAAGTCAGAATTTATTTGTAGTGGATGTCGGTTGCAAGCAGCTGACACGTTATTCTTATCATGTACATCTGCGAGCCACTGAACCCACAGTGCTGCTTTCTGTGTGCCAGCTCTTTGACAGGGTTTGTCGCAGTGTTCTCCCAGTAGCAGGCTCCCAACTGTGGTAGCATGCACACCCCCACTGCGGCTTTGCCATCTTAGTGAATGATTGTGGATGTGAAGACAAATTCGAAGTGGTTCTCCTCTTCATCTCCATCTCCATACATACTCCGCAAGCCACCAGGCAGTGCATAGTAGAAGGTATCTGTACCACTACTAGTCTTTTCCTTTCCTGTTCCACTCGAAGATAGTGCGAGAAAAAATTACTGTCTATATGCCTCTGTATGAACCCTAATTTCTCGTATTTCATCTTTGTGGTCCTTACGCAAAGGGTATGTTGGCAGCAGTAGGATCGTTATGCATTCAGCTTCGTATTTTCTCAATAGTGGTCCTCCCTTCCTTCCAAGGATTCCCATTTGAGATCGCAAAGCATTTCTGTAAAACTTGCATGTTGTTCATATCTACCAGTCACAACTCTATCAGCCCACCTCTGAATTGCTTCAATGTCTTTCTTTAACCTGAGCTGGTGTGGATCCCAGACACTCAAGTAGTACTCAAGAATACGTCATACTAGCATCCTATATGCAGTCCCCACTACACATAAACCACACCTTCCTAAAATTCTTCCAATAAACAGAAGCTGACCATTTGGCTTCCCTAACACAATCCTCAAATGCTTGTTTCATTTCTCATTGCTTTGCAACGTTATACCAAGATATATAAATGACGTGACTGTGTCAAGGAGGACACTACCAATGCTGTACCCAAAAATTATGGGCTTGTTTTTCCTACTCATCTGCATTAACTTACATTTTTTCTACATTTAGACCAAGCTAACATTCATCCCACCAATTTTGTCTACTTCATCTTGTATCCTCTTACAGCCACATGATTTCAGTATCGCCCCATACACCATAGCATCTTCAGCAAATAATCATAGATTGCTGTCTATCCTGTCCGTCATTTTATTTATGTATACAGAAAATAATAGCAGTCCTGTTATACTTCATTGGAGCACTGGGGCACTCCTGACGATATCCTTATCTCTGATGAACATGCGCCATTGATGACAAACTACTGGGTTCTAATAAAAATTAAGAAGTCTGGGTAACTATTCTCTATGCTGGTATCTTTGTTAACAGTCTGCGGGGGAAAACAATGTCAAATACTTTCTGGAAATCTATGACTATGAAATCTGTCTGTTCCCTTCATCCATAGTTCCCAGTATATCAGATGAGGAAAGAGCAAGCTGAATTTCACGCAAGTTATGCTTTCTAAAACCGTGTTGATTCGTGGAAATAAGCTTTTCATTCTCTACAAAATTTATCATAGTCAAAGTCAGAACAGATCAGTCATTGTGGTGCTGAATTTCTCCCTCCTCAACTTGAGAGAATCAGAAAGTGGCGCTCTAGTGAAGAAGGAGACCAAATCAAACACAACAACAAGGTCCTGGTATGAAGGCAACATTCTTGCAGCCACTGAATGACATGTACTGAACTCCTGATGTGGTGCTGACATTTACTGACACAGGGGCTCTATACTTCTGTTCAGACGTTTGACCAGGTATGTAGGAGTGCCTGTGTTGCTTACAATAGACTGTAGAGGAATGTCTCATTTCATTAATGTTTTATGTTTTGTAAGCCATAGAGCCTTGGTGGTGTAGCAGCCTGTGGTCAAATTTTTTCAATGGTTTCCTTTTGCAGGACTGGTGTAGAAGCTCTACCATCCTCCCTTTCACTACATTGGTCAAGTTTCCTTTTAATTTCATGTACACTGAAAGCTTGATTAAGTTGTACATTTTGTGCCTGTATTCTGACATAAAAAGTAGTACAGTGGCATTTTCTTTGTCTGCAGGTAAAATGACTGAGGATCTTTCTGTAGTTCTCGAATGTCAGCTCTTTCGGTTTTTGTGATGTTTGTCTGCAGTGGAATGGCTGTGGTGAGTGTGCAGCATGTTTCATAGCAAATGTCTTCCACATCATCACTAGAAGGGTGAAAATTACTTGTTCTATGCCACTGATGAAACCTGCAAAAGGTATAGCAGTAAAGGTATAGATCACACTCTGATAAATTACACACCCACATTAATTTTACAGATTCACAATATTTCCAAAGAAGGTAACTCTTATCAAAGATAATTCTGAGTGTGATTCAAATTTCATGAAACTCCCATAAATGATGAAGAAAGGATATTTGATATGAACAGACAAGCTGCTCTGATAAATCATTCAAAATGTTAAAACCATGTTTAAAATTGGCCCTCATCTTGATAGCTTCTTGTTAGATAAATTCTGTCTTGTCAATAGATGGACTGCAGCACACTACTGATGCTATGGCAGGGTGGGATGGGATGGGAAAGGGGGGGAGCAACACTTAACAGCCAATAGTATTTGGCTCAAAAGCATCAAAACAGCCCAAACAACTACCCGAAAACAGAAAATGCAGCTCTTGTTATCTTTTATGGAGTGAGAACAGTTCATGTATGTTTAGTGAACCAAGTTAGACGCAAGATGCTGAATTCACATTTGGGTGGACTGCAGTACAAGTTCCAAACCAGCCATGAAAATTATGGTTTTATATTATTTCCCTGCATCTTTTAAGGCAAAAGGCCAGGATGGTTCCTCTGAAAAAGAACACAGCCAATTTTCTTCCCCAGATTAAGCCTGTAATTCATCTCTAACAATGTTTCTATCGACAGAAACTTAAATCCTAAACTTCCTTCACAGCTGTGTTACACATGCTAACTGATCGCAAATGGTTAATGGATGTATTCAGTCTCTGTGCCTGCTTACCTGCTCTTTAGCTGAAAGGCTACAACAATTGACACTCTCTGAAGCAATCATAACTACTTTATTCATTATCAACCAAATACCCAGCTTTCTAATCCTGGTATTCTGTCACGAATAAGGAGTAGCCTAGATTCAGAGTAGTGCTTTGTGTTCAAATAAATGAAAAATTATAAAACCAGCAGAATAATGCTCCTGCTGGAGCACAAAAAAGGTGAATATGCTCCTGTTTAAAAGATTCTGACTTAAAAGTGCATTAGCAGCTACCTAATTCTACCTTCCTCAGTACCTTTAAAAATTTTGGCATGCAAACATATTTGCACTCTTTTTAACATGCCTCACTCCCACAAGTTCCCCTAACTGTAACTCGCTCACACCCCTTGGTCCATTCCTGTAAGTCACTTACAAGCGTTTACTCCCACTCCCACCTGCCTATTCTCATTCATTTTTCAATTAATATCTTCAGCTTGTTTTCCCCCTACATTGTCACTATTGCCAGGGATCCCCAGCATTGGAATAGCACTCCAGTGTTGAACATAATGGGAAATCCCTGTACCAAAGGTGATCTTATAAACTAAACTAAACTCCATCCGAACAGGCCTTGGAAGGCCCAACAGTACTGACTGGCTGCTGTTGTCACCCTCAACCCACAGGTGTCACTGGATGTGGATATGGAGGGGCATGCGGTCAGCACACTGCTCTCCCTGCCATATGTCAGTTTACGAGACAGGAGCCACTACTTCTCAATCGAGTAGCTCCTCAGTTTGCTTCACAAGGACTGAGTGCATCCCGCTCACCAACAGCACTCGACAGACCGATGGTCACCCATCCAAGTGCTAGCCCAGCCCACCAGTGTTTAACTTCAGTGATCTTACGGAGACCTGTGTTACCACTGCAGCAAGGCTGACAGGTGATCTTACAGTTAAATTTTTCCAAGAGATATCTATGTCTCATTTTTATCTGTGGTAATGATGGAAACAGAAGAAATGAATCACAATTTGTGTTCTGGTTAGGACTTGAACCCAGGTCTTCTTGCTTACCAGGCAGATGTGCTACCCATTACACCACCACAGTACTATGGTCAACATTGACGCACGAACTACCCAAGTCAAGTGCTCTTCCCAACACAAACTGCAATTCATATCTTCAGCTTATTTCCCCCCTATTTTCCTGGCAATAGTGACAATGCAGGGCGAAAATACGCTGAAGATACGAACTGAAATTTGTGTTGGGGAGGGCATTCAATTTCGCTAGTTCGTGCAGCAATGTTGACTATAGTGCTGCGGTGGTGTAATGGTTAGCATTTCTGCGTGATAAGCATTCTCACTCATTTATTCATCTTAACTCATTGTCATTACATCTTTGTGTCTTTCTATCATAATGGTTAGCATTTCTGGATAGTAAGTATTCTCACTCATTTATTCAGTTCAACTCACTGTCATTATCTCTTTCTGTCTCCTTCATCCTGTCCTACTACTACTGTCACCTTTCATTGTCACTGTCTCCCTCTTGCTCTCTCTTACTGCTACTATTTCATTCATTCCTTTCCATTGCAGCTGAATCTTCTCACTGTCATTGCCTCTATCTTCTGCATTGTCATTGTTATGGACTGTGTCTGTCATTGTTGCTAGCTCTCACCTACTTCCCCTTTCTCCTTGTCTTTATTGCTCTCCCACCAGTATTGTCTCTTTTACTCTTTTCCTAGCACTATTATGTCACTGTCAACTATGTTCCATGGCCACTGTGTCCCTCTCTTTTTCTCACACTGCCATTATCTCCTTTTTCTGCTTCTGCACTACAACCACTGTTTACTATCTTCCAGTTATTTTTTTAACTTTCCTGTCTCTTTTCCACAGCTGTTGTCTCATCTCTCAGCTTAAAATGGTATGAATGTGTTCAGGTGCCAAAACTTTTGAGAAAATTTTTAAAGGTGCTGGGGAAGGCAGAATGAGCCAGCTGGTACCCCAGCTTTCTGTCAAACTAGGAGCGTATTTGCCTTTTTTGTGCTCCAACAGCAGCATTTTTCCACTGGTTCCCTTCATTTCCCTGCCACAGCACAGCACGTCACTCATACAAAATAAACTATACAGGTCAGTAAAATGTTATTAGCGAAATTTAAATAATGCAAAACAAATTTTACAGACTAGATTTTACACGCACAAACATTTTTCAAGTGTTTTAGAATTACAACACTTTGTAAACTACATTTATGCCGCACAACAAATTTTACATGTGTATTTTATGTGTACATGTAGGGTAACTCTGAACCTCTGTATCTTGGAAACGGATAAAAATATCAAGAATATTTTTAAGGTTGTTCGAGGTCGGGATCGATGTACCAAAATCAGGACGTTATCACAGAAATTTCAGTCACTTTCTGCGCATAGCCATCTTGGAACCCGCAGTTCTGTTTTGGTATGAAAAAATGGTAAACAAAAATTTTTTGGAGTGGGGGAGTGTTAAGGAACTATCCATGAATTAATGGTGCCCCTTTAAGCCCTTCAGGTCCATCATAGACCACATCAAATGTAACCTAAGTGGGAGGAAGTGTGTAACGTTCATAATTTTGACCCTGTGCTGTAGGGTAGTGACACTAACATGCTCCTTCTGTTGGATATACAAATGGTCCCTTGCCCATGAGCTATTGAAAACACTTGACTCTACCTTTCTAGAACCAACAGAACTTGAGGTATAAGTCCCAGAAGAATCCCATTTCTACGTGTGGTGTTTTGGAACATATCAGGTAGCACTGATGATATCTTGCTAACAGACAATCAGGTGTCCCAATAGAACACCAGCAGACCCAAAATTTCAAAAAAATCCTACAGTTTTCTGTGTGGGGCAGCTTGAATATCTTCCAGGTAATACTCCTTCCACATTCCATTCTCTCCCCCCCCACCCCCACCCCAAATCCCGAATATCCTGTAGCTCAATCAGTTTGACCTAAAAATTTGGCACAGAAGGGGGAAAGGGACTGTGGTAGCATACGCATACCATGTTGAGTGCATGTAACAATTATTGCATAGTACTCATTGTCACATGTTACCATGAAGAATCTAGCAAAATTGCATGTGTAATGGTCAGGAAAGGAAAAGAACGAAGACTAGAGTTTTAACATCCCATCAACAATGAGGTCATCAGAGCTGGAGCACAAGCTGGAACTGGGGCAGGAAGGAAAAGGAAATCAGCTGTGTCCTTTTCAAAGGAACCAGGAACCATCCTTGAATTTACCTTAAGTGATTTAGGGAATTCTTGGAAAATGTAAATCTGGATGGCCAGAATCATCATCCTCCTGGAGTCCCCAGGTCATTTTCTGGAAGCAAAATGGCTAGTAATTGTTGAAATTTCCTTTTGCAGTACCTATGATTCAATGGTCACTATCTACACTTTAGCCAACAATTTTATTATTGAAGTGAAACAATGAATGATTGTGATAGCTCACAACCCATGTCCACCTCATTGACTGAAATCTGCCAAAGAAAATGGTACCATCAACCTGACATCTCTACTGTTCAACCACACTTTAAACAGAGAAACATAACTTTTACAATCAAATGAAGAAAGCACTAGGAATACCTTCTAAGTAGGTCAAGTATCAAAGTTCATGAATCTCTGATGGTTACTCTCACACTTGATTACATCACAGGAGCAACCCTTTATTGATGCTGCCACAAATGATGCTGCACCTTGTCTGGCTGTGAAACTTCTAACAGTGCCCACAGTGCCGAATGAGCTCCCAGTGCTGGGCCCTCACTTCCAGACAAACTCTCATACCTGTCGGTAAACATCATCACACATTAAGCCTGACTGTTTTTATGGTCAAGGCTGTAGATACATAGTCAGCTCACATTAAAAATAAATTGCTGCAGCAGTGGTTCTGCCACTGTGGCCAGAGCTAGAGCAGTATGATCAAAACCGGCAACTGTTCACCACAAACTGCATCATACACAGTCAAAGCCTTGGGGTGTCAACAGGGACTGATTACAAACAAAGCCATTTCCACCAGTTAGGAAGGGGTCTCCAACTCAGCCTTTTGAGGACCACACACTGCCTGTACAGTCCACCACCTCTGAAATCTGAAAGGTCCACATTGTGACAACTCAGAGCCAGTTTTCTCAGCTGAGATATCTTTGACTATCTTTCCTCCTTCCTGACAATCCAATCACAGTCTGAGTCACTACCATTCATATACTACAGTTAAAGATGTGAGGGATATTGTCTCCCCACCAGATGAACACATGATGTCAGACTGTGAATTAGCCTACAGTCTCCAGATGGTTCTGGGCTCAGGGGTTTCTCAAACCTCACACCAGCACTGTTTTCATTGGATCACATGGTCAACATTGGCAACTAAGCCAGGACCACAGCTTCACCTCAGCAGTTCTTGGTAGAGCATCTAGCAGCCCCACATGTGGCTTTCAACTGTGAACTATTATTTGCTGTTGTGGACTTGTTTATGCTCAGTACATTCTATGACTTACTAATGCGAAAAATGCCAAGTTGCACTGTGGTTTGGAGTCCACATTAAACTGCAGGTCCCCCTTTGGCTGACCAGGTTATGTCAATTAAAAGAGTGTAGGAAGGCAATAGTAAAACACTGTGTTGTTCAAACCAACCTCCTGATGGATAACAGCCTTTTTTTTTAAATAGAGAGAGAGAGAGAGAGAGAGAGAGAGAGAGAGAGAGAGAGAGAGAGAGAGAGATAGAGAGAGAGAGAGAGAGAGAGAGAGAGGGGGGGGGCAGAGGGAGAGGGAGGGAGGGGGTGGGGGAGAAAGAGTAATATCTTGTGTTGCATGAAAGATCAAAATCGTTTTCCTTGAATAATTCTGGCTTTCCATCTAATAAGATTACAATTTCAGCAATTTATAAGAAGGAGACTGTTAGTAGTTGCTTTGGTTCTTTGGAGCATTCAGAAGCATGAGTAGCGGGGTCCTTAACAAAGATTTTATAAGACAGGCATGGTTAAAATATTTAAAATGTGAAGTTCTGGTTAACACTTGATTTTCTTTGTCTCAGCACCAAGCATATAAAGTCTGAAACTGCTAATATACACTTTGCATTCAAATGTATTGTCAAAATGAAAACACTGAAACTGAAGAAAAGCAAGATAGGAAAATTTGGCCAACTGATAACTTCCAAAATAATAAGAAGTGTCAGTCATCCAAGTAATACCCCAAAACTTCCCATCTAACAATTTATGCAAAGTCAGCTACAGTGCAGAATTTTAAAACATGTACCACATTCATCTCATGCCAATTTAAGAGTAGATAAAGAGACTGTTCCCTCTTGTAAAGATATAACGTACACCAGTAAACATATGGCTTCCAGTTGTCTGCATGGTTAAGCACCTCAAAAACGTTTGGAATCTTATATTGGAGAAAGAAGCCACATATCATAGAACTATGTTCTATTCAAACATGTAACAGAATGACTGCATCATGTCAAAATGGCCTGAAAGTGTACACTATGTTCTTACAGTTGGTTTTACTGACTGCAGATTGTTACCTCTGACTTCTAACCATTCTTTGTCCCATATATGTAGGACAGATATTGTCAGCAACAACATGAGGGATAGCAAATTGAGTCACTGTATTTTCCAAATGCCTCCTTGGCCACAGCATCTGCTGTTTTGTCCCATACATTCCCTTATCCTTCAGTACCCACCAGAAAAGATGCTTCCTTCCTTTATCTCTGAAACTTGTGAAAAGCATCCTAGGTGTTCTGAACTGCTTTTCTCCAGGGCAAAAATACTGAACAGGCTGCAGAGTATTCAGAAAATTTGAACCTATGGGGAATTTCAGCACGTGATCAAACTTCTTGTTTAACAGCCTTAAGAATCACATACAGCACCATCAAATACACCAAATTCAACTGGAAAATGGATTTTGAGGACACAATCAGCAAAAACCATGCAGCTGTGGTGGATGTACCCCTGCTTGTGTCCATCTATATACCCTACTGGCCATTAAAATTGCTACACCAAGAAGAAATGCAGATGATATACAGGTATTCATTGGACAAATATATTATACTAGAACTGACATGTGATTACATTTTCACGTAATTTGGGTGCATAGATCCTGAGAAATCAGAACCCAGAACAACCACCTCTGGCCGGGATAACTGCCATTATACTCCTGGGCATTGAGTCAAACGGAGCTTGAATGCCGTGCACAGGTACAGCTGCCCATGCAGCTTCAACACGATACCACAGTTCATCAAGAGTAGTGACTGGCGTATTGTGACCAGCCAGTTGCTCGGCCACCACTGACCAGATGTTTTCAGTTGCTGAGAGATCTGGAGAATGTGCTGGCAACAGCAGCAGTCGAACAATTTTTGTATCCAGAAGGCCTAGTACAGGACCTGCCAACATGCGGTCGAGCATTATCCAGCTGAAATGTATGGTTTTGCAGGGATCGAATGAAGGGTACACCCACGGGTTGTAACATATCTGAAATGTAACGTCCACTGTTCAAAGTGCTGTCAATGCGAACAACTGGTGACCGAGACATGTAACCAATGGCACCCTATACCATCACGCCGGGTGATACGCCAGTATGGTGATGACGAATACACACTTCCAATGTGTGTCCACTGCGATGTCGCCAAACATGGATGCGACCATCATGATGCTGTAAATAAAACCTGGATTCATCCGTAAAAATGATGTTTTGCCATTCGTGCACTCAGGTTCATCGTTGAGTACAACATCGCCGGGACTCCTGTCTGTGCTGCAGCGTCAAGGGTAACCGCAGCCATGTTCTCCGAGCTGATAGTTCATGCTGCTGCAATCGTCGTCGAACTGTTCGTGCAGATGGTTGTTGTCTTGCAAATGTCCCCGTCTGTTGACTCAGCGATTGAAACGTGGTTGCACGATCCGTTACAGCCATGCGGATAAGATGCCTGTCATCCCTACTGCTAGTGATACGAGGCCATTGGGATCCAGCACGGTGTTCCGTATTACCCTCCTGAACCCATCGATTCCATATTCTGCTAACAGTCATTAGATCTCGACAAACACAAGCAGCAATGTCGCGATACGATAAAACGCAATCATGACAGGCTACAATGCAACCTTTATCAAAGTCGGAAACATGATGGTATGCATTTCTCCTCCTTACATGAGGCATCACAACAACGTTTCACCAGGCAACGCCGGTCAACTGCTGTTTGTGCATGAGAAATCGGTTGGAAACTTTCCTCATGTCAACACGTTAAAGGTGTCGCCATCGGCGCCAACCTTATGGTGTAACAACTTTAATGGTCAGTAGTGTATTTGGCATCAGTTGTCCATTTCTCATGTCACAAGAGCCCAAGATGCAATTACAACTGTCCTGAAGATGTTTTGGTTTTGTGAGTCTTTTGGCTGTTTGCTAATTTCCTCTAGATATTTTGTGATGTTGATGTACTAGGGAATTCTTGTTTTCAGTTTCAGTTCAAAGATGCTGAAGATGTATTTCGTGCATTTGGAGCCATTCATTCTTTGCACGTAGGCATAACACCAAACTTTGTGTTTGTGTATATAATTTTTCCTATATTTTGTAGATCAAATTTTCAAAATATGTATCCAATATGAGCAAGATTTGTCTCCCTTTTCATTCTTATTCTGACAGTAAACAACTGTCAGAGACAATAAGACACTCAACAGCATAGAGACAAACTGGCTTTATTTTTGCTGTCTATGGGAAACTACTTTGTGTGATTTGGAACCATTTAGTTCTGCTATCTTATTCAGTACAGTAGAACCTCAGTTAATTGTCACTTTTGGGACAAGGGGTTGGTTAGAACACTAAAAAGGTCGGATGATCAGAGGAAAACGAAGCAAGTCATTTACATAGCTCATAACAATGTGATAAATCAAAATTAAGTAAAAAAATTACATTTCTAATGAAGAAAAGGGAAATCAGAAAATCTAGCACTAACAATCTGTTTAAAAAGTGTAAAATGTATATTGACTCTGCGACCGAATCACACCACTTCTTTGTCCACAATGTGTCCACAGCTGTAGCTATTGGCTGTTAGTCCAAATATTTTAGAGCACACTCAAACACACCCTTTGCTGCAGAATGGCTGATATTTTTGTCTTCTTTCTTTTATTCATCATTTGATTCCTCTTGCCAGTACTATACTGAGGATGGCCGGTGAGCAACTAACAAAAAGAATATGGAGTTTCATATATATCTGTTGTACACTTTCAACTCTGGAATTATCCTGGGTCTCATCATTAATCAGAGCTGAATTTCTCCAGTGACTTAGTTACTTTTGTTTAGATGCACGAAACCTCTGCTAAATAACCATGTTGGTCCAGAACCCATGCAACCATAATCTAAATAAGAGTGAAGCTTTTACAATGCTGATGCTAACAGTTTCTACTCATGTCCCTCCCTCCCTAATTTCCTTAATTTCTTTCCATTCTGTTCTGACATTTCTTGATATTTACTGCTTATACTCCAAACCTCTTGTGTGCACAAGCCAACTGAAAGTATCTACTTTTCTTTGTTTGTTATCAAATATGACATAGGGGAACCTCACTGAATCTTAAATAGTGTGTCTCATTTTTAACTCAGCTGAATTAAATACAGAATGATCTGAATTAATATCAAGACATACAACTTTCTTGGGGGCAAATTAAAACCTCTTTATGAAGCAATTTTTTCAGCCTTTTAAATGCTAGCATCAGCTGATTAATTTATGTTGGAAGGCTGAAAGTGGAACAGAAAATGGAGACGGCAATTTGTAAATAAATAATAGATCACAGAGTTTCTTACAGTGGATACTATGAGACTTATTGTTACAGCAGATGAGGTAGCACACAAAATTTTCACTGGAGGGGTACCATGAAGTTGACGGAAATAGTCTCCATGCTTCCCTTCCTAACTTCATATCTAAAGACAACATTCAACTAGGAAGGATTTCATAAAAATGAAGAGATAAGCAACAAATCCACAGTTGTGTAGCTGAAAGATGATAGTAAGTTACTACGCAGTACTATAGTGTGTTTAAAATAAGTTTGACAGAGCAAGTGGAGGGAAGTGTAGTTGCCAGCGTGTGCTGGGCACATCAGAAGGTGACCACAGCATGATGCCAGGCCTACTCGGTGTGGAACCTAGCAAGTTCGCTTGATTGCGTCAACAGCAAGTCATGCATGCCGGCTGATCTAAGATCTTTCTCAAACGATTTTAAAGAAACTGTTTTGTAGAAAACACTGATTCTTGCACATCATTCATCAGCTTCATGATGAATTGCCTATCATTTCGTTACTGGTAATAGTTATTGCAATATTTTGATAGTAGGCAAACTATTGCATGAAATCTGTAGTTTGCAGTGAAAAATAGGTGTCGCTACGAATTTGTGTTTTGTGCGTGTCAGGTTGTATGTTGCTGCGTATTAAATGTAGGCAATATATTGAATTATTCTTTAAGCTGTCTGTTTCCAATCTTGAGAAAATGGAATGTATGTAAAGCACTCTGTCACGAACTTGTGCATTGATGAAAAAACTAGAATGAAATATTCATAAATTCCTCATATCTCACTAATGGTTTGAGATATTGAAACAAGATTTGGCGAATGATAGCACACAATGATGAGAGTGTTTTGCCATATGATTAATATGCGAAACTTCCATATCTATCGTGATATCCAAGTGACTACAGATTTTTTTCAATGAAATAATGTGATTATTGAGGGCCACCAATAGCTGGTAAAAGCAGAATTGCTGTGGGTTTTGCAACAATATAAATGAAGAAAATACACGTTTATTTTGATACTGAGAATGGGTGGTTCATAAACTACTGACCTGACGTGCACTCTTTTCTTAGTTTAATAACACATTGCATCAGGATTCTGTTGCAATTTCAACTGCATTAGAAAGTTTGGGAGATGAGTATTTCTAAACTCTGCTGTCTTTTGACAAAAGAAGCAGATTTTAACATGGCAACAAGATAAGTTATGTATTCCTTAAAACTCATCACAGTCCTTCTTCAACTACCTTCTTGGTATGGCTGACAACTCAATACCAGTCATGTCATGTAACATTTGCAGTGGCTTCTTCTGTCAGCATTTCAGTATCAGTGAGCATAATCTTCTCTTGCATTTTGCCCAATTACTTTTCACCTAGGCCCATATACTCTGTCATAATTAAATGAGGATGATAAGGAGGAAGCCTCATTAAACTATGCCCCTTACAGTTTGTTGACCTGGTAGTATAAAGTTTTGGCTTATGCAGCACTACAAGTTCCATTAAGTTAGCCTTATACATGCTAGGTTGAACTTTATTTTATGGAATATTTATTTGCACCCAGAGCAAGATATCCACTTTCCTCCACTGCACTGTTGGACATTTATGCATCAGAACAGAGTCGTATTGCATTTTGTTCATTACTGTTGTCGATTTCTGAGCAATGTCTTGCAGCGCAACATTATATTCCCAGCCAGTGAATGGTGATCCTGGACGACCTTTTATTGCAGATCTCTTATTCAGATGTACTGTGTTGTTGTTATTAATGCAACACAAACACAAAACACTTCTTCTCAATACATGTCAACTACAGAACATTTCAGTGCCACAAATTCAACTTTGTAATGAGAGCTGATGAACATTGACACATCTAACGCGAGTTGCAATGAGGTACTGTTTATTTGTCAGTTGTGGCAACAGGGGAGTTTTACCAGCCAAACCACTGGCAGCATGGTAGGGAAAGTCAGCTCGCTATTGGTGTTACCTGGGCAATGGCATCACGTCTCCCTCTGGTCAGGCTAATGTCAAAAGTCGCAACTAATTTTAAACACATTATATATGTCTTTTCAATATCAGAAAAGATACTTTGTAGACACTTCATGTATTGCCACTTGAAGTGGAGATAGATTATCCAAAGTAGAACATGTCCTTAAAAATCATTTCAGACTTATGAGATTCTTTGAGCCTAGATCCCAGACAAAGAATGGGCTGATCATTCCCTACCACTGTCTTACCTGCACAGGCAATAAGAGCAATATTTTGATAGCTACTGGGATGATGCTGTCTTTTTTGGTTCCAAAAGTGGAGCCCTTATTAATTACTTTCTCAAGTAAGAACATTGATCTTCATTACATATTTAATTTTAAAAAGCAAGGGCAAATTTATTCTGAAACTTCTAACTAATCTTCTGCAGTATGAAATTATGGACCACATCTGACCCCAGAACAGTATCATGAGTCACAAATAACACAGTATTCAGTTCATACATTGAGAAGTGGCCATAATCTTCATTCATGAAATTTAAGTACATTATCCTTCTGCTTGTGGGTTCTCATTAGACCTTGCAACCCGGAACTGAATTTGAGGAGAATGTACAACAAATGTATTCAACCACTGTATGAAAATATTTTAGGCTTAAAGGAAACCACTCACTGAATAGCAGAAGCATCAAATCATCAAGAGGCAAATGAGGGAGGGATGGCAGGTGTACAGGCTAGGTATGTGACACATGAGCACTGGAGTTGCTGATATACATTGTATGAAGAAGATCATGTGGAGGTGTGGGTTTGGAGGGTATGACAGGACAGAGGAAAGGGAATCTGTTGGGTAGAGTGTGCGGGTATACTCTATTAGTGGAGCCTGAGGCCAGGAGGGCTACGGACCTGAAGGATAAATTGCAAGAACCTTGTTCACAAATTTTTTCTACACTTAACGTTTACTTATTGCGCATGGTCTCCTTTGTTATACTCTCCTCCACAATTAATACACCACTTCCAATGATGTTTCCTATTCAGGAAGCAGTCACAGGGTTTTCAACTCTGGAAGTAAAAACAAATCCGCAGGGGCCATGTATGGAGAGTATGTAGGATGAGGCATCACAGTCATTTCATTTTTTGTGCAATATTCACACACCAACAGGGATACATGTGCAGGTCCATTATTATAATACATGAATTGTCTTGCCACATTTCACGCACAGTTGCACGGACCTGAGGACTCACTGTAGAAGGCATGACAGTGACAGTACCATCATCAGAGAGTGTGGTGACATCACAGCTGTAGCATACATCAGGGTTATGTGTGCGGGATGTAGATGCTTGTACTTTTTCTTAGCTTTTGGTATGTTAGTCTGTCCAGAGTCTTACATTCCTGCATTTTTTCCCTCTCTCTGGAAGATGGTGCAGTCTGGTGAGCAGGGATAATGGTGCTCTCCACTGTTGACACAGATGGGAGGGAGTGCCACAAGAAATGTTCATGTGTAAATGATCATCCACAATCACTACAGGCTGAGCTGGCATTGCAACATGAAGACATGTCTGAATTTCATACACTGGAAGCACCGTATAGGGGGAGGAACATAGTGTTTCGTATCAGATCAGTATACCATCACCTTGACCTTTTCAGGCAATGAATTGCCCCCAAAGGCCAAAATGAAGGCCTTGGTAGTAACCTTATTAACCTTTGGTCCCCTATGGATGTGATGGACGAACGTACACCCCGTTGCTCCAAGTTTGCACATAGCTGATCATCAGCCTGCAAGAGGAGGTCACGATGGAAAATGATGCCGATGAAAAATGATGCCTTGAACCATATTTAGACTACTGTGGGGAGTGATAGTCACCCGATGTCACCCAGCTTGTCACAAACAAACAACACCCCTGAATAGGCAAGGTATGCTGTTTTAATCAAAACTGACCCACTCTTTATTTTGGAGACGGCTGCAACCTCCCCGAACTTGTCCTCTATATTCTCCACAAAGAATAACGGCTTTCTGGCCAAATAAAAATCCCCATCTGTCATCGTACAAACCATGTATTGGGGGGCACTACTACTCTGCTTGTCATTTAGCCATATGTTCCTCCCACGGCGTAGTCAGGGAATGAAACGTTTTGGGGTCATATCCCTCTGCATTGAACGAGTTCTTTCCTTCTGAAGAGATTGATGGGGGCCACATCAGCACCAACAGGAGAATGCTTCATCTGCTTCACATGCAAGTCATCCTCCAGGGTGCCAACCACTTTGAGTGAGGGCTCTCCCCATGGGTACCACCCAGCCTCAGCAATGGCTACCTGCCCAGCAATCTGTTTCTCTGAGTCCCCATGACCCAGTCACGACAGGCACACAGTACTTGGCATGAATCTACATCTACATAGATACTTCGCAAGCCACCATAATATGCATGGTGAAGGGTACCGTGTGCCACTACTTGTCATTTCCCCTACTGTTCCACTTGCAAATAGAGCGAGGGAAAAATGAGTGTCTGTTCACCTCCGTAGGCGCATTAATTTCTTGTATCTTATCTTCATGGTCCTTATACATGATGTATATTGGCAGGAGCACAATTGTTCAGCAGTCAGCTTCAAATGCAGCTTCTCTAAATTTTCTCAATAGTGTTTCCAGAAGAGAATACTGCCTTTTCGCCAAGGATTCCAATTTCAATTCCCAAAGCATCTCTGTAACACTTAAGTTTTGTTTGAACCTATTGGTAACAAATCTAGCAGCCCTTCTCTGAATTGCTTTGATGTCTTCCTTCAATCCGACCTGGTACAGATCATAAACACTCGAGTAGTACTCAAGAATAGGTTGCACCAGCGCCCTATATGCCGTCTCCTTTACAGGTGAACCACTCTTTGCTAAAATTCTCCCAATAAACCAAAGTTGACCATTTGCCTTCCCTACCACAGTTTTCACAAATTTGTTCCACCTCATATCACTTTGCAATGTTGCACACAGATATTTAAACGACCTATACTGTATCTGAACATTACAGGTTTGTTCTTCCTACTCATCCGCATTAACTTACATTTTTCTACATTTAGGTTTAGCTGCTATTCATCACACGAACTGGTAAGTTTAAGTTGTCTTGTATCTTCCTACAGTCACTCAACTCTGACACCTTACCGTACACCACAGCATCATCCATGAGCAAATGCAAACTGCTGCCTTCCCTCTCTGCCAAATTATTTATGTTTATAGAGAACAGCAGTCCTATCACACTTCCCTGGGGCACTCCTGATGATACTCTTGTCTCTGATGAACACTCACAATCAAGGAAAACATACTGTGTTCTATTATTTAAGAAATCTTTGAGTCACTCGCATATCTGTGAACTTACTTCAAATGCTCATACCTTTGTTAACAGCCTGCAATGGGGCATTATGTCAAATGTTTTCCAGAAATCTAGAACTATGAAATCTGTCTGTTGCCATTCATCCATAGTTCTCAGTATATCATGTGAGAAAAGGGCAAGCTGAGCGCATGAGCGATGCTTTCTAAAACAATGCTGGTTCGTGGCCATAAGCTGCTTAGCCTCACAAAAGTTTATTATATTCTAACTGAGAATGTGTTCAAGGATTCTGCAGCAAACAGAAGTTTGGGATACTGGTGCATAATTTTGCAGGTCCATTCTTTTACCTTTTTTATATACTGGAGTCACCTGCGCTATCTTCCAGTTGCTCGGGCCTTTGTGCTGGGTGAGAGATTCATGATAAATGCAAGCTAGGTAAGGGGCCAGTGCCGTAGATGACATGGGGAGTTTTCAGTTCAAGGACCAATAGTGTGACCTCTGCATGGTCAGGGGGCTACCACTGACCAGGTATCTGATCCCCCCCCCCCCCCCCCCCCCACACCTCCCACAACTATAGATGGCTATCATGCTTGGTTTTGGGCATACTATCTTTCTGGAAAGGAAGGGTGCAGCATACGCTGGGACCCTGAGGTAGCCATGTACGTACTCACAAAAGAGTTGTGAGGCACCTGCAGAATGCATTTCGAGCAAGGGAATTCTACTCACTGCAGATATGCCGTTCACAGGAGCAATGATTTATGGGAGCGATTTCTGGCTCTGGAAGAGGTGACACCTGTAAAAATGCAGGTACTGTTGATGGTTAGTGCACTTAATGTCGACACAGTTGTGGATAGAGCCATCACCCCACACAAAACAAAAAGCCCACCCCAGTCCTTCTGCCAAACTGAAATCCTGGAATTGTGTTTCGATGACTCAGTGCTTCTGCTATTTGATTAGTGGTCTCCTTTACCCCTATGGTATTTATGTTCTGCCATATGTTGTATGAGTGTCTCACTTTAAGGATGCCTTGTCCCATCCAATACCTAACAGACAAACTGTATCCCCTCCATGAAATCCTCTTCATTGAGTCCCACAAAACAGTGGCATGTGATGAATTGTGGAAGTACTTCAGAAACTCATGCCATAATCCCTACTTCTTGTCTATTGTGGTCAATCGGACTTCTGTCTCTCTCCCTAGCCCAAATACTGCAAATTTCTTTGCAGATGAACTGCTTTTGAATCCTCACAGCTCCATCTTTTTGTCCCTTATTGCAGAGAAAAACATTTCATTTCATTAAGGAACAGGTTGTCTTCTTTGGTGACGTAAGGACTTGGTGTGGATGTATCAGTGGCAGACTGGATCATCCTGAACACTGAATGAGTGTTCACACACAATCAACTGGCTGCACAGTATCCGTTTTACCTTACAGAGTATCAATTTTGACAATCTTCTCTCTTATTCTGCACTTACTTTAGGACAGAAAGAAACTGAGCAATTTGTCACTGGACTGGAGGTTGCTTTCCACTTCCAAATGATTCATTGGGCAGAATCACTATGACAGTACTCCATATTGTAAAATCAATGCAGGGGATAACCATGTTTATGTGCTAAAACATGTCAGTTTTCCCTTTATTAAGAAGTCGAATGTTCCATGAACATAAGGTATTCTCAACCACTCAGGCCCTGGGTAGGTCAAATTACAGTCCTAAAAAGGGTTATATGACTGCTTAAGGGGACCACACTGTGCTTCAGGTTGAAAAAAATTGATTTTTGGTTTTCATCATATTTTGATAGATTAAGGTTTTATTTAAATACTCTGAAAAGGATTTTGCTGAAAAATTTTTTTTTGAGCATTTAAAGAGCATTTGCCTACCACGTGTGTTTATGTGCCACGCCCACTTTTCTGCATGTATTTTAGATCTTTATATCCCCTACCTTGCACATTTGGGATTATTTTTTTTTTTTTTTTTTTTTTTTACTCCCGAATGTGTTCACTATCCTTGGAATGCAAGGGTTGGTATACTTTTGTTTCTGCTGTTTGTAAACACCACGCTTTCAAACAAGCGGTTAGTTTTGTTCAAGTGTTATTGTGAGTAGTTGTTATATTTACGTTCACAGTGATTGTTTACGTGTGTTTTGTTGTGTTTATTGAAGATGAGGAAACATAAAGGCATTTTCAAGAAATGACAATTTAGAGGAAACAAGTTTAGAAACCTTTCTGTACAAGATGTTACGTCGCCTGGCAACAATGTTTCTAATTGTAATTCTTCAACAAGAGCATCATCAAAGAAGCTCTCACCATTTCAAGAGAGTTACAATGAATTTACGGTAAGTGACAAGGGGTGCAGTAACATTATTATAAATTTGAGAATATTATCAGATGCAATTTCTAAATTTGTACAATGTGGACAGTGTGGTGAGCCACAGGGTGTGAAAATTCATGAGAGTGCCAGTGGGAGCAAAGGCCTAGCAATTGCTTTGGATTTAATTTGAAGTAAATCCTCAGCTGTGATTTCATTTATGAGTTCTTCAAAACCAGATGCAAGTGGCTCTTATGAAATGAATACTAGATTAGTTTATGCCTTACGATCCACTGGCAAGGACATGGCTGCAGGGAGAACATTTTGTTCAGTGATGAACTTACATCAACCACAAAATAAATTTGAAAAACTGACTGCAATATTAGAGAAAGCTGTAGGTGAGGTCAGTGAGGAAAGCATGGAACTGGCTGCTAGGGATGCAGTGGAAGAAAATGATGGATGTTCGGATATTGCAGCTGCACTTGATGGAAGTTGGCAGAAAAGAGGACATACTTCTCTGAATGGAGTAGTGACTGCCATGACTGTAGACACTGGTAAAGTGATAGATGTGGAGATAATGTCTAAATATTGCAAATATTGTAAAGTCAATGAACATAAAGAACACAACTATGTGGCTAATTTTAGAGGAACAAGTGTGGTATGGAAGTTCATGGAGTACAACAAATATTTCATCGCTCCGTAGAAACAAGAGGCGTACGGTACACCAAATATTTGGGTGATGGTGACAGCAAGGCATACAACAATGTGGTGAACTCTAAGCCGTATGGAGATGCCATTATTAGCAAAATAGAATGTGTAGGCCATTTTCAGAAACGTTTGGGAACAAGGCTGAGAAAACTAACTGTTGATATGAGAGGAAAAAAATTAGAAGATGGAAAATTGTTGACCGGACAGGGTCAGTTAACTAAAACTGAAATAGAAAACTTCCAGGTATAGTATGGGCAGGCAATTAGGAGAATAAAGAAAATATGGAGGCAATGAAGATAGATGTTTGGGTCATATTCTTCCATAAGTCCTCTACTGATGATAAGCCATGTCATCGATTGTGTCCATCAGGAAAAAAATTGTGGTGTAAATACAATAGGGCTCAGGCAACAGGAGAATCTTATTCTCACCAGTATTCTCTTCCTGCTGTTATTATTACAGCAATTAAACCTATTTTCAGAGACTTGGCTCATCCTGACCTAAGGAAATGACTGCATGGGCAGACACAGAGCCCATATGAATGTTTCAACAGCATAATTTGGAACCACCTTCCTAAAACTGTATTTGTAGGCATGAATACAATGAAACTGGAGTTCATGATGCTGTTATTACATTCAATTGTGGTAATATTGGAAAGTGTTGGGTACTGAAAAAGCTGGGAATTAATCCTGGTGAAAATATGGTCACTGGGCTGCAACATTGCAATAAAATGAGGATAGCTGATGCAGACAGGTCTGCATCTAATATGGCTAAGAAAGCAAAACAAACATCCAGGAAGGTGAAAAAGAAGCTGTAAGACCTGCTAGAGGCCATAGAAGGGCCATCATATGCAGCAGGACAGTTTTCATTAACTGTAAGTAACAAATTTCAGAAGTTTTATCTTGAAAGTCAGTTTCCCGCAAACTAAATTTTTCAGTACATATGCCCCATTATATCAGAAGCTATCATAGATAAATAAATGAAAATTTCAGAGACTCTGCATAACATAAAAAGCCACCTCTGGTACTACATTCATTAATATTCCCCCATTAGGAACTTCTCAAAAAATATTTTCTGCAGAAAAAACTTAATATTTTTTGTTAATAAATTTAAAAAAGTATTTCTTAAAAACTATAAAATAGATAAATTAGATTTTAGTACAGTTGACTCTATTAGCATCATGTAACATACAGTAAAAATAGTATAGTCCTGCATCAAACAGTTTTTTTCAGAAATGGGTCAAATACTTGCCTAAATTAACATGGGTTAGATTGGCAGGGTGTGGTCCCCTTAAGTTTCTAAAACGAAGAAATAACGTAAGTACTGAGTCAGAAACAGACTGTAATGTCAGCTCATAATCCAAGAAGTTATACCAAGCTTGAGGTGTTGCACCTTATATCGCTCCTATCTAGAACCTGTGTATTGGGAGAATGACTCGTGCACGCAGTGACAGATGGTCTGAAGCAGGTTAAGTTGAGTACGTAGTTCTAATTTTCATCTGCTAGAGTACAGAAGACTTTCAACAAACTGGTCAAGAGAACATTTGTTTGAATTGTTCTGTTTATTTCTTGAAGGTTTTTTGTTTATTTATGTTTGTACAGTTTTGTATATGCTTTTAGTAGTGTGAATGATGCTTGAATGTGGTCTAAAGTAAATATACAGATCATTGTTCTACTGATTAATGCTGTGCGAACTAATATGAGGAAGTTTTTAAGACAGTGAGAATGCAGACAATGGGGAATTTTGTGTCATAATATGTTAAGTAAGTTTATGGCAAAAGGAAAGCTAATTCGAGTGCAAATGAATAGTTAATAACATAAAGTATAAAGAAAATATCAGAATGTTAAATTTTATTTTGGGAAAAAGTACAGTTCGAAAGAGTGTTATTTGTTGATTGGTTAGTCATGAAAAGCGCGGACTAACACAGGAGAATGGGGTATTTTTCGCGCGTCTGTTTTCTTGGAGATAGAGAATGCTTACAGTAATCTAAGTAGTCAAGAGCCCAGCCTTTCAATGGTACCGTCATGTGTAGTATGAGCTCTGAAGGAAGTTATAGACTGATGACCTCCGATGTTAAGTCCCATAGTGCTCAGAGCCAGAGCCAAGGAAGTTATAATTTTCTGGTTTTAGTTGTGCAAAGTGTCTTGAAGTGGAGACATAGTCATTCCGGTGTGTTTTCTAGAAAGTACGGATTTTTAAAGTAATTTTACGTATGAGAAAAGACAGTAATTCCATGTGTCATATTGAGCAGATGGGTGGCAACAAACTTGAGAGCATTACATTAGACGCCGATAAACTTAATAGTATGGCGAGCATTTTCATTTAAGAACAATCCGTGCTTAGTAGCTGTTCAGATTTCAGGAAATATGTTACCATAAACTTGCTAACATGAATAAAATGGTTTGAGTTTGACTGTGTTAAGATTAGCATGGGCTTGGTGTGAACTTTTACATTATCAAGATTCAGAATATACCGAAGTTTTGCCAGTATTTCCAGCTTTCATTCAAAATTAAGACCTTTCCTGATTCTTGGTATAGTTACGTTGTATGCAGCCTGGTGCGAGTAGCAGTGTGGTATGTTTCTGCTCGACTTTCCTACTGGCGATTTGCTGCTATGAGTTCACAGGTAGGTGCAGGTAGAGGGCGAAAAGAACCACGCTCCCACAAGCTCCTGATCTCCTGATTCCTTGAGACAATAACATGTCAATGTTACATTAACTCAAATAATTGGAACTCACTTACAGAGCTGAGAGCATTGATCAGCCTCCAGTTTGGTAACTCCATAGCCATTCAGTAACGTGCAAATTTCCTGAGGTGCTGGCCATTTAGGATAACCAGGTAACCACATGTAATGTATTAAATGCTACCCCCCCCCCCCCCCCCCACCACCACCACCACCACCACCCCAACCCCCTCTCCAGACTCCCTCTCTGGGCAATATTAAGAGTTGTATGTTGCTAAGTATTGAGGGACAAAATGTTCTTGGGTGTATAATACATATATTCTTAATTATTCTTTTCTAAATTTTTAATATGTACAGTATGTTACTTGACTTTCACATAAGCAATTACATACCTTACAGGTGATTCGCAGCCTTGCTGTTGGTTCACTGTAACTATGGAATCCTATATTCTCCAGGTTCACATCAGCATCACTGGACAATATTTGCAGTACAACACCACAGTTCCACAACTGAATTTCTCAATACTTAACACGTATGCTCCAGTTTATACTCTCAACTATATTCCGACCTATGAAATAGAAAGTGACAAAATCTGCTATATCTTCATTTTTATGAGTTACATTTGAATTCATCTTGGTTCTGTATTGCACAATAAGGGTCTTCAACACGTTTCGAGTAAAACCACTTAGGTGAAATTGAGTTTCTTCATTACTGAATGTACTAGTTATGCATTAAGGATTTTTTTCAGGTGAATATTGTCTGTGTTGTGTAGTATAAGATGGAAAAGTCCTACAACCATGATGGAGTAGGCTGAACTTCACAGTACATTCTACACAGCCTAAATGATAAAAGACACTTATTATTCACTTCGCTATGGATGTATTCTTCAATGATAACTTGCTTTCTGCTAGTGCATTGGGGTTAGATTCTCTCAAACAACTTTGTACTTTCCCAAGTCTGCTCAAGAATCTGGGACAAGAGAAAATGATTCTAAAATGCTACATTCTATTTGACAGTTAACACAATTATGTATAGTTTCTAATACACTCTTTCAAGGAAGTAATTTTAACTTCTGCAGAAGCCTTAGCTGGATAGGTTCTCTTCTATTTGACACCAAAGCCTAATTTAATTTTGAGGCTGTGTGAAGACAAGTCACACGCATAGCCTGTATTATCATCCACCTTGTGTCTTAGTGAAAGTAGCAAAATTTTAATGAATGATTTGTGGAGAGTCAACTCGAAAGTTTTACCAATATGCAACACATTGCCTTCATGCTTAACTACCCAATTTTCTGGATACATCCAACTCAGCTGGGCATTCCTCCAACTTCCATAAACGATGACTTAGTGATGCAATTCTGCAGTGTCTAGTTAGTTCTTCTATTTATCCATGCCAATTCATTTCAGAAATCTTAGCCTCATTACAAGACATGTTCTAGGGCACTACTGTTAGTGCTAGAGAGGCAAAAAGTCTTGGTAGACTGTTGTGAGCAAAAGCTAGGGATAATGAAATGAGTTTCTGAAGTTCATAAACAGTCATAATATTATTTTACTATTTTCATGCATCTACATCACCCCTGCAAGTTTGCAACATCATCATGGGAATACGTTGTAACTGATGCAGCAAGAAAACTGATGTGAGTTACAATATTTCGATTTTTTATCAAATCACAAAGCCTATTTTACCTTTCTTTTCATTCAAGCCTGACGTTTCTCATCAATTCAGGTGTCTAACACTATGTTTATTTATACTTCACTACTGGCCATTAAAATTGCTACGCCAAGAAGAAATGCAGATGATAAACGGGTATTCATTGGACAAATATAATATACTAGAACTGACATATGATTACATTTTCACACAATTTGGGTGTATAGATCCTGAGAAATTAGTACCAAGAACAACAACCTCTGGCCGTAATAACGGCCCTGATACACCTGGGCATTCAATCAAACAGAGCTTGGATGGCGTGTACAGGTACAGCTGCCCATGCAGCTCCAACACGATATCACAGTTCATCAAGAGTAGTGACTGGCATATTGTGACAAGTCAGTTGCTCAACCACCATTGACCAGACGTTTTCAGTTGGTGAGAGATCTGGAGAATGTGCTGGCCACGGCAGCAGTCGAACAATTTTTGTATCCAGAAAGGCCATTACAGGACCTGCAACATGTGGTCGTGCATTATCCTGCTGAAATGTATGGTTTCGCAGCGATCGAATGAAGGGAAGAGCCACGGGTCGTAACACATCTGTAATGTAACATCCACTGTTCAAACTGCCATCAATGGGAACAACTGGTGACCGAGACGTGTAATCAATGGCACCCCATACTATCATGCTGGGTGATACGCCAGTATGGCGATGACGAATACATGCTTCCAATATGCGTTCACCGCGATGCTGCCAAACACAGATGCGACCATCATGATGCTGTAAACAGAACCTGGATTCATCCGAAAAAATAACGTTTTGCCATTCGTGCACCCAGGTTCATCATTGAGTACACCATCGCAGGCACTCCTGTCTGTGATGCAGCGTCAAGGGTAACCACAGCCATCGTCTCCGAGCTGATAGCCCATGCTGCTGCAAAAATCATCGAACTGTTCATGCAGATGGTTGTTGTTTTGCAAACGTCACCATCTGTTGACTCAGGGATCAAGACGTGGCTGCTCAAACCGTTACAGCCATGCGGATAAGATGCATGTCTGCTCGACTGCTAGTGATACAAGGCCGTTAGGATCCAACATGATGTTCCGTATTACATCTACATCTACATCTACATCCATACTCCGCAAGCCACCTGACGGTGTGTGGCGGAGGATACCCTGAGTACCTCTATCGGTTCTCCCTTCTATTCCAGTCTCGTATCGTTCGTGGAAAGAAGGATTGTCGGTATGCTTCTGTGTGGGCTCTAACCTCTCTGATTTTATCCTCATGGTCTCTTTGCGAGATATACGTAGGAGGGAGCAATATACTGCTTGACTCTTCGGTGAAGGTATGTTCTCGAAACTTCAACAAAAGCCCACACCGAGCTACTGAGTGTCTCTCCTGCAGAGTCTTCCACTGCAGTTTATCTATCATCTCCGTAACGCTCTCGCGATTACCAAATGATCCCGTAACGAAGCGCGCCGCTCTCTGTTGCATCTCCTCCATCCCCTCCACCAACCCTATCCGGTACGGATCCCACACTGCTGAGCAGTATTCAAGCAGTGGGCGAACAAGCGTAACTGTAACCTACTTCCTTTGTTTTCGGATTGCATTTCCTTAGGATTCTTCCAATGAATATCAGTCTGGCATCTGCTTTACCGACGATCAACTTTATATAATCATTTCATTTTAAATCACTCCTAATGCGTACTCCCAGATAATTTATGGAATTAACTGATCGACGTTAGAGATATAGGTCTATAGTTCTGCACATCTGTTCGACGTCCCTACTGGAAAATGGGGATGACCTGTGCCCTTTACCAATCCTTTGGAATGCTAAGCTCTTCTAGAGACCTATGGTACACCGCTGCAAGAAGGGGGGCAAGTTCCTTCGCGTACTCTGTGTAAAATAGAACTGGTATCCCATCAGGTCCAGCAGCCTTTCCTCTTTTGAGCGATTTTAATTGTTTCTCTATCCCTCTGTCATCTATTTCGATATCTACCGTTTTGTCATCTGTACGACAATCTAGAGAATGAACTACAGTGCAGTCTTCCTCTGTGAAACAGCTTTGGAAAAAGACATTTAGTATTTCAGCCTTTAGTCTGTCATCCTCTGTTTCAGTACCATTTTGGTCACAAAGTGTCTGGACATTTTGTTTTGATCCACCTACCACTTTGACATAAGACCAAAATGTCTTAGGATTTTCTGCCAAGTCAGTGCATAGAACTCATTGAACATCTCTCGCATAGCCCTCCTCACACTACATTCCGCTTCGCTTACTTTTTGTCTGTTTTTGGCTATGTTTGCTGTGAAGTTCCCATTGTTTCTGCAGTAGTTTTCTAACTCGGTTGTTGTACCACGGTGGCACTTTTCCATCTCTTACGATCTTGCTTGGCACATACTCATCTAACGCATATTGTACGATGGTTTTGAACTTTGTCCACTGATCCTCAACACTATATGTACTTGGGACAAAACTTTTGTGTTGAGCCGTCAGGTACTCTGAAATCAGCTTTTTGTCACTTTTGCTAAACAGAAAAATCTTCCTACCTTTTTTAATATTTTTATTTACGGCTGAAATCATCGATGCCGTAACCGCTTTATGATCGCTGATTCCCTGTTCTGCATTAACTGTTTCAAATAGTTCGGGTCTGTTTGTCACCGGAAGGTCTAATATGTTATCGCCACGAGTCGGTTCTCTGTTTAACTGCTCAAGGTAGTTTTCAGATAATGCACTTAAAAAAATTTCACTAGATTCTACTCGAAATATTTTCCAGATTTTCCTTCAGGTGCTCTGTCACAACAGCTGCTGAGCCAAGGAACCTATAGAGACATCCAATTGCCATGTCTGAGCCTGCTTTAACCTTGACCAACACCCAAATCATTTCACATTTCGGATCTCCGTCAATTTCCTTCGATACTATTGCACTTCTTATCGCTATAAACACGCCTCCCCCATCACTGCCCAGCCTGTCTCTACGGTATACATTCCAATCAGAGTTTAGGATTTCATTACTGTTTACGTCTGGTTGCAGCCAACTTTCTGTCCCTAGTACTATATGGGCGTTGTGACTGTTTATTAATGAGAGCAGTTCTGGGACCTTTCTATAGACGCTCCTGCAGTTTACTATTAGCACATTAATATTGTTATTCCCTGTTGCATTTTGCCTACTCCTACCTTGCCGCATCTAAGGAGGCATCTTGTTGGGCCTAGGGAGGGAATTCTCTAACCTAAAAAAAACCCCATGTGCACTCTCCAGCGTGTAGTGCACGCGTGACCTATTCAGGGGGACCCTACATTTCTCCACCCGATAGCGGAGGTCGGGAAATTTGCACGCCAGATCTCCGCAGAGTCGTCTGAGCCTCTAGTTTAAGCCTTCCACTTGGCTCCAAACCAGAAGACCGCGATCGATTCTGCGAACGATACTACAAATAGTTAGCTCTGATTCCACCCCGTGAGCGAGGCTTTCCGCCTTCACCAATTCCGCCAACCGCTTGTACGAACTGAGGATGACCTCTGAACCCAGACAGCAGGAGTCATTGGTGCCGACATGAGCAACAATTTGCAGTCGGGTGCACCCAGTGCCTTCTATCGCCGCCGGTAGGGTCTCCTCCACATCTCGGATGAGACCCCCCCCGGCAAGCAGACAGAGTGAACACTGGCCTTCTTCCCCGACCTTTTCGCTATTTCCCTAAGGGGCTCCATCACCCGCCTAACGTTGGAGCTCCCAATAACTATTAAACCCCTCCCCCCGTGTGCCTGCTCGGACCTTGCTGAAGGAGCAGCCACATGTCCACTCACAGGCAGAGCGGGCGATGCCACATGGCCAGCCTCCACATTTACCCTCAGCTTTGTGCGCCGCAAACGCCGCTGACCCCCCCCCCCCCCCCCCCCCCCACTCCCACTCCCCTTGGGGAGAGGGTGGCCCAACCGCGCCCAGTACCCGCGAAGATGTCTCGACAGCAGGGAGAGTGGGTGAAGCATGTAACATCTGGGGTGTACCTTGCGATGCACCAGACTCCCCCCTGCCGCTACAATCCGAGGCAGCAGCCTGAAGACGGCTGACCGCGGCCATCAACACGTTCAGCTGTTCGCAAACAGTGGCCAGCTTCTCCTGCGTCCGCACACAGCAGTCACACATCCTATCCATCCTAAGGAATCAACTTACTGAAGAGAGTTAATCAACTATAAACTAGACTGCTAATTCACTAAAGGCGGCTGATTATTGACTAAACTGTGATTGCTAGCCACTTCTTGTAGAAAACAATGAAAATACCACTACCTGTCTCTGGACTGTATTGAAAACAAACACTAGCACTACTGGCACTATGGCTGACTCTCTCTGACTGTATTCAAAACAAACACGAAATCTATGGAACACTATTAACAGCACTCGACAATTAAAGCTTCCTAAAAGCAAAAACACATGGAAGAAGAAGTGACAAGTACAGTTAATACTTAAATTAACATAGCTCACTGCACAACAGATGTGAAGCAGACGGCAGTTAGGACGACACCGATTTCATATTCTGCTAACAGTCATTGGATCTCCACCAACGCGAGCAGCAGTGTTGCGATACGATAAACCACAATCGTGACAGGCTATAATCCGACCTTTATCAAAGTTGGAACCGTGATGGTACGCATTTCTCCTCCTTACATGAGGCATCACAACAACGTTTCACCAGGCAACGCCGGTCAACTGCTGTTTGTATAAGAGAAATGGGTTGGAAACTTTCCTCATGTCAGCACATTGTAAGTGTCGCCACCAGCGTCTGTAGCACGTCATCTTTGTGGTGTAGCAATTTTAATGGCCAGTAGTGTAATTGGCATCAGTTGTCCATTTATCATGTCACAAGAGCCCAAGATGCCATTACAGCTGTCCTGAAGATGTTTTGGTTATGTAAGTCTTTTGGTTGTATGCTAATTTCCTCTAGATACTTTGTGATGTTGATGTACTAGAGAATTCTTGTTTTCAGTTTCAGTTCAAAGATGCTGAAGATGTATTTCGTGCATTTGGAGCCATTCATTCTTTGCACTTAGGCATAAAACCAAACTTTATGTTTGTGTATATAATTTTTCTTCTTTCTCCCTTTTCATTCTTATTCTGACAGTAAACAACTGTCAGAGACAATAAGAAACTCAACAGCATAGAGACAAACTGGCTTTATTTTTGCTCTCTATGGGAAACTACTTTGTGCGATTTGGAACCATTTAGTTTGCTATCTTATTCAGTACAGCAGAACCTCAGTTAACTGTCACTTTTGGGACAAGGGGTTGGTCGGAACACTAAAAAGGTCGGATGATCAGAGGAAAATGAAGCAAGTCATTTACACAGCTCATAACAATGTGATAAATCAAAATTAAGTAAAAAATTACATTTCTAATGAAGAAAAGGGAAATTCTAGCACTAACAATCTGTTTAAAAAGTGTTAAATGTATTTTTGTTTTGGTTCCTTAAATCTTGACTCTGTGGCCAAATTGCACCACTTCTTTGTCCACAATGTGTCCACAGCTGTAGCTATTGGCTGTTGTTCCAAATATTTGAGGGCACTCTCAAACACACCCTTTGCTGCAGAATGGCTGATATTTTTGTCTCCTTCCTTTTATTCATCATTTGATTCCTCTTGCCATTACTATACTGAGGATGGACGGTGGGCGACTAACAAAAAGAATATGGAGTTTCATCCAATCTAAGAAAGCAAGGCGGCTGAGATGGTTAGAAGAATGTAAAAAAGATCTTAGGCAGATTGGTATCTCAGAGAGATTCCTGACAAGAGCAAATTTAGAAGATTGGTGAACAACTACCAAGGTTTTAAAATGGTATCAACATCCAGAAGATGGATAGGACCTTTGTCCGAAGAGCATAAACAGGCACTTCTTGGTGGGCTCAGAAGATACTTGCAGGGAGTCAAAGCTGGAAGAAGAACAAAACCTAGACACTAAAATGCAATTGATCATCTTCAAGTTCTTCATTGGTAGCAGCAGTGTTACCACCTGCAAGTCATTCATCTGCTACAGCAAATTGGAGATCATTCTGAAGAGTTTGCAAATCAGTGACTAAAACTGCCATGTCTGGCTCATAGTTTCTGGAAGCTCTTGCTCCTGGTTTAGGCTAGGACAAACCTGCTTCGGTGATTCTTGAAGAGTTATTTTCTTAAGGTCTTCCCAAGCTTGAGTAACTGTGTAAATTGAATCATTTATGTTGCAACTTTTGATTGCTTCAAAAACATTCACAATCCCTCCTGCTTTCTCTGACAAAGTGTCTTCTACATTCCCTAGTTTTTGGTGCAGCTGAAAAGCTTTTTCTTTCATGACAGAGCCTGAAAAGACGGGAGGGGGTGAGGGGTGGGGGGAGTCCCCTTACGTCTTTCCTGGTAAACACACACACACACACACACACACACACACACACACACACACACACACACACAGTGTCATACAAGAGGTCTAGTTTGGGTTTTTTCAATGCTTTTCTAGAGTTCCAAGCATTTTTACAATCCTATCTATCTTTAACTAAAAAACTTCAAGATCTTATTGGTTGTTTTTCTAGTCTTTAATGGCTATCACTCCAACACTCATTTCAGAGGCTAATTTATTAACTAACTCTCATTTGCACAAGTCTTTGGAGAACACTTAGTTTATGTTTGATTGTGTACACAAAACATTTCCTTTTCTGGTTGTCTTTCAGAATCCCTGACACATTTTAATCACAAGTTAATAAACTGTACAAAACTACACAGTAACTTTAAAATTAAAATGCATACAGTAACAAACATAAAAATCACACACATAAAACAACAGATTAACAAGTACAGTAAAGGGAGCAGTCTGGTAGTAAAATAGTCCGTGAACTGTGCAGGCATGAGGAGTGTACTGTTGCGACAGGAGTAAAATTCATTGATAACATGGTGTGCTGTTCAGCACGGAGTGTAGAAGGATGGTTTGAAACATGGTTAGATAATCTGAGGAGTTAGTTAAGCGAAGGCTCGATAATCGAGGTTCTACTGTCTATCCATCATTCGGTGTCAAAATTTGCTGTAATTATGGTACATCATCTGGAAAAGTTAAGCCTCCTCCTCTTCCTTACAGGTTTAACTAGGTTCCATATCTTTAATTCCTTGCACTATTCCTCCATTTTTTTTGTTCAATATGTAGTTAAAGAACAGTGAGTCAAGTTCATCTTCTAGTGTATCTTCTGTTTTGATTTCAAAGGGTTAGTGAAGATTATTTTTATAATCTCTAGCAGTGTTCCAGTGCTACTATGTCAAGTACTGAATCATGGTCAGTGGAATCATATGTCTTTTTAAAAGCTACAAAATAAATACATATTTTCTTTCTCTCAGCATGTAATAATATCTTATTAAGATTCAATGTTTGTTTACCAACATTTTTGGAATCCTCACTGATATCCTCTAAGTTTGTGTTTGAATTATTTTAGCTGTTTTAAGATGGACATTAACAGTTGTGTATCTTCGAGCAAAAATCGAAAAGATATTATAGTCTATACAAAGGAATTATGTTAATAACTACAGACTCATTTTGATCCTATTAATCATATCCAAGGCTCTTGAGAAAGAAGTATGTGACTGCACAGTTAAGTTCCTGGAAGGCAACTGTTTATTGAGCCCTCATCAGTTTGGCTTAGAAAAAGGAGATTAATAATTGGGGTCCTATATTCATTTCTAAATGAAGGTTATAAAGTACCCAGTGACAAAAAGCATACAACACGAATATTCCTTGATCTCACAAAGTCCTTTCATCTTATCAACCATGAAATACTTATGGATACACTGCGGACAGAGTACAAAAAAGTTGTAATCATCTAAAAAAAAAGTTGTAAGCAGACAGTCAAAGGAGCAAGTTGTCAGACAAAGTATTCAACGTTCGACACTTGGTGCACTTCTGTTTATTACATTTATCATTCAAAAAAGTCTACCAGTAATGTTTGCTGATGACACCAATATACATACTATAGTCAAATCACTGTGCTAATGACCTCCATAACACTATTTCTGACACAAATTCCTCACTGATAAATTGGTTAAACACAAACTAACTATTATAATGTTGCACAACACAATATTAGAATCCCCACCAAACAACTTTTAATTCGAAACTTCCTGGCAGATTAAAACTGTGTGCCCGACCGAGACTCGAACTTGGGACCTTTGCCTTTCGCGGGCAAGTGCTCTACCATCTGAGCTACCGAAGCACGACTCACACCCGGTACTCGCAGCTTTACTTCTGCCAGTATCCGTCTCCTAAATTCCAAACTTTACAGAAGCTCTCCTGCAAACCTGCAGAACTAGCACTCCTGAAAGAAAGGGTATTGCGGAGACATGGCTTAGCCACAGCCTGGGGGATGTTCCCAGAATGAGATTTTTCCAGTACGTTAAACAAGAGATGGTTACTCCAGTGGTCACCCACTTTTTTCCTTAGAAGGAAGAATTTCGTAAGTTCTGTATACCTACAGGACATCTATCTTGGTCATCCTGAAATTCCTCTCGTGCTAGAGTATAGGGTGGCAAGTGTTGTAGAAATGCCGAATTCAGCGTATGCCCTTCTGCAGGAGGAAGATTACATTTTTCATTTTTAAGATGTGTCTAGACTTTGAACAGCAAAGAATATTTTACACTTCCAATTCGCAGTTCGTGGAACCCCTAGCAGTGGCTCGAGGTGGTACACACATTTACTGTATAAAGATAGCAACAGCCGCTTCAGACAAGTGTCCTTCGCTCAAAACCGGTTAGTCGCATTCGAAATAAATTGTGTCCCTACCACAGTGACTGGTAGCTGGCTGGTCTTCTGTGTGTCACATAGCCGGGTAATAAATTTTGCTAACGGGGCTTCCGACCGACGACCACTACTCCCTGCTATCACATTTGCAGCAGGAGTTGTTCTCTGTTCCAAGCGGAGTAGCTGAACTTGGAGGATATGTCGGCAGACAGCTCGAAAGCAGTACTGCTGTTTCACCATAATAGTCGCAGAAGCACATTTCCTCCTGGAAAATTTATTTAAATGTATTATTCGATCCACTGTGTGGTTGCACGGTCAGAGTACATGGTGTCCCACTCAAACCTCTCTGATTTCAAGGACCCATGAGACAAAAACCACAGTAGATACGACATTGAAAAATGCACCACATTGTAGAGCATCTCAAAGAATTTATATCCCCGCGTCAGAAGTGCCAAGTATCGTCGCCAGAGTGCAGCATGGTGGCATAAAGTGAAAATGGTGCAAGCAAGAGTGTGGCCTGCAGATACAAAATCGCCGATTACTGTGCGAAGAAATTATCATCGTGTGTATAAATGTGATCCATCTGATGTGAAAATGGTATAGAAAGTTTCTGGCAACAGGAAGTGTTCTGAAACATTCTGGCAGTGCACATTACGGAGTTTCAGAAGAGACACTGGAGGACATCAGACAAACGTTTATCAGAAGCGCACGTAAGTCAATTTGTCAAGCTTCTAGGCAACTTGATGTACCTCGATCAACACTACATCGTGTAGTTCACCATCGTCTGCGTATGAGTGCTTACAAAGTGCAAATTCTGCAACATCTGACGCCGAACGACGAACCACGCCGACAACAATTTGCTGTGGATATGCTGCAGCGTATTGATATGGATACCAGCTTCCTGGAAAGATGTTTATTCTCAGATGAGGTAATATTTCATCTATCAGGAAGGATTAGTAGGCGTAATGTTCGGATTTGGGGTTCTAAAAATCCTCACGTTGTCATTGAACATGTTTGTGATAGCCCTAAACTAAATGTCTGGTGCGGGCTAATGCACGACAGGATTGTTGGACTGTTCTTCTTTGTGGAACAAACAGTGAATTGATCAGTGTATCTGGACATGTTGGAGCAGTTTGTGTACCCTCAGATGCAAGACTTGCAATGCAACATCATTTTTCAACAAGATGGAGCTCCGCCACATTGGACAACGGCTGTTCACAAGTTCCTCGATAGGAAATTTCCCAATCGTTGGATCTGATTCACCCAACATTATGCCACTTGGTTTCTTCATGTGGGGATTCGTGAAGTACCTCGTGTATGCGTCCAAAGTGGACGATATTCCCACATTGTGACTTCGTATCGCTAATGCGATTTCAACAATAACAAAGGAAATGTTACAAAGAACTTGGCAAGAAAATGAATATAGACTAGATATTCTCCATGCTACAAATGGCTCACATGTAGAGGTGTATTGATGATAAACAATAAATAAATAAATAAATACTTTGAGATGCTGTACAATGTGGTGCATTTTTCATTGTTGTATCTACTGTCCCCCCCCCCCCCCCCCCCCCCTGAGTCTTTGAAATCATGGAGGTTCGAGTGGGACACCTTGTATATACGAAACACATAAATGGATAACAGCTGTTTTATTCCGCTTCATTGTTACACTATGCTCGGTACCCTTCGAGCTACACTTTCATTTGCAAGAACATTGTCTGGGAAAGGGAACACACAAAACCCATTCACTAATTATATTTCTCATAGAGTCAAAGAACGTGACTGTTAAATAACAAGTATTTGCTCACACGCCATATAGCGGTCCTCTTCCAAACACAGATTTTTCTAGTAAATTGTGTCTATGCAATGTTACAAATACAGAGTGAAAATCTCATTCTGGAAACATCCCCCAGGCTGTGGCTAAGCCATGTCTCCGCAATATCCTTTCTTTCAGGAGTGCTAGTTCTGCAGGTTCGCAGGAGAGCTTCTGTAAAGTTTGGAAGGTAGGAGACGTATACTGGCAGAAGTAAAGCTGTGAGTACCGGGTGTGAGTCGTGCTTCGGTAGCTCAGATGGTAGAGCACTTGCCCGCGAAAGGCAAAGGTCCCGAGTTCGAGTCTCGGTTGGGCACACAGTTTTAATCTGCCAGGAAGTTTCATATCAGCGCACACTCCGCTGCAGAGTGAAAATCTCATTCTGGAAACTTTTAATTCGTCTCCACATAGCGGAAATTACAGACACACTGACGGACATTACAACAGCAACAATCACACAAAATCATGGGTACATAAATCACAGTTTAAGAGCGAACTGTTTCTTAATCACAAAAACATTCGAGTGGCTGAGGGCCTGTAGCTCCGGCTTATATACTGGTTGTTTCAGTGATTGCTGCACTGAGTGATATGGTCTCTTTAGGTGACCCATGCAGGTGCATGCTGTTTATATATGTGCATTCACTGTATATGGTTACCACACTAACGGCGTATATAAATTTTTGCACATCGGGTGTTTCATCAAGGAAAGATGACGACAGATTTTAAAAAGTATCGACGAACCAGAAGGTAACCCCTAAATTACTCGGAGTGTGGCTGGATGACACTCTATGGTGGGCCATACATTTAAAAAAAGATTAGTAAATAGACTGAACAGTTTTGTGCTAAGCATTTAATGCCCTGAGTAATGTCTGTGACATTCCAACACTATAATATGCATACTCTGAACTTGTATACTCAGCAGTCACATATTGCATTTCATTTTGGGGCATCTCACACAGAAAGATATTATGCAGAAGAAAATAATTAAGATAATGAGACAAATTCCTCTCTCCTCCACCACTCAACATCTATTTCTGGAGCTCAATATCCTGTGAGGACCTTATATTTATATTCACAAAACAGTGTGTTTTATTCATGAACATTTACACATTTTTAAACAGAATAATGACATGCACAATCATTGATCCTGTCGCTCCAGCTACCTATCTATAATTAGTCAATGATTATTTACAAGTCTCAGCACTGTAAGGCACATTGGAGTTGTTCTTCAAAGCTACCCAAAAGCTTAAAATCGAATGGAAAAGTATTCAGAGTAAAAGTAAAAATGTTACTTCTGAAGAATTGCTTCCTTAGAGTAGAATAATTCACAAATGCCAGTCTAAAATAACCATGCTGAATATTTTCTTGTGCAGTGTAATTATATAGCTGATTACTTCATTCTACAAACATTACTATTATTTTTCTTATTATGAATCTAAAATGACTAAATTTTTCATGTGTGCCATTTTTAGCTGATTTATTTAATTCTACAGATGTACCTGTTGCTTTTCTATATGAGTTTATTTTACTGTAATTATGACTTGTCCCACATGCACTGCTTTTCTCTTACTACAAGTTAATTATAATATTTACATGAAATGTAACTGTGACTTGTTCCAGATGCTTGTGCAACAACACGCAACAGGATTTCTGGAAACAATAAAAAAATCAAATAAAAAACTAATGTTCCTTACCTACACAAACATCATAGGCCAGACCACATATGTAAATGTCAGTCGCGTTTCTCTGTTTCAATTCAGAGAACAATGTTGTATCTGCTAGTTTCTTATTATCCCAAAACACTGAATAAGAATCAACTTCAGGATTGGTGCCTTTGTAAATTTTGATAGCATTTTCCACAATCTACAACACAAAAAAGAAATATAACAGGGAAGTAATCTCAAATGAAGGTAGTTTATTACAAATTACACAAAATTTCAAACACATGAAAAGCAGTTCTTGATTAGATGAATGGGTACGGTGAATACCATTATGTGAAAATTTTGCACAAGATTAAATACAGTGTGTCATGATTCCTGTGAAAAAGCATATAAACAATTAAGTATTTACTTGGTTCTATTCGAAAACATGTTAGCAAAGCCAGTCATTAATTAATTCCAAAGTAATTACCAGTTTTGTCAAAAGTATTGTTTGTATAACTACATCTGTTAATTTCATCATTGAAACAAATAATACGGCTTAACCCTTGTAGTAGAAGAAACTGTTAAAAAGACGCAATTTTTTGATATATCCACTTAATTTAATGAGTTACGTTTTAATTGTAATTTCTGCATCTTAAACAGCCAACAATGTGTAGTTGCAGTGCCTACTATTATGATGATATATAATGGCCCAGGTCCCGAAACAGTCAGTCCATGGCCGATTTTCAGACGAGAAACTCGTGCTGGTTAGGCCAACAGCAATGCATCAACTTAACTGTGAAATAAGTGTAAGAAAAATAGGCTGCATGTTAAAACAATGACAGTGTCTGTTCAATATGTCTTGTATTATTCTGCAAGTTAGGTTTTTTACTGCTCGTAAATGTTCAACAGCAAACTATTGTAGCAGTATGCTGATGTTTGCCTGTATACTAGTAACGAGGCTTATCGAAAGTTAAACAATAGTGCACTGGCCATATTAACTGTGTAATATTTGGGGGGTTGTGAACAGTGAAGTAAAGAACAGTGAAACACTTCTGTGCAACTGTTGGCTACATCATTTACATAGTCAGTGTTGAACTTCCACCCCCCACCCCACCCCACCCCTATTTTTCAGTCAGTATAGAAACGCAGTACATCCACACTGAGTACAATCAACAAAGAAATAAAGCAGGTAAATGTCACAAGCAGAAGGGATGGGAAAGTGTCACCCTATTATTATTCTACCAGGAATGTAGAATGTATTTGGGAAAGTAGGTGAAATACATTTCCAAAACTTTCCTGCAAAATTTGATTGTTCTAATAAACAAAATTCATTTCTATCAGGATAATGCACTGCAGATGGAAAAAACAAACTTGTCTAAAAGGGTGAGCACAGAATTGTACATTGGAGCTGTAATCTTTTGTGATATTACTGGACCTGTGAATTGGTAAACCATGCATTGCTCTCAACAAAAATTTTCTGGGTGCACTGTCACATCATTAAATAAAACACTTCAAATTATCAAGTAACACATATTTTGGCTATGATGCAGGGGTTTTTCTTATCAGCCATGCCTTCCTCATCCACACCTTAGATAAATATAAGATTAGGGACCATGCTCCAGAGTGGCCTGCAGATGTGGAGAAAAGAAGAAAATGAAATAAATTTTATTTTAAGTGAAGTGCAATATAATGAGATGTCCCTCTAGGCTAAGTTTTAAGGAGAACGCTGTTTCTGCCCTGTATGATTGACTAACCCTACAGGAAGAATTCTCTATCATTTCTGTTAGTAGCTGATGAATCTGTCTTAAGCAAAGGTAGTAATACAATAGAAGTTCCGGATTATATTATAAAAACCCTCAGTAGCCTTGACATTTTGATCAAACGTGAGCATATCAAAAAGCATATGATAACAGTTGAGTACCAAACAATCACAATAAATCATTACAATTAATATGTAGAAGAAGTTCATGTAATCAGATTCCATCGATTCAATTTGAACTGTAACTTAATCTGGAATACACATGATGGAAAAGAAGGTTATAATTTCTAGCCACATTGAAGACAAGATCATTAATGACACAGCACAAGAATAGACTTAGTTTCTCAATTTTAAATGTATCAGCAAGAGTATCATGTTAGCATTATTGATAATAATAATTATAAACTTTTATCACAATCTTTCCGGCAAGTCTCCTGGCACTGAACTAGAGTCTAATAAACCATAATTCAAAATATGTATCAACATCAGCAAACAAGCAACACACTTATGCACATGCCACAAAAAATGGTTCAAATGGCTCTGAGCACTATGGAACTTAACATCTATGATCATCAGTCACTTAGAACTATTTAAACCTAACTAACCTAAGGACATCACACAACACCCAGCCATCACGAGGCAGAGAAAATCCCTGACCCCGCCGGGAATCGAACCCGAGAACCCGGGCGTGGGAAGCGAGAACACTACCGCACGACCACGAGATGCGGGCGCACATGCTAAAAATTCAGAACTTGTGGAGGGGGAAAAAATCTTTACCAATGACTCCCAAATAAAGAATATATATATATATATATATATATATATATATATATATATATATATATATATATATATATATATATATATTGTAATGAACAAGCCATCTGAATCTTACTACATAGTTTTCTATTTCACATTAAAAATCTATGTTATAGATAATTATTAGAGAAACTCACTTTCAAATCTTTGTGCAATTCAGCACCCCACGAATCTTGAACACAGTGCCGTGGCCACAGTCGTTGCTTCATAAGTGGAGGGCCTTCAAATATAACTGTGTCATATGTTTGTGCTTCCTCTGCTGACACCTTTAATGGAAAAAAAGATACAATCTGTACTGTAAGTATACACATACTTACCATTAACAGAATTTAAAATGCAGCTCTGAGTATTACCACAGAGGCAAAAATGTGAAAAGGAAGTATAGTATTTCAAAATCTAGCTCCCAGTATTATCATAAAGACAAAAATTTGACAAGGGTTAAGAAAATTTCTTTGAATGAACCACACAAATATTAAAGGTATGGAGCTAAGAGAGATAAATCCCTGTGGTTTCAGTACCTCCAAGCTGAAAACTACAAATATGCAATATTTTTACATATAAATCTTCTGCTATTGGTTCCCTGTATGCACGAAACATCCATTTTTTATTATCTCTACACTCAATGCCAGTAAGAAAGTTACCATAATTATGCTGGGTTTGCTATTCAGTGCACTATCCCTGCTCTGTAAATGCCTCGATATTGTATTTTACTTTCCTACTGACCTATTTCCTGTTTTCATTCAAAACAGCAGCCATTGTATTTTCTATTTTCTGTTTATTAGACTTTTTTAACATGCAAGGAAACTGTTCTTTTCTGTCTTCTGTTTTCATCCAACTTGTATTCTTAGAGTATATCATACCTTGGACTTTTAGTAAATTGAATGAAATGTTGTATCATGGAAAAATCCAACCAAGGAGACTAACAAATTCAGAGACAGAATTGTAGGCCAAATACTTACCTTCAGGAGGCGAAACATTTAATACAAATGATACACAACATACATATAAAACTGACACACTACCCAGCTTTTGGAACAGTTCCTTTCTCAGGGTGGAGAGAGGGATACATTGGGAAAAATGGAAAATGAAAGGTACACATCTGTGAGCAAGGCCAGCAGTTTTCACTGCTTCCGCCAGTTGCTTGTAGGAACTGAGGAAGGCCTCAGAACACAAGCGATTGGTGTCACTTGTGCCGACATGAGACACAGCTAATAGTGGCTGGACCTTGCACACTCAATAGATGCATACAGAGCCTTTTCCACATCTAAGTTGAGCCCCCACTCACTCTTGGCAGACATATCGAGCCATAAACAATGCTGGTACTTATGGTTGGTTGTTTTGGGGAAGGAGACCAGACAGCGTGGTCATCGGTCTCATCGGATTAGGGAAGGATGGGGAAGGACGTCGGCCGTGCCCTTTCAGAGGAACCATCCCGGCATTTGCCTGGAGTGATTTAGGGAAATCACGGAAAACCCAAATCAGGATGGCTGGACGCGGGATTGAACCGTCGTCCTCCCGAATGCGAGTCTAGTGTCCAACCACTGCGCCACCTCGCTCGATCTGGTACTTATGGCAAACATCACATGTTCCACAATATAAAGAGATAAGATATCTTAAGCACCTTCCAGAAATGATAAATACCTCATAAGAAATAACTGATAGTGTTCGGGTATGTAATGATGATCCACAGCACACCAGCCAGCGATACTACCAATATGCTACACTTCATCTGCTACAGCTCACAACAGTGTTTGTTAGTTAATAAAATATTCTTATGTACAACATGGAGTCACACACGAGCACAGTTATGATATAAATTAGCATAGCAAAATAAGTTTTATTATATTAGTGCAAACACAGTTATTTTCTAAATAAGCACTTCAGTTCATTATACTGAAGGAATCAAGTCACTATTTTGACTGCTGATAATTCGTGTATTCTCCGACAATATAAATGCTGTTGCCAAGTGGTTTTTGTTTTAATACCTGGAATTCTGATATTCTTTTTATTTCCTTTATTAAAGTAATAATACATTTTTGGCACATAAAGAGCACTTCCTCTACACACAACTTTTGAGTGTACACAAGAAAGTACCAGCAGTGGAATCAAAATGCTCGGGATGACATCACAGCAAACTATTTAATTTTTGTGATGAAAAAATCAATCTAATTGTGATATTCAGTGTTAAGTCTAGTACAGATGACTTCCTTCCAACAATAAATCATTGTACCACTACAAGTCCTTATTTCACAGACACTCACAAGCCACCTTTCATTTAGTGACAAGTATCTTCCAACCCATGTCTCATGAACTAATCACATCAAAAATTTAAGGCGCACACACAATAGGAGTTTTAAGTAAAAGAAACAAATGTAAATGTCCCCTTGTTCACAATTATCAAAATCATCATGCATTTTATTACTTTTTTATGTGTATTCCTCCCCACCACCCTTTCTGTAATTAATTTCCCTCTTTCTCTGCAGTTTAGCTGCATGATTTATTACATCTTTCATCTCTCTTAACCCATCTTCACTTCTCACTCTGTTCATTCCATTATCTTGTAACTGGAGGTGGCACAGTGCTTAATAATGTAGTCTCTCTGACCATCTCACACTGCCACCCTCTCCCACATCTTTCTCTTCTTTCATCATCGCTAAGTGTGGGGTCACTTTCAATATAGCGTTTGAGTGTCCTATGCCCCCATTTCCACCCTACTTTATGTCATCACTGTGGAAGGAACATTTAGTTCTGGAATTTAGTGTTGTTATTTGGAACTAAGGGAATGGAACTAATAATCATTACACAGACTATTTGGTACACAATAACTACGTCCACTTCTCAGTCTTTCGTGCAGGATAGTTTATTTTTTCAAATATAGATCGTGATTCATTTGATTATCTTTGAATTTTAATATTATCATTACTGCCTTTGCTACATATCATCCCCCCCCCCCCCCCCCAGACACAAGAGTAGGGAATGAGGGATCTACTACTGCATGTATAGTAGTGTTTCCATCATGCATTGTAAGACATGGTACAATAAAACATGAAATGCGAACCACCCCCCCCCCCCCCCCCCCCCCACACACACACACACACATACATGAGTTCTACAATTCTGCTGTTCAATTAATATGTCATGAAATATAAGCACTGTATAGTATTACTTCCTACACATGTAGGACAATACACATCATTTGTGGTAAAGTCAGTGATATCATCTATCTAGTTATTCCCTTATGATTCTGTGTCCACCTTAAAGATATGATGTGTTAAAATAATTTTAAAAGGGTGTGTACATGGACAAGAAAAAATCTCAGATTTTTCCTGAATTTCCTGATTAAAAATACAAATTTTCTCAGGTGAAAATACACTATCTGTCAGGTTGAAGAACATTTTTCCCATGTTAAGTGACAATATAATTTCCCCTGGAGCTATAAAATTTATTAATCCTTTGAGTGGTAAAGGTTTACGCTTGTGTAGTACTTCCCGGCACTTTCGGCAATGAAACCCAGCAAAAGAACAACATGTTTTGGAAAGATCTTTGATGTACAGCAACACATATATATTACGGAAGTATAAATACGAATTCCACCAAATACAGTACGGTAAGTTCCAAAACACTGAAATCTAGACTGTAATGTGCTTTTATCAGCCAATCATAGCTCATCACGTGGTTTCACCAGCCAATGACATCAGATATTCAGAGCATAGGGCATGTCATTTGGGCTGCGGTCACAGTGGCTCCGATACTGATGGATTGCAACGGTATGTATTTCCACTTTTAAGGGTTGTACGTTAAGAGATTACCTTATGCTACACTTTATGCTTATCTTTCACTTGTGTGCTAAATGATAGTCATTGAAGGTCAACTGACATACGTCTACACAACTTTAAACAACTACAGTGAAACACAGTGTTTATAACTTGCTTTTCACGGTCACCATGAATTATCTTGAGTATGTAACAGACTGCTTCTCCTGTCGTCTCATATAATCGTAAAACTTGTCTGGTTATTCCAATAATTGAGAACAAAGTGTATAGTAATCGCCACATTCTTTACAAGACAGGAAAGCTCATTCAGATGCATTCAGTGTCTCTTTAATAGCAGAAGCCATTATGCAACACTAATATCCATGCACAGAGGTGTCATGGTATCCACCCCACCCTAATAGGTTAAAATCTAACATAATTTATACACAGAATATATTCTAACCTAACTTAAACTCCTTTGACCCTGTCATAAACTAACAAAGGAGATCGGATGCACTATGATCACCCTATTGGCCAATATTATTGGGTGACCTCTGGGGACGGTGTCTGATGACCCTGTGTCACTGTTAACACAGCCTTAGTGAGACAGTACATATAGCAACATCATTGTTAAGTAGTGTAAACGCATAAATAGGAAAAGTTAATGGTTTAAATTAATATACATACAGTATAGCAAAGTTTTCACATATAAAATTGATTGCCAAAAATTTGTTGCTGTTTTTTCTCTGAGGGTGTGGTTCGGCAGTATCCTCAGAGCACACCTTAACAGCAGCTGAATGTTTCTGACAAGCACAGTTATAAATTTCACTACTGTGCATCGAACATTTTGTTGGTTACCTAGGCGAATACAAGTTCCGTTCAGAACTTCCATTTTTTTTTCATAGAAAAGCCAATTACATGAGAAATTGCTCAAGAATTCACATCACACTTTTTTAAGGATAATTGTAACTTTTGCCATTGTAATTGCACTTGTTTTAATCTATTAAAGAAATAAAATAAATATGAAGAAAACTAACCTTGAAGATTGGTCTTTTTTAGCGTGATTTATGCTTTATGATACATCAAACACAAATATGCCAGCAAATTTTTAAATAATGGCACAAATTGGTCTACTGCGCCTATAATTTTTATAAGCGACTGGTCCTCAAAGTATTCAGTTTTGAATGAGAGTCAAATGCCCCACGATTTAAGAAGTTCATCACACATAATTCACTTCATCTAGTGTAAAAGGAAATTTACTTTGAAAGTAGTGCTCCTCAAGCCACCATTCGCAAGCTTTTCCTGCAACCTCTTAGAAATGTATACAGTTGTGACATTATGCTCATCGAAAGCAGTTTGTTGTTACAGTCTTCATCCTAAAGCCTTTGACATATTTTGCTGTTGCCAGATGCTTGTGTGTGCACTGCATTTTGTCTTGCTTAATGGCATATTTTCTTTGCAACTAAAGTTTTATTTTGGTGTTATGCTCTCATTTGTGTTTTATTGCTGCAGTAGACTATTATTCTGTAGTCGCAGGCTAAAGTAAGATTCTCTGTTAAGAGTATCAGTTTCTTACCAGTCAAAATTACAAAAATATAACTGAAAACTAAAACAATGAAAAATTCCTAGAATTCTACAAGATTTCCGGATTTTTCCCAGATGAAAAAGTTCTTTAATTCTACTCAGATTTCCCAGGACATATACACCCTGTTTAAGTTACACACATGTGCAAAGTAACTACATCTTTGATGGTAAAAGGAAATGTATCTGTAAAAAAAAAAAAAGTATAAATAAATAAAGGAACAAGAATGTCTCTTCATCATTTCGACACGTATTAATCTAAAGAAAAATTTTCTTGTCAACATATGCACTGGTAGTTGGTATGGTACAGTTTTGCACTTTGAATAATAGTCCTCCAAGTAAGCTTGTGGTCTGCGCAAGTGTACGTAGTGTGACTGTGCATGTAAACTGTTGTAGTGGTAGGGACATGACCTGCGGTGGTCAGCTGATGCGATGGGTGGTGTGAATCACATCACTTTTCTGCCCTGCAGTATCCCCACTGGTTTCAGCCAACGTACCGACAGTGCTGATGGTCTTCTGTGCAAGGTAATGTTGAATGTGTTATCTCCTCAGCGTAGCGCTTTATGTGGACCTGAATACGGCTATTGGTGCAACAGCTTCAATATATCATCACGCAACATTACAAAATCACATTGCTTCAGTTCTTTATTTACAAACACTCGTGGAGAACTGTGAGATTGAGGGGAGGAGTGTGAATATTGGCAATATGCTGCTTCACACGTTGTACCAATTCTGGCAAATAAGAGAAACCAGGTAAGGACGCTGTTTTGGGCAAATTCTGCTGGTAGGTTTAATGCTTACACACACAGAATTTCCACCAAGCAGGCTTGTAAGTCCTCCTTGAAAGTGGATCTCACAGCTAATAAGATCCAACAAAGAGATTCATGTCACTCCCTCCCTGTGACACATTAATGTGGCTTTCAATGTGGAATTACACTGGTCCTCCAACTCATTGTTTTGAGCGTGGTAGCCCATGGTTCTAAAGCATTTCACTGTGTACATTATACAAAGGTTTGAGAACAGAGTCTATTTAATCTGTTGGCCCTGGTCTGTTGTGATAGCTGCAGGGCATCCACAGCGTGCAATCCACAACTCTATAAGCACTTATGCTGTTGATTCTGCTTTGTTGTCAGGAAATGAAGTGACCTCCACCCATCTTGACATTCTGTCAATATCTGATAAGATACTGGGTGGTTATAATTAAAGTGCAGCTACTCATGGAGGTCTTATGTGGGCTGTAACTATCTTATGGCAGTGAAACTTGGTAAATATACTAATGCGTTAATGCAGAACCAATTTATGCTAGAAAAAAATTAGTTCCAATTTTGGCCACCAGGTGCTAATCTGGCACAGTACACTGTATGACATCCGCACTGTCATTTGACAAGCCACGTGAGTGAACAGTGTGGCTATCGAAAAGAGAGATGTAAGTTGTTAGCGAAACTGTTAACGGCACTTACTAGATTTATTTAGTGTACGGCTAGAGATACAACATCTATCATGATTGAAATTTACACCTGTATGTCTAGATTATGAATGTAGTCTCTAGTTTGTGATGTCACAAGAGCAAAGTCACTAGCACTGCCATTATACTTTCTTGACCTACATTCAGTGATGATGTGCTGGATCATCTGTTGTGTAGCACCACAGTCACACTCTGGCGTTGAAGTTATGTTCCACTTGAAGTGGGAGGTTGCACAATTCCCATGGTTGGTTTGGATTCTGTTTAGTGTGGATCATTGTCTGCGAGGGAGGTTGAAACCAGGTGGCGGCATCTTCTTCGCAGAAGAAATTGTTGGGCAGCATTTGTCGTTAAGTCTCTTCTGCCACTCAATGGTAGTTTGGTAGTTGCTGTTCCTCAAGTTCATGCCATCTCTTGTTGGTGATTTTCTCGAACGCAGGCAATTAGTATTTGTGTTGCTGATGTCAGAATGTATCGTTAGTTCTAGATTGTCAATTATTTTGTTGAATTCTCTTAAGAGAACGTCTGAGATCTGGTGGGGGATATGACTTGGTACTGGTAGCCAGTGTATGGGAGTAGATTTGATTGTGCCACTGATAAGACACATTGTAGTATTTAGTTGGGTGTCTATGATATTAGTTTGGGCACTATTGAGCAAGAAAGCAGCACAGTATTTACCAGTTGAGTACACCAACCCTAGAGCTGAGCATCACAGAGTTGCGGCTGTAGATCCCCAAGTTGTTTCATATAGTTTACGAATTATGTTGTTGCGAGTTCTTATTTTTCCAGCAACATTTTTCAGATGATATTTGAAAGACGAAGTTCTATCTAATGTGACCCCTAGGTATTTAGGGTATCTGTTGTGTCTCAATTGCTGATTGTCCATGCACACCTTTAACTCCCTACTAGCCATCTTGTTGTTTAGATGAAAGTAACAAACTTCAGTTTTACTGGTGTTTGGATTGAGTCCCCACTAGAGTGTTGCACTGAGAGAATATCACTGACTGAAAGGTCTGAGGAAGAGCCCAATGTCATTAAATGGTTTAAAGAAGATAATAATGAAATTTTAAAACACAAGTGAGCTTGGTGTGGCACCTGGAAGAGGAAGTTGTCCTATCTTGGTGGAAGTTACTGACAGGGTTGCTGTTGCAATAACTGACCATGCAGTATGTGCCCCAGTAGTGCTAGTGCTCTTGCAGTGTCACGAGAATTGTCCACCCATGCTCAGCAGTACAACAGAAAGATTTTTGGTCTATAATACACTGGTATCAGAACAAGATCCAGATGGTGCAGCAACTGAAACCTCATGATCTGCAGCAATGTTCGGAATTAGTTCTTCGGTTTCTGCAATGGATCGAAGTTGATGACATGTGGCTGACCAATATTCTATGGAGGGATTAGGCACATTTTACAATACAGGGTACAGTGAATAAATAGACCTGATGAATTTAGGGTACTGTTAAACTGTGTTTTGTGCATGAAGAGCAACTGCACTCAACATATGTGACTGTGTGGTGTGAAGTCACAACCACCTTTATTCTTGGTAAGTTCTTCTCCGAAGAGAATACACCCAGAGCGCCTCTCCGGTGTACCGTGATGCCTCTATGTTATTGAGACCTGCTTGTAGAATATGTAATTCCTGCTTTGGAATAGTGCAACTGTGGAGAAACCACTGTTTTCACACATATCACTCGCCCAGCATTAGAGCTGTTTAATGCATCTTTCCATGAACATGTTACCTCCAAAGGTTTTCCAGATAGTGGCCTGCAAGATCATCTGATCTGAATCCATGACTTTTGACCCTGAGGATATCTATAAGAATGCATTTACCAGGGACACATTAGGCCTCTACCTAATCTGAAGGTCATGTTACTCATGTTACACTGGAACTGTTGTGAGTAACTGTTGAACATGACTTCTTACAGATGCAACATCTCGCCAACGTCTCCAGTGCTCATACTGAACAAATTGTGTAAGCAGCACTTAATAATAAAATCAACATTTTGCCTTTCTCACTTGTCCGACTGCATTGCATTCCTAATCCATTACATATGGAAATATTTCTATACATCTTTCCTGCATTCACACTGACAGATTTGCACCTGGTGGACAATTTTTCCCCCAGTGTAAATTGGTTCCGTCAGCATATCTACTAAGTTTCACTGCCATACAATAATTACAGCCCATATTGGTCATCTGTGAGTAACTGCACATTCAATATAACCATCTGGTATTTTCAGATCCCCCCTGACATGGGAAGAGGCCCAACCGAATCCAAGTGCACATGTTGTAAGCAGTCAGCTGGAATGTTGAACGTGCCTAAAGTTGGACTTGAAAGCTATCCTATTTTGCTCGTTTAACTTTCTACACAAGCTTGTGTCCAAAGTTTGCAATCCTTTTTTTACATCAGGCCAAACAAAACATTTCCTTGGCAGCCTAACAGAGAGGTGTTCTAGTCTTGGATGAGCCAATCCAAGCAAGTCATTGAAAATCATTTTTCTGTATATTTTGGCTACGAATGGTCAGACATGTCCTTGAGATATGCCACACCATACATATTTTACTGTGCCACTCATTTGCCAACATTCTAATTTTAAACTCTTTCAGGACTCCTGATTATCTACACCGCAGGGTGGTGGTCCATAAATATTTTGAACTTTCACCCTTCAATGTCCACGATAAAATATTGAATGGCCTCATAAACTGCTAGTAGCTCGTGGTCAAACATGGACCATTTACGTTGAGCCTTCGTTAATTTTTTTTAAAAAGAATCTAAGTGTGTAATGTTCTCTGCCAATTATCTGATGTAATACTGTGCCAATCACTATGTCACTTGCATCAGATGTCAGAGATAATGAACCATCTTCTACTGGGTGTGCCAGTGTAACAGCTGAGTTTGATCTTTTCAAGTTGGTGGTAGGCCTTCTTGCAATCTATCACACTAAATATGTTCCCACCTGGCAGAGTATGTGAAGAATTCTGTAAGTGGGGAAACAGGATATCTACAAGATAATATATGGAAGTTAAGTGACCGTAAGCTCCACATAATCTAAAACAAACTGTGCTTGTTAGGCACCAAGTGGATCAGCAATGCCCATTGACTGGCTGAAGGCCATAAAACTCCTGTCTAGAAAAGTTCCTCTACTATTCATTTAACTGCTCAACATCTTTCTGGTGCAAGTCTCAATGCTTTTGCATAGACTGGGGGACCTTGCGACATGTGAATGTAATGCCGTGACTTGTCTGACTCCCTCGAATGTGGTGCACATGTGACTTATTACATGTATGTCACTTTAAGACAGTATGACAGGATGTACTACTGTTCACCTTCACTTCACTGACCTGTGCATTCAGCATCTGTTGACTTGCTGTGTCAATACTCGGTACCCCCTGTGGTTGCGGCTGCTGCTCCGTTGATGCAAGTTAACCATCCTTGTATATATATTGTACAACTGTTTTTGACAACATTTTATTTATATTCCATAATTCAGTATTTTATTGACTTAATTACAATTTGTATTGTACCACCTCCTGTAATTTATTGTTAGTAGTGGCAATATTGTGTTTTATATTATTTATTAGGCTCTTAATTTTGTCTCTACTTCCTACCTCTGATGGTATACCTATAGCGTCCTTGTCCTTGAATGCTTGCACTGTCACATAATAGTACATCTAATCATGCGTGTAGCTACGTATAGTGAACATTTGTGGTGGTGAAGAAAATCTGCCCCCAATATTGGTACTGAGCCCCCAATATTGGTACTGACACATCTGCTGCCATAATGTCACTGCTGATGTTGCACTGCAGTCTGAAATCCGATGTTGGGTATCATTCAACAATGACAAACAGGTGTGTCATTAATTGCACATAGAACACTCTTCATTGTTTTGCTGCCTGGATGAGATTGTTTCCATAGGATGTGTTAACTGCTAATCCTGAGTCTACCGGGAAATGGCGGCCTGACACTGGATCCCACACGAAAAGTCTAGAGTCCGTAGGCTAAAAGAGTGTAAGTTTGTTTGGCAATTTGCACCTTGTAGCCTGCTTACATCTTGCCTTATGACATCTAGTGTTCTTTAGTAGGCTGCTGTTGCTGATATTTGAACTTGCAATATGAAATACATATGCATGTTATTGTGCCAAACTTCTTGTGAGAACAACATATTTGTTAATGAGGTAAGTCACTGGTATGTGTTGTTTTGAACTCTTTGCAAGGTTGACAACCTTGGGGCAATGTTCTCCAGTCATGAAGGGTCAGCTGCTTTTACGATATCTCATTTAACTGTCATTCCTCATTGTCGCTTTGGGACTCATTATTCTTTACATCTCACATAACTGGCCTCGGCCGAGTTTGTAAGTGCTCATATTCCAATGGGGCCACATCATTCTTGCTGTACATAGACTGTGTGCTCAAAAGTATCTGGACACCTGTCTGAAAATGACTTACAAGTTTGTGGCGTCATCCATCAGTAATGCTGGAATTCAATATGGCGTTGGCTCACCCTTAGCATTGATGACAGCTTGCACTCTCGCAGGCATACATTCAGTCAGGTACTGGAAGGTTTCTTGAGGAATGCCAGCCTATTCTTCATGGAGTGCTGCACTGAGGAGAGGTATCGGTGTCGGTCGGTGAGACCTGGCACAAAGTCAGCATTCCAAAAAATCACAAAAGTGTTCTATGGGATTCAGGTCATGACTCTGTGCAGGCCAGTCTATTACAGGGATGTTATTGTCATGTAACCACTCCGCCACAGGCCATGCATTATGAACAGGTGCTCGATCATTTTGAAAGATGCAATCACCTTCCCCGAATTGCTCTTGAACAGTGGGAAGCAAGAAGGTGCTTAAAACATCAATGTAGACCTGTGCTGTGATAGAGCCACGCAAAACAACAAGGGGTGCAAGCCCCCTCCATAAAAATCATGACCACAACATAACACCCCACAACGTAACACCGCCGCCTCTGAATTTTACTGTTGCCACTACACACACTGGCAGATGACAATCACTGGACATTCGCCATACCCACACCCTGCCATCAGATCGCCACATTGTGTACTGTGATTTATCACTCCACACAATGTTTTTACACTGTTCAATCATCCAATGTTACAATACAAGTGACACCCAATCACCTGACCACATCCAAAGTCCACGAGTGCAACGGAGCGCCCCATTCAGCTCTCTCACAATGTCTAATGACTACTGAGGTCACTGATATGAAGTACCTGGGAGTAGGTGGCAGCACAATGCACCTAATATGAAAGACATATGTTTTTGGGGGTGTCTGGATACTTTCGATCACATAGTGTAAATGGCTGATTGCGCAGCATGAGAAATGTCTCTGACGCTCGAATCTGGTTTGTTATGCACAAACTTTTGTGTATGTCTGTTGTTCTGTATCTTTGTGCAATTAATCTCACAGCTGGAAAGCTGGTAATTTTGGGAAGGTTCCTCATCTCAAGTGGCTTGTCACTAACTACTTGTTGTAAGGGCACCATTCTGCCAGATTTGGATGGTGAAAGTTCCTGGCACACTTGCGACAGGGTAGAACACTCGGAGCACATCTCACACAGGGGTGCAGCTGTTTCTGGCATGACTGTGAATTCAAAGCACATGTCACAAAGCTTCAATGGTCAGGTACTACAGTGCAAGGCAAGTGAAAATGTTAGGTTATGATCTGGTGCAGTAGAATCAGGCACAGTTGTGTACTTCAACAAAGCTGACCGAGTGTGGAAGTGTTCCCAGTGAATTTTGTAGAAGGTTTCACGGCCTGTGCCACCACTGAACATGTTTGTGCTCACACAATATGAGAGTTGCTGTAAGTTGCTTTGTTTGCAACTTGATCTGCCATTAACTCTACTGCCCATGCTGTTTGTGGTCACAGCCTCCTCTAATTTGCTTTGTGCTGTGCTGGTGGAATAATGGTGGTGTGCAGCTCGCCACTTGGGTCTCTGTTCTGATTGAAAAACTCTGAGTCTTGTTGGTGATGTAAATTTGCCACTGTGGGCTAATGTCCAGTGTTGTACATCATGCTGTTAATCCAGAGTTTTGAATTAGCTACTGCCTCGGGGTCACCTGGAATTAGCATATTGCAACTAATACCAATCAAACACATAATTTGTTACACAATAATTACTTTATTCATATCACAAGCACAAAATATGTTCACAATGTTTCATGTTACACACCAGACTAAACTAAAATTTCTTCTCTTAGACAGTCCACTTCTCAGTCTTTTACACAGGAAGCAGGAAGGTTTGTTTTTTCCATATATTGATTGTGATTGGTTTGATTTTCTTTGAATTTTAATATTATTGTTACTGTTATTGCTACACTAGTATTACTATTATGTACTTTGTGTTACTATTAGCAGTAGCAGAAATGTCTTCTCTTAAGAGTTTTCTTTTTGATGCAAGCAATGACTATTATTCTTTTTTGCTTGTGTGTGTCAGCTGTCATTCTAGCCTGTCATCATCTTTCTTGCTGTTATTTCATGATTTCAATTCTGTGTTCAGCAAATCTTTCTTCTTTGTTTGGTGATCTCATCAATGTATATGCCCATATCAATTATCTGGGTTTGGCAGCAATTCTTCACTGTTTGTTGGCAGTTCTTTCCTCTGTAGCAACTAGTTTTCTCTAGTAGCAGTTTGTCTTTCAGCAGTCATATTTGCTTTATTCAGCTCCCTTTATACACTATTTAGTGACTACCTCTTATTGCAAAATCATTTTACTATCTCTTACACATCCTGTCAGGGAATGATTTGCCAACAGAAATCATTCTCCTTGTTTGAATCCAGTTTCTATCTCATAGAGTAACTTTTACCAGTGTAAGACATCTCTGTTTTGTATTACCTATCTCTTAATGTTCCCCAGACCTACACCAGAATACCTAGACTCCTTATGCAAACATGCACTTGCCATAGCCAAACTACAGTACTGTATACTTTTTCTTTAGTCTTAACCTTTGGTGTTGCTCCTAAAGGCCTCACCTTAAAGGTTCCCAACTCAGGATGTAGACCCGTCTTTTGACTAATCTCTACTTGAATTCCAAATTGGTCAATCCTTAGTCCCTACTCACATTATTATTGGCATACACATTTATGACCATCAACAATGATCCACACCAAGTTCTGATTCTTCCTCCTTTCAGCCCCTGTCGCATGAGCACACTCAGCAAAATTCGCTGTGAAGGCAACTATAAACATGACCAAAACATCTCACATCACCTTAAAAAGTTATCTACAATGTTGATTAAACAGATTAAAATGTAAGGTCCCTCCACCCTTCTTGTGCAACTACCATTCGCAATAATGACCTCAACAATTCCCACCTAAATTTTAAAGGAATCCTCCTCCTTGTCCACTACCTCTGAAATCAACTTTTCCAGGCATTGCAGTAATTTCTTGTTTCCAACATCATTCCCAAATGTTTTCAAAAATACAACTGAATCCTCATAATTCAATTCCTACTGAGTCCCATGCTATTCACAATATTAAGTTACAGTACTGTATTGTCATCCTCCACTCTGCAGGAAAAGGCTTTGTTACTATGATACTTGACTGTAAGATTTACGTGGCAGAGGGAATCGTCAGCTCTGAGACACCTTGATGTACTAAAACAGTTTGGAATGACCCAGTGCTTTGACCTGTACTGAGACTTGAAAAATACATGATAAAAACCCTGGGTCCTTGAGGTCTCAAAATTCCTTCCACAGATCTCAATCCTCCTAACCCACACATCCCTCCTTTCTACCTGCTACCTAAAATATAATAATCCAGCCATTCAGGGTAGCACATTATAGCAAGCTTTAAAGATACAATTTGATGCATCTTTGCCCTGGTAGTCCAGCATCTATAACCGTAGCCATTCTGTGTATTTGAAACATTAAGAGTTACTCAAATGAATTTTAAGTTTAGTAGAACTATTAATTTATTTTTCAAGCTGCCTGAAAGACTTTTAATTTTTAAAGGTGGATAGATAACAGGCTCAAATCTTTTCTTGATCAAAACTCAACCAGTTATTCATTTTAGATTGATCACTTTTTTTGGAGATATGCCAAGAGTGTCTTACGATGTAACACCATCATGACTGTATCCTTTTTGGGTCTGTCAATGAGATTATGGTAAAGGAAAGCACTTGGTGGAATATAAATAATGGAAGGAGTAAACATAACACCTCATCATATTAGTTGAGGTGTTAGTCTGTCTGTTGGACTGGGCAAGAGGAGAAAGGAGGTGAGGACAGTGGCAGGAAGGTTGAGTAAGGTGGCTGACAGCTAGGAAGGAGATGCAGCATGCATGTTGGATAGGAATGTGGCACTGGTCAGCCTGTTCTGGCCACAAGAATAGGAAGTTGTGTGCAGCTCACAACATGGAGGAGAGAATGGAGAGGAAGGAAATAGAATAGAGGAACACTGCTGAGAGGATGGTGCGAGTGTATGATGAATGAAGTTAGCCTGATGGAGGAGCACAGGAGATGGTTCTGGAGCACAGTTTTGTGAAGAATGAGGCAAGAAGGATTATGGGATCAATGGATGCACTGAAAGGACAATTCTCTTTATATAATCCACAGATTGTGAAGCAACCATTGAAATTGTGAAAATTATACTCAGCAGTGCATTCTGCCAAAAGGTGGTCAACTCTGTTCGCGGTCACCTATAAAGCAGTGCAGAAGTTGCAGCAGTGCTGGTATATAATATATTACTGCTTTCACAGGTGACCTTGACTCTGACGGGATAGGATATATCTGAGATTGTTGGAACTGAATGTGTTGGGTGTGTGTTTGTTGGGCAGGTCTTGCACCTGGGTGTATCTTACAAAGGAGTTTGAACCATGTGGTTAGAGATCGAGAGTAGATGGGGCAAAAGGATGGCAAAAGGTTATTGCATAGATTGGGTGAACAGTGGAATACTATTCAGAAGGGACGCAAAGGATTATCGGTATGATATTCCTCATTTCTGAGCAAGATAATAAGTAATCACAGCCCAGACATGTGCACAGGCAACCATAGAGTCCTTTCAGTACATAATAGATGGCAGCTATCATAATGTAAATACTGCTGATGGTTAATGGGCTTGTTATGGACAGCAGTTTGTATGAGCCATTACAGAGTCAGACATCTATTTCTAGGAAGGTATCACACCAAGATGAGGACAGCCAGTAAAATAGGTAGGAGATAAAGAAAACCAAGCTGTGAAGGAATAAGGATAGTGTCAACACTCTGCATCCAGATCAGGAAGATATGAGTGAATCTTAACTAGACAAGGTGTGCTGGGTGGCTAGGAATGTTACCTATAGATTGCCTTCTGAAGATAACACTATGTCATGATATAACACTTTTTTCCTTTTTCTTGTACTTTATTTTTCCTTGGTTTTTGCTTTATTTTTGTAATACATTGAAAGCGGTATTTCAGGACGAGTTTTGTAAATGTATTTCTCTGTACAACTATTTCTTTGCACAACTATGTTTCTGTTAATGTCATCCAGTTGTTTTGAATGTAAGAGTATTTTTCCATTTATTCTGATGTTATGTTCTCACATTTGTTAACATGCTTAAATTTATTTTCCATTAACAGATTAATATGAAGTTGTAATTTTGTATGAAGCTGTCAATCAGTGTCCTCAGAATCTTTTAACATGTAATGTGAAGTGAGATGAGTTGAGCAGTGCATAATATCAATAGGTCAGAAGAGAAAAGCATCAACAAACAGTCGGGAGCAAGAAAAGGAATGTGATTGTCGTGCCGCATGACTGCTAATGCATACTGTCTCTGTGACTGATGAAAAATAACTGTTTGAATAGTGATCCACTTTTGTGGTTTCAGTGTGACCCAAGTGTAAAGACCTAAATAACTATACACATTGTGTTACTTATTAGTTAGAACTGCTATCCGGCACATTAATCTTAAAAACTATGATGTGCCGACCACGAAGCTGCATCAATGCTATATGTGTGTGGTTTCAGCTGTAGACAGCATAGTGTTTAGTGAATGACATGGGCTGTTAAGGGGGGATGTAATGGATTTTGGTCCAAAAAATCAATTTTTCAAAAATATTATTTTCTTGATCTACACAGTTTAATCTATGTTGTGTGTGAACTTTATTGTGATAGCGGCTTTTGAACTGATTAACTCTGAACTGGTGGCCACTTCCACCTTTTCCGACACTTTGGAAACTGCTTGCTTCAACGGAATTTTTGTCAGTGTGAAGGATATTGTCTTTCAATATCTTTGGCTGACATCTGTATCTCCGGCTGACATCTATATCTTTGCCTGAAAACTTTCTTGCATCTGGTTTTGTTTACATTTTAACAATACTAACACATATTAGTAGGTGGAAGGTTTGAAGTCACAAACCTTTACTTGGAAGTCAAGATTTATGCATAATGGATGGTGGACAAACTGTGTTTAGGAAATGGAGGTTTCATGGAAATTGGTTTACCAACAAAAAAGAGGAAGCAGCTCAAAATGAAGAACATAAGCTTTTAGCTTCAGCATTGAAACTTGGGCCAGGAGAATTGTACAGGTGCATGAATGATGTTGATATGGATCCCATTGGAGCCCGACTTTTTGATTTAGAGCCTCTCTGCCAGGCTATAAAGTTTTCATGTTCATGTGTTATCTGTAAATATATGGAATGCATGATTGTTGTTTAAGAAAGTAGAGTGGGAATAGCTTGTGGTTTTAAATTAATTTGTAATATGTGTGGCTATGAATTTTCATTTTCCTCCTCAAAAAAAAATTTACACTGGCCCCTATGAAAGCAATTTTAGGTTAGCATATGCTCTGAGATGCCTTGGACAGGGCAGGGAAGGAGGTAATTTATTGTGTGGTTTTCTGAACATGCCTCCACCTTGTGCAAGGATTGTTAAAATAAATAAAGAAGTGTCTGATGCTGTATGCAATACTGTTAAAGTTTCTATGAAGAAAGCAGTGGAGGAATTGGTGGAAATAAACCAAAAAGAAATAGATCCTGAGGTAGATATTCATGACAGTGAATCTCCTACAAATGTTACTGACCTGTGTGTGTCTATAGATGGAACATGGATGAAAAGAGATCACACATTTCTGTATGGAGTTGCATCTGTTATTGGTATTGACTCGGGTAAAGTTTTAGATGTAGAAATTAAAGGAAAATATCCAACTGTGAAGACAGTGGGAGGGGTTGGGATGATTTGGGGGAAGAGACCAAACAGTGAATTCATCAGTCTCCTCAGATTAGGGAAGGATGGGAAAAGAAGGTGGCCGTGCCCTGTCAAAGGAACCATCCCGGCATTTGCCTGAAGCGATTTAGGGAAATCACGGAAAACCTAAATCAGGAAGGCCGGGTGCGGGACTGAACCGCCGTCCTCCCGAATGTGAGTCTAGTGTGCTAACCACTGCGCCACCTCCCTCCGTAAGACAGTGAGAAACTGTGGCAAGAAAAGTGTGCAATAGCATGCTTTAAGAATTACAGTGGCTCAAATAGGAGCATGGAGGCTGCTGCAGTTGTGAGGATGTTATCCAGATCTGACGACCAGTATGGTGTTAGGTATACTAAATACCTTGGTAATGGGGACTCCTCTTCATTAAAAGCTGTAACATAAAAATCAGTACACTACAACAATAGAAAAGTTGGAATGTGTTGGCCACATCCAAAAAGAGGCTTGGTGGTAGGCTTCGTCGCTTGCTGAAAGAGAAGAAAGGTGAAGTACTTGAGGATGGAAAACCAATAGGAGGAAATGGCAGGCTTACTCTGAAAGAAATTGATTCTCTTCAGTTATTTTATGGGAGAGCCATCAGGAAAAACACACGTAATTTAGAGGCAATGGGGCATGCTGTGTGGGCAATTTTTTTCCACAAACTATCCACTAACCAAACACCAATGCACAATCTGTGTCCGAAAGATGATAGGTATAAGTTCAACAACAGAAATGAGACATATTCACATAAACACTCATGACCAGAACCTGTTATGAATGCAATTAAGCCCACAATCAAGTTTCTTGCAAACCCTGATTTATTGAGGAAGTGTCTTCTTGGAAAGACACAAAATGCAAATGAAAGCCTCAAGAATTTAATTTGGATTAGATACCCAAAAAGGACATTCTGTGGACTTGAAGTACTCAAAATAGGTGTCTAGGGTGCAGTTTTATGTTACAATAACAAAGATAATGGAAGAATTGAAGTGCTGAAGAGAGTTGGTATAGATCCTGGTGTGTTTGCAGCATAAGAATTTTACACCATCAGCGAGAGCAGGGTCAAGAAAGCTAACAGATCAGTATTTTACCTGCAAATACAGGTCAGGAACATTTGAAGAGGAGAGAAGAGAAACCTGGAGTATGAGAAGTATCAGTATGGAGGATTTTAAAATTGAGGTAAGCTTATTACATGAAGGAGTATGAGAAGAAAATCTCTGAACCTCATTTTCTCTGTTTTACATTTTTTTGTAAAAGCCTTTTCTCAAAAAGTATACTTGTTAGTGCTATGAAATTTTCAGGAACTGTTTGCAATGTGTTGCTGTCTCCCTGGAACTAAAAAATACAACATCCTGCCATTACATTCTGATTTTTAGATGATTGTATGTAGAAAAAAAAGTTAATTTTGAATGTGCAAAATTAAAAACTCTGTTAATGATACAGTTTGTACCCTAAATTACTAACTGTAGTTCAGTGGTCTTATAAACTTCTCAAGACACTAGAACAAAATTTTCCAACATATTTCATGATTATAATTTGAGTTGTGGCTTTTTATAAAAAAGACAATAAAAACATTCAAATTTCTTGCAAAATATTAATCCTGCATATTTTATTATATATTTCTGTTAAAACACAGCTCTTTTGTTTTACACATGCAAAATGTTAGATTTGTACATTAATAAATATGGCTGCAATGATTTTTAAAACAAATGTTTACATTTTTTTATGTTGCATCCCCCTTTAAGTTAAACTGAAATTTGCAAATGCATTTCCTGGTTATGAACAGATATCAGTACTTCAATCCCAAGTGTATGATGTGCCGATTGCTGTGCAACTGATGTGACTGTACAGTGACTATTGTGCACACTCCGAATTGTTTGTGTGCACACACAAATGATGGAAACTTCACTTTCATTTAATGATATCATATTTTGATGCACATTTTAAGCTGTTATTACTACTTCTTATAATTGTGATATGTCAAATGCCAATGTTTATGTCATTTACATATTTTATTAAATTGACAGAGGAATGTAACCCCGTTTCTGCTTATAAAGTTGCAGATTACATTGTAGCTTATGGAACATTAGTTTCATTTACAATGTATCATGTTTCTCAATGCACATTTTAAGCTTAATGTTTGTTATTAGTAATGGCATACGAACATACAGAACTGGAACACGTTTCCTGTTTATTTTAGATAGCATCAGGCTATCACTGATTCCAAAATATTGGTGGTTGATAACAGTATGTATTGATTCAGATTTCATCTCCTAGGTAACCACCTGGCATTCTGTGAGTCATTTTTTGGACTATGTATAACTGTTACAACCTCCAACAGAGGGCACGCTATGTTGACATACTGTACATTATGGGATATTTCTTCCTTTCAATTCTTCATCGTAAATAAAATTTCTTTCTCTAACCACACGCAATTGCTTATGCTAATAAAGAAACTTGGGTATGAAGCTACCTATGACAACAGGAGGAACTCTCTATAGCTAAAGCCATTAGTTAGCCTGGGTGGGGGGAGGGGGGGGGGGCTGAGGGAACGTAATCTAAAGACATTGTGGTAATAAAGATATAGGGATAAAATGTGAGGTGTTCAATGAGCTAAAATTACCTTCATTGTAAAAGTAAAATGAGGATAAAAAAAAAGAAGATGAACAGCTTGACCAACCGCACTTGCCAATCAGCATGCGCATGTGATAATCATCAGATTTACAAGTATGAATAACAAATTAAAGGCGCAACATTCAAAAAATTGTCTATTTCTTAGTAGGTATTGGTCATTGAGGATATTGTCTTTAACATGTTGCAGATGCTTAAAGATCTGCATTTCTTCCAAAACATCCAGTTTTAAGCCCTTAACCTCGGCATGAAGTAACTCAATATTAACTGGAGGGCACAGGGCATGAGCCGTTTGCACAAGGTGTTCCGTGTAAGTAGAGCCCTTAGTACTGTCACCACTTCTAGTAGGAATATGTTCTTTATACCTGAGACCCAGAGCTCTCCCCGTTTGCCTGATGTAAAATTTTGGACAATCCCCGCATGTAATTTTATATACTCTTGATTGGGAAAGTTTATCACTCTTACTCTGCAAGGATTGAATTAAATTCCTATGTAAGCTATTATTAGTAGAATAGGTGACTAATACTGATTGGCGAGCGCGGTTGGTCAAACTGTTCATCTTCTTTTTTTTAATCCTCATTTTCCTTTTACGATGAAGGTAATTTTAGCCCGTTGAACAACTCATGTTTTGTCCCTATATCTTTATTACCACGACGTCTTTAGATTACGTTCCCAATGCCCTCCCCCTCCCCCAGGCTAACTACTGGCTTTAGCTATAGTTTTCAAGAGTTCCTCCTGTTGTCATAGGTAGCTTCATACACAAGTTTCTTTATTAGCATAAGGAACCACGTGCGGTTATTTTTACGTTTCATCTCCTATTTAGCTCGTCTCTTGTTCTATCCATATTTTTATATATGTTGATCCACAGTTAGGAATATATGGGCTATTTAGCCCCGACCCATGTATAAACTTTCTTGTATTAGTATGCGCATGCACATTCAAGTAACTTCACTTGTTTTACATGTTTGGGAGCACTAGGAACTGAACACTTGTTTTAATGTTATGTTTTGGTTGGTGTTGCCAAATATCAAATATTATTGCTAAGGATCAAGTGTTATTGCTAACTTCTGAATGCCTTTTTGTGATATCTGTGATCAGTTTGTGTGCGTGGATGTGTATGTGTATGTGTGTGTGAAATGGTATTTGCTTTCATATGATTAGGCGACAGCATATATAGCCTTTTTATTTATCTAATGTGTGTGTGTGTGTGTGTGTGTGTGTGTGTGTGTGTGTGTGTGTTTTAGCAGAGAGAGAGAGAGAGAGAGAGAGAGAGAGAGAGAGAGAATATGTATTTCTTTTAATGTGGCTGAATGTTCGTGTGGAATGATTTTTATCTTATAATTCCTTTTATTAAGTTTAGTAGTCCCCCCTCCCCATGAACAATGGACCTTGCTGTTGGTGGGGAGGCTTGCGTGCCTCCACAACGGAGGGGTACCTGTTGAAGAGGCCAGACAAATGTGTGGTTCCTGAAGAAGGGCAGTAGCCTTTTCGGTAGCTGCAGGGGCAACAGTCTGGACAATTGATTGATCTGGCCCTGTAACAATAACCAAAAGGGCCTTGCTGTGCTGGTACTGCGAACGGCTGAAAGCAAGGGGAAACTACAGCCGTAATTTTTCCCGAGGGCATGCAGCTGTACTGTATGGTTAAATGATGATGGCGTCCTCTAGGGTGAAATATACCTGAGGTAAAATAGTCCCCATTCGGATCTCCGGGCAGGGACTACTCAGGAGGACGCCGTTATCAGGAGAAAGAAAACTGGTGTTCTACGGATCGGAGCGTGGAATGTCAGATCCCTTAAACGAGCAGGTAGGTTAGAAAATTTAAAAAGGGAAATGGATAGGTTAAAGTTACATATAGTGGGAATTAGTGAAGTTCGGTGGCAGGAGGAACAAGACTTTTGGTCAGGTGAATACAGGGTTATAAATACAAAATCAAATAGGAGTAATGCAGGAGTAGGTTTAATAATGAATAAAAAAATAGGAGTGCGGGTAAGCTAATACAAACAGCATAGTGAACGCATTATTGTGGCCAAGATAGACACGAAGCCCACACCTACTACAGTAATACATGTTTATATGCCAACTATCTCTGCATATGATGAAGAAATTGATGAAATGTATGATGAGATAAAAGAAATTATTCAGGTAGTGTAGGGGGACGAAAATTTAATAGTTATGGGTGACTGGCATTCGAGAGTAGGAAAAGGGAGAGAAGGAAACATAGTAGGTGAATATGGATTGGGGGTAAGAAATGAAAGAGGAAGCCGCCTGGTAGAATTTTGCACAGAGCATAACTTAATCATAGCTAACACTTGGTTCAACAATCATAAAAGAAGGTTGTACACATGGAAGGATCCTTGAGATACTAGAATGTATCAGACAGATTATATAATGGTAAGACAGAGATTTAGGTTTCAAATTGTAAGACATTTCCAGGGGCAGATGTGGACTCTGACCACACTCTATTGGATTAAAACTGTAGATTAAAACTGAAGAAACTGCAAAAAGGTGGGAATTTAAGGAGATGGGACCTGGATAAACTGACTAAACCAGAGGTTGTACAGTTTCAGGGAGAGCATAAGGGAGCAATTGACAGGAATGGGGGAAAGAAATACAGTAGAAGAAGAATGGGTAGCTTTTAGGGATGAAGTGGTGAAGACAGCAGAGGATCAAGTAGGTAAAAAGACGAGGGATAGTGGAAAACCTTGGGTAACAGAAGAAATATTGAATTTAATTGATGAAAGGAGAAAATATAACAATGCAGTAAATGAAGCAGGCAAAAAGGAATACAAACGTCTCAAAAATGAGCACAACAGGAAGTGCAAAATGGCTAAGCAGGGATGGCTAGAGGACAAATGTAAGGACGTGGAGGCTTATATCACTAGGGGTAAGATAGATACTGCCAACAGGAAAATTAAAGAGACCTTTGGAGAAAGGAGAACCACTTGTATGAATATCAAGAGCTCAGATGGAAACCCAGTTCTAAGCAAAGAAGGGAAAGCAGAAAGGTGGAAGGAGTATATAGAGGGTCTATACAATGGCGATGTACTTGAGGACAATATTATGGAAATGGAAGATAATGTAGATGAAGATGAAATGGGAGATACGATACTGTGTGAAGAGTGTGACAGAGCACTGAAAGATCTGAGTCGAAACAAGGCCCCGGGAATAGACAACATTCCATTAGAACTACTGACGGTCTTGGGAGAGCCAGTCCTGACAAAACTCTCTTCAAGAAGAATATAATAATTCCAATCCCAAAGAAAGCAGGTGCTGACAGATGTGAAAATTATCGAACTGTCAGTTTAATAAGTCACAGCTGCAAAATACTAACACGAATTCTTTACAGACGAATGGAAAAACTACACTCCTGGAAATGGAAAAAAGAACACATTGACACCGGTGTGTCAGACCCACCATACTTGCTCCGGACACTGCGAGAGGGCTGTACAAGCAATTCTCACACGCACGGCACAGCGGACACACCAGGAACCGCGGTGTTGGCCGTCGAATGGCGCTAGCTGCGCAGCATTTGTGCACCGCCGCCTTCAGTGTCAGCCAGTTTGCCGTGGCATACGGAGCTCCATCGCAGTCTTTAACACTGGTAGCATGCCCCGATAGCGTGGACGTGAACCGTATGTGCAGTTGACGGACTTTGAGCGAGGGCATATAGTGGGCATGCGGGAGGCCGGGTGGACGTACCGCCGAATTGCTCAACATGTGGGGCGTGAGGTCTCCACAGTACATCGATGTTGTCGCCAGTGGTCGACGGAAGGTGCACGTGCCCGTCGACCTGGGACCGGACCACAGCGACGCACGGATGCACGCCAAGACCGTAGGATCCTACGCAGTGCCGTAGGGGACCGCACCGCCACTTCCCAGCAAATTAGGGACACTGTTGCTCCTGGGGTATCGGCGAGGACCATTCGCAACCGTCTCCATGAAGCTGGGCTACGGTACCGCACACCGTTAGGCCGTCTTCCGCTCACGAACCAACATCGTGCAGCCCGCCTCCAGTGGTGTCGCAACAGGCGTGAATGGAGGGACGAATGGAGACGTGTCGTCTTCAGCGATGAGAGTCGCTTCTGCCTTGGTGCCAATGATGGCCGTATGCGTGTTTGGCGCCGTGCAGGTGAGCGCCACAATCAGGACTGCATACGACCGAGGCACACAGGGCCAACACCCGGCATCATGGTGTGGGGAGCGATCTCCTACACTGGCCGTACACCTCTGGTGATCGCCGAGAGGACACTGAATAGTGCACGGTACATCCAAACCGTCATCGAACCCATCATTCTACCATTCCTAGACCGGCAAGGGAACTTGCTGTTCCAACAGGACAATGCACGTCCGCATGTATCCCGTGCCACCCAACGTGCTCTAGAAGGTGTAAGTCAACTACCCTGGCCAGCAAGATCTCCGGATCTGTCCCCCATTGAGCATGTTTGGGACTGGATGAAGCGTCGCCTCACGCGGTCTGCACGTCCAGCACGAACGCTGGTCCAACTGAGGCGCCAGGTGGAAATGGTATGGCAAGCCGTTCCACAGGACTACATCCAGCATCTCTACGATCGTCTCTATGGGAGAATAGCAGCATGCATTGCTGCGAAAGGTGGATATACACTGTACTAGTGCCGACATTGTGCATGCTGTGTTGCCTGTGTCTATGTGCCTGTGGTTCTGTCAGTGTGATCATGTGATGTATCTGACCCCAGGAATGTGTCAATAAAGTTTCCCCTTCCTGGGACAATGAATTCACGGTGTTCTTATTTCAATTTCCGGGAGTGTAGTAAAAGCCGACCTCGGGGAAGATCAGTTTGGATTCCGTAGAAATATTGGAGCACCTGAGGCAATACTGACCTTATGACTTATCTCAGAAGAAAGATTAAGGAAAAGCAAACCTATGTTTCTAGAATTTGTAGACTTAGAGAAAGCTTTTGACAATGTTGACTGGAATACTCTATTTCAAATTCTAAAGATGGCAGGTGTAAAATACAGGGAGTGAAAGGCTATTTACAATTTGTACAGAAAGCAGATGGCAATTATAATAGTCGAGGGGCATGAAAGGGAAGCAGTGGTTGGGAAGGGAGTGAGACAGGGTTGTAGAATCTCCCCAATGTTATTCAATCTGTATACTGAACAAGTAGTAAAGGAAACTGTGGTGTCACCGCCAGACACCACACTTGCTAGGTGGTAGCCTTTAAATCAGCCGCGGTCAGGTAGTATACGTCGGACCCGCGTGTCGCCACTATCAGTGATTGCAGACCGAGCGCCGCCACATGGCAGGTCTAGAGAGACTTCCTAGGACTCGCCCCAGTTGAACAGCCGACTTTGCTAGCGATGGTTCACTGCCTACTTAAGTTCTCATTAGCCGAGAAGATAGTTTAGCATAGCCTTCAGCTACGTCATTTGCTACAACCTAGCAAGGCGCCATTGTCAGTTACTATTGATATTGTGTACTATGTACCGTCTCAAGAGCGACGTTCATCATTAATGGATTAAAGTTAAGTATTCCACCAGCTAAGTCCGTTTTTTTTCTTTCTAAAGTCTAATTTCCTTGTCCTGTTCCAGACCTCACGCCAGCCTGCGTGAGTTAAAACGCATGCCTTTCGGCCTCCTCTAGTAACACGGTGTTGGCTCTCCTGCCAACCACAAAAGAAAAATTCGGAGTAGGTATTAAAATCCACGGAGAAGAAATAAAAACTTTGAGGTTCGTCGACGACATTGTAATTCTGTCACAGACAGCTAAGGACTTGGAAAAACAGTTGAACGGAATGGACAGTGTCTTGAAAGGAGGGTATAAGATGAACATAAACAAAAACAAAACGAGGATAATGGAATATAGTCAAATTAAATCGGGTGATGCTGAGGGAATTAGATTAGGAAATGAGACACTTAAAGTAGTAAAGGAGGTTTGCTATTTGGGGAGCAAAATAACTGATGATGGTCGAAGTAGAGAGGATATAAAATGTAGACTGGCAATGGCAAGGAAAGCGTTTCTGAAGAAGAGAAATTTGTTAACATCGAGTATAGATTTAAGTGTCAGGAAGTCTTTTCTGAAAGTATTTGTATGGAGTGCAGCCATGTATGGAAGTGAAACATGGGCAATAAATAGTTTTGACAAGAAGAGAATAGAAGCTTTAGAAATGTGGTGCTAAAGAAGAATGCTGAAGATTAGATGGGTAAATCACATAACTAATGAGGAGGTATTGAATAGAATTGGGGAGAAGAGGAGTTTGTGGCACAACTTGATGAGAAGAAGGGACCAGTTGGTAGGACATGTTCTGAGGCATCAAGGGATCACAAATTTAGCATTGGAGTTCAGCGTGGAGGGTAAAAATTGTAGAGGGAGACCAAGAGATAAATACACTAAGCAGATTCAGAAGGATGTAGGCTGCAGTAGGTACTGGGAGATGAAGAAACTTGCACAGGATAGGGCAGCATGGAGAGCTGCATCAAACCAGTCTCAGGACTGAAGACCACAACAACAACAACAACAACAACAACAACAACAAGTATAGTAGATAGTCTGCACTAATATGCATTTGCTCATTCATCACATTTGTTCTCGGCAATGGTTTTGCGGTTATGGTAGTTTTCCTGAATCTGTATAAGGTATTTGCCATGGTTGTTTATTCAGATTACTTTCATATCTTGTTCCATATTTGTAGGAAGATGGTTGTGATGTTTTAAGTACTCTGCAAATGTGGAACAGTTTGTTTTATACTTCTAATACCTGATGTGTTCTTTGAACCGTGTTTTAAAATTCCTGCTTGTCATGCCTATATATGTTGCGTCACAGCTTTGACATTCAAGTTTGTACATTTCTGATCCCTGTAATTAGACGGTCCAAAAGTAAAAATTATACCTTAATATTATACACAACTGAGGATGACGGGACTACAAATGTTTATGATTGGCTGACCTATTTGGTCATCCATTAACATTATCCGTACTCCGACATGTAAGTGCCAGGTACTATGGTGGCGGAATGGGGCCGTGTTGTGGAGACTCAGTTGTTGCTGCATCATCATTGAATTCACATTCCACTTCATGATAAGTCCTCAATATGTCAATTAGAGGAACCCATGCCTTGCTAAGACAGAAATCACTGTCTTTGTTTATTAGGTTCTGCTCAAGGAAGATGTCCACCATTTCTTGATGAACACATTTGCAGAAAGTAGAGTACCTCTGATTTTTTATAGTATACACAATAGCAAGGTTTTGATCACTGATCTGCAACAGTTTGCTTGGAGTGTTGGCGGAGTTCTGTGTGATGTTTATGCTCATGACACATCCTCTCAACTGTGTGTACTGTCTTGCCATTGTATGTTTTGCCACAGACTCCTAGTATGTGGAGCCCCATATTGTCTTTCACATATCCTAATAAAGCCAAAGTCTAGGGAGGCAGGCAGGCAGGCAGGCAACACACACACACACACACACACACACACACACACACACACACACACTGGTGTTATCGTGTCTTATAATCTTGATGATTATGATCATATTGGCAGCATACAGAACATCTACTGTGGCCTCGAGAGTATCCTGTTCATACTGGTTTTGCACTGGTGCTGTTTGCTGTGAAACATGTTTTATGCTCGTTGTTATAACCATTTTAGCTCTGCTGCTAAGCTCTCTTTGTCAGAGATAGCTTTTATTTTATGAACTTACTCCATCACGCGTGCCCGTGTGTGTGTGTGTGTGTGTGTGTGTGTGTAGTTCTTCAGTATGCATTGAGTCCAAGCTTGTCATAACCATTTCATGTTCTAAGACCATCCAGAGGTGGGGGAGTTCCATCTTGTTCCACCTCTATGGTCAACTGTATAGTGAATGAAATGAACTTAGATGATGCAGAAACTCATTTAAAGCTTCCTATCAATGTCAAACCATGATAAATGTGTCATCCACACAGTTGAAGTTTTCCATATACAGAAATGTTACTACATGTGAGGGAGCATTCCATGTCCATACAGTTCATAGAAGTTATCCATGAATAAAAAAATCTGAGATGTGCATGAAATAGTCTATGTCAACTAGGTTGCATATTTCCCATAGATGAATTCTGCAGACTCTTCAAGTGGCCCTCTGATGTAGAGACAGCAGACAAAGCTCACCATTAGGTGACCCAATTCAAGGTGAAGTTCTTGCATTCACTGTACAATGTATCCTTGGTTTCATATATAGCATTAGCAATTTTTGACATTTATGCTTAGCAGTGCTGCTAGATGAGTAGCCACATTATATGTTGGCATACTAGTGTTGTTTAGAATAGCTTTTAGTGGTATGTCCAAATGTGTGTTTTTGGCACACCATACCACTCATGTTAGTCCAGAGAGTGCAATGGCCATTGCCAAGTTAGATATAAACAGTTCTGTTGATACCACCTGACAACACATAAATCAAATATGTTCCCTTACGAGCAATAGACTGGCTTGTTCCACGACACTGGTGAACTATTTTAGTGAATGGTGGGGGATTAATGCTGTCTCATACGCAGAAATAGACAGTATTTGATGAAACTACACTAGTAACTAGTCCCTAACCATGAGTGTCTGACAGAAAACCATCAATAAACATATAGCAACCACAGCAAACTGTGTTTAACCTAACATACAGAATGCATGATGAAGTTATGTTAGTGCTTAATAAGGGGCTAGCCTTCACCCCTACATTAACTTCATTCCCAATTGCAGAAATCACAACACTTGTGCAGACATAAACACCATTCACTCACATATACAGCGGAAGAAATAAACCAAGAAATGTGCTGCACACTCACTAGTCCTGTCACCAAAGGTAAACACTTCAAGGTTGAAAAATGTGGCTGTCCAATAGCTACAGAATGCAATACCACATGAATGCAATACCACATTCAAAAGAAATGGTTATAAAGTGAAGTGTGTGTTCTGTTCACATCCCTGACCTTGATTCTCTCAGGATCTTTGAAATACTATATGGACCTTCACAAACCATGGATCTGCTGCATCTAGTCACCATGTGGCAAAGTTCACATTGATAAGACCATATACAATGTACACACTATTGAGTGGAAATACTATGGACATAAATGTCACACACAACTCCACCAACCCACAACACTGGCTCCTGCAGAGCACTGTTTAAAAACTGGCCAGTCCATACATTTAGGGGGGAAAAAGCTGCTCTAACAATCTTCTTGTTTCTGGTCTGGGTGCATTAAGAAGTGATATCAAAGACAGCAGATTCTGTCTTAACAAGGCACGGGATCTTAGGCTTGACATACCGAGGACACATCATGAAGCGGAATGTAAACCTAGCAATTGCGTGACAGTAGTTGTGCCTCCACAGCATGGTCTCATTACCCCACAAAGAAGGCCACTGCTTGGGTACTGTAGAGGACCAATGGCCTTCTTTATGTACTGTGTTTGCCACAACCCCTGAAGCTGTAGCAGTCAATAGCAGGACTGGACTATGATACACACAAATAATATAGCCGCCACTCTCATTTAGTCTCCATATTGTTGAGTGGTGGGATATTAGATCATTAATGGTAAGACTTGAATGGAAAGGAGCTTCAAGTAGTGTCAGGGGGAAACAGAGTGTGGTAGAATCATACTTTAATTGGAAAGTTAAAAATATCATAGTGAAAATTTATCAAATTGTTGATGGCTCTTCCACAATCATGCAAAAAAATAACATAATCAATAACCTTTTGTAGTTAAATCAATCTTCTGTAGTAAACACAGAGATAAGACCCACTCAGATAGCTGAGTGCATTAAAGTGCCCGCTTCCGTGACACAGCGACGTGTGTCAGCCCTGGAATGAATCTGCCTGGCAGATTAATCACAGTGTCAGCCAACCTGGATGTGGTTTTTATCCAGTTTTTCCAGATCCAACATAGTAAATATCCCATTTGTACCCTTGTCCCTCCTAAAATACACACTAAGCAAACATTTTCACATTTAACCAAGAGATTTACTCTAGATGCAGACAGATGAGGTACACAGTTTCTATCCTGGGGAGAATTGGTGTCATCAGGAAAAGCATCTGGCCATCACTCACCACTAACATTTCCAAAAGCAATCTAACATACTGTAGGGATCCAGAAAAAGGCAAAGAAGAAGAAGAAGAAGAAGAAGAAGAAGAAGAAGTAAACATTGACCATTTCCAAGATTGATAAAACCTAAGTGGTGGTTCAGTGCCAGATATTCCCTTTAGTAACAAGGGTACAGGAATTATTCATCCTCCTGTCACAGGAGGAGATATGACAGGACAGAATTCCTAATCTCCTGTGCACCAATATCCTGGATTAATTTAAAACTTCTCCACATGTGACTTACAAGTGAGGGTACAGGGCAATGTTAATCACACAACACTTCATTCACACAGGTACGTGGAGGGCAATGCCGAACAATCTTCACTATGTCCTCAGCGAATGAACAACATGGGAGTTCTCAGAATATCATTGTACTCATTAAATACATGATCCCACGCAACGAGAGGGACATGACAAACACAGTTCTTTTATTCAGAGCACCAACGTGAACTTTTGAAAACATGTTTCTTGTAGTGGGCATTTTCACAGCAGCTGTATATAAATCGCAGTTGCTTCAAAGAAAATGCCTTTTTTGCAAGCTGCACATCGAAATTTTTACTTTTATTTATGCACCCAGATGCGTTTCACCTTTTTACAAGGCATCTTCAGTGGGTGTCGTAAAATATTACATGATTTGTCCATTTTTACACATAGGTTATGGTTTCACATCTAGGTTATAGGTTTTGCCATAACTTTTGGAAAGTTTAGCACTCGATCTGTGTTTAGTCTTGGCAGTAAAATATTCACAATTATGACACAGATCATCATAAAAAGAGCTCACCCAGAAGGATAGGGAGTATTGCAATCATTGTTGGCAGGCATGAAGATGGTACCACATATATGAAATGATTACACTTTCAACTTTTAAAGGACCAACATTTATTGTGCTACACACAGAGAGAGACCATGTGATGCAGCTGGCCATGGCAGAGTATCCACAACTGTAAGGCACACTTCACACTTCAGAGGAGGCAGCAGTATGAGGATTAGCGTAGTCCTGTTTAAATGAGGCATAGTTATGGCTCAATTGGCTCTGAGCACTATGGGACTTAACTGCGGAGGTCATCAGTCCCCTAGAACTTAGAACTACGTAAACCTAACTAACCTAAGGGCATCACACACATCCATGCCCGAGCCAGGATTCGAACCTGCGACCGTAGCGGTCGTGCGGTTTCAGACTGTAGCGCCTAGAACCGCTCGGCCACTTCGGCCAGCGGCATGGTTATGGCCATAGATATTCATGAATGGCAGGGCAGGACCAACTCCATGTACCATGTGACTGTCCTGGAGATTGTCAGGAACACAAACAGTGAACTGGTACCACAGGCTATTACTCCCCATACCAGTCTGGCGAAACATAGGAGGGGAGAGCTGAAACCACTCCTCATGGTGCTCTCCCTTGTGCCTCCAGGCACAGACCCAGTGGTCACTGCCCCCGAGGCAGAAGCGAGACTTGTCACTAAAGATGACCCATTGCTAGTCTGCAGCGGACCACATCTATAATTACTGACAACAGGCGACTTGTGCATGATGCTGCATAGCTTTGAGTGGCACGTATTGTAACAATCTGCACGTGGTTAGGCTTGTGTCATGCAACTGCCTGCTAATGGAACTAGCACATACGAGATGTTAGACAGCAGTACAGCCTACTGGATGGCATTTATCATTGCCACTGGATCTGTTGGAGCATGGTGGACAATCCTCCTGTCCTCCCTCCTTATGGTGCATGTCGAACATTCACATCAAACATGTTGTGCGTGCGTGCCTTCCTGTATGTATTGCTGCTAACAACAAGCAATGGCGGTCTCTGTACAATCGGTGTGGCACACAATACAACTCTAGGACTGCCGAGCCTCCTGCAACCCGACAATGCAGTGCTTCTTATACTCGTCTAGCTCGGCAACCCGCTGTCGAATGTGTCACCTGGCTAAAGTGCATGTGCAGGTGATCCTGTAGTGATGCTACCCACTGTCACACTCGGGGCCCTATTATATCAACTGGTGAGCATGGCCCCATGGTCCCATCCACACTCCCTGAGTGCATGGCTGACCATGCAAAAGCAATCATTGGCATAACTGATGGTGAACAACATACAACCCAGTTTGCATCGGACTGTTCGGGCTCTTCTGGGTGCAGCTCTTTTTATGGAGATCAGTGTATTATACTACAGAATTAAAAGACTGCACATACTTACAGGACTTGATGGATGAACTTTCCTCTGGCTCAAGTTATCAATGAAAGAAACATGATCACTTGGATGCCAATCCAAGGAATAAAACACAGCATCAAATTTGACTGTATCCAGCAACTTATTTATTGGTTCTATAACCTGCAAATCAAAAGTAATCATCACCACTGCTTTTACAATGTGTTGCTCTATTGCGTATAAGTTTACATAAAAGAATTACCTCAGCTCCATTCTGCTTGGCTGAGCAGTGACTAATGTTCAAAGACCCCGAAATAAAGTCGTTTTGGACATCAACAATCAAAAACACACTCACAGGGCGAACAATCTGTGCAAAATTATTGAAAAACAATTGTTACATCAATGGTACAGTTGCATTCATTCTTACATCCTTAAGCACAAGTGTACAAACAGGACAAAGTAATCTAATTATCTTAAAATATTTTCCAATGGAAAGTATTGAGCGTTGGACAGAATATTGAGTGTATTTTTTCTTTACATTATTTATTTTGGACTTTTCATCTACATCTACAATTATACTCCAAATAGCATCATATGTTGGACAGCATAGCACAGAGTATATTTGGTGTCACTATTATTTGAACCCTCCCTACAACATACATGGACAGGAAGCCAACCGTTCATACCCTTTGCATTAGCAACAATTTCTACTATTTTATCAATGTATTCCTTCTCAGTAGGTATGTATACGGCGTGAGTAGCAGTAGGACCTGTTCTTCACAAAAGTTACAATATCCAATACTGGTGTTTTACTTCAATTAACACAGAGTTTAAATGGTGATTTATTTATCCGTATAATTACGCATGAGCAACCTGATGAGCATCTCATAATGCACTGTTGCAGAAATTTTACACATTTTAAGTAACTTAAAATCATCAACATCCTGTTGACATTGGGGGCATTAGGGGTATAATCATGGCATACAGATGAATGTGACTTTGTCAAAGAGAAAATGGTGGAAGCACATGGATGAAGTGAGTCCAGGAAGAAGAGAACAGTTAATTGTAACAGTGGTGAAGGTTCTACAGGCTCACAAAGGGGGAAAAACTTAATGTACAAAATACTAAAATGATGAATCAGAAAGATAACAGTAATTTGCATCAAATTATCGATGTTACAAATCAAGTCCTGGTCACAAGACAGGATATTTAGAAACTCTGGTACAAGCAGCGCCTTTTTGAACACAACTCAAACTAGGAACAAAATACTGAAAAAGGTATAATTTCTAAGATCAAATATATTGTTCTATTAAATTGTGTTGTTGTAGCTTCTGGTAATCTAAAATTAATGACCATGTCCAAAATCTATATTTATATAGCACAATTTTAGCATTACAACTGCTGTGCACTAGATGAATTTATTCCTCACAATGAGAAAAATGAGTTACTGTAACTGTTGTATACATATTCTTTAAACTGACTTGTTCTGTATCATTTCTTATTTATTTATTTTTTATTTTTATTTATTTATTTATTGTTCCGTGGGACAAAATTAAGGACAAGTCTCCATGGTCATGGAATGAGTCAATACATGAAATTATAACATGATATTAGAAACAGATAAAATGAAATATAAAAAACCATATTCAGGTGAAAAGTCGTAAATTTAAATAAAGAAAATCAACAATGTAACACTGGAATTTGCTTAATTTTTTAGCTCTTCCAGGAGCTCCTCAACAGAATAGGAGTGAGCCATGAGGAAACTCTTCAGTTTAGACTTAAAAGAGTTTGGGCTACTGCTAAGATGTTTGAGTTCTTGTGGTAGCTTATTGAAAATGGATGCAGCAGAATACTGTACTCCTTTCTGCACAAGAGTCAAGGAAGTGCATTCCACATGCAGATTGGATTTCTGCCTAGTATTAACTGAGTGAAAGCTGCTAACTCTTGGGAATAGGCTAATATTGCTGACAACAAACGACATTAAAGAAAATATATACTGTGAAGGCAATGTCAGAATTCCCAGACTATTGAATAGGGGTCGACAAGAGGTTCTCGAACTTACACCACATATTGCTCGAACAGACCGTTTTTGAGCCAAAAATACCCTTTTTGAAACAGAAGAATTACCCCAAAAAATAATACCATACGACATAAGCGTATGAAAATATGCGAAGTAGACTATGTTTCGTGTTGAACTGTCACTTATTTCAGATACTGTTCTAATGGTAAATAAAGCAGCATTTAGTTTCTGAACAAGTTCCTGAACATGGGCTTTCCACAACAGCTTACTATCTATCCAAACGCCTAGACACTTGAACTGTTCCGTCTCGCTTATAATATGCCCATTCTGTCTGATCAAAATATCGGTTCTTGTTGAACTGTGTAGAAACTGTAAAAACTGAGTCTTACTGTGATTTAGCATCAAATTATTTTCCACAAGCCACGAACTTATTTCATGACCTACATTATTTGATAATGTTTCAATATTACACACAAGATCCTTCACTACCAAGCTGGTGTCATCAGCAAACAGAAATATTTTTGAATCACCTGTAATACTAGAGGGCATATCATTTATATAAATAAGAAACAGCAGTGGCCCCAGCACCAACCCTTGGGGAACGCCTCACTTAACAATGCCCCATTGGGACTGAACATCACTACCACCTCTCAATATTGCAGAGAATTACCTTTTGCTTTCTGTTCTTAAAGTAAGAGGCGAACCAATTGCAAGCTACTCCCCTTACTCCATAATGGTCCAACTTCTGCAGTAATATTTTGTGGTCAACACAGTCAAAAGCCTTCATTAAATCAAAGAAAACCCCTAGCGTTCGCAACCTTTTATTTAATCTGTCCAAAACCTCACAGAGAAAAGAGAATATAGCATTTTCAGTTGTTAAACCATATCTAAAACCAAACTGAACATTTGACAACAAATTATGTGAATTTAAATGTTCCAGTAACCTTGTATATACAACCTTCTCGATAACTTTAGCAAACACCGATGGCATAGAAATAGGTCTATAATTATCAACATTATCCCTGTCTCCCTTTTTATAAAGTGGCTTCACTACCGAGTACTTTAATCGGTCAGGAAACCGACCACTCATAAAGGAAAAGTTATAGATATGGCTAAGTACTGGGCTAACATACATAGAACAATACTTCAGTATTCTGCTAGATACCCCGTTATATTATCCATGAGAGTTTTTGGTCTTTAGTGATTTAATTATTAACTCAATCTCCCTCTTGTCAGTATCATGGAGGAGTATTTCAGGTAACAGTCTCGGAACACTTTTTTCTAAGAGCGCTATATGATTCCCTGTTAGGACTTGGTTTCTATTTAGTTCACCTGCTATATTCAGAAAGTGATTATTAAATACTGTACATATATGTGACTTATCAGTAACACGGACATTACCGCTACGCACTGATTCTATATCCTCGACCTGTCTCTGCAGACCAGCCACCTCCTTTACGACTGACCATATGGTTTTAATTTTATCCTGAGACTTAGCTATTCTATTCCTTTATTTCGATAAAGGAATTGTTCAAATGATCTCTGGAACATGAAACTAATTAACTATGCTGAAACCAATAGTTGCTCCTATGTAACACGTCACACATTCAAATGCCTGTATGTATGTTCATGTTTCTTCCTGGTACAATACTCAGTTGTGCTATCTGCTTAAACAGGATACTGTCTACTAAGACTATACTAGTTTCTCTAACACAAATCAGTCCCTCTATCTGCATATCCTATTCTTATCGGTAGTATCACAAACTTATAAACACAATATCTGTAAAAAATCATAACTAACAATGCCTTCAGTTTCATTAACTTCTTACTAAATATAGGATTTCTGAATCTATTGTGCCTTACGAAGGAATACTGATACCTTATATGAACAATATTTAAATCTCGCCTACCCTTCTCTGCAAAATGTTCAATCGTAAGACACTTAATATCTGATTACGAACTAAAGTTTCAAATACTGAAATTTATTCCTGAAAATCAACTGCAATAGGCATACCACAGCACCATATGAAAGTTTATTGTGGACCAGGCCTCAAACCCGGATTTCCCGCTATATTTATATCTATTGCAGTTAAGTTGATTTCTCAGGAATAAATAATACTTGGATTACAGCAGTATTTTACTACATAGTACACAAATTCCAGATGAATAGCATAATTCTCAGTGTGCATCACAGTGTTTTATCTATTGTTTGAATGTTATCCATACATATTATAAAAATTGCTGTATGTATGTATGTTTCACACCTCCTTTTACATCAATGGATTGATTTCAAGCAAACTTGGTACACATATCACTTACTCTCTGGGTAGAACAACTGTGTTGGGAAGGAACACTTACCTCTCAAAGGAGTGGGGGAGTGGGTGAAAAAGGAGTGTAGCTCACGATGCACAAACAGCCAGACAATTGACCAGTATTTGAGACTGACAGCACTTAATGACTTGCAAACAATTTTACACATGGTTTCATATGTTTACAAAACTTTTTCTCGCTGACAATTCCCCACAAATTGATTAAAGGAAAAAGTCTATTGCTTACTGCATTTTCATTGTTCATGCAGTAAAACTGCTGCATCACGCATGACCTTTTAATTTACTTCTTCTTTACTACTAATTCTGTTCGCAAAGCATTTTGCATAAAATATTCATATATACCACTGAATGTAGTTACAAAAATTCACATATCAAAAAAAGTTTTGCATCACCTCGGTTCTGAGTTCTGGAACCTGTACAAAAAATTGGAATAGAGATCAACATAAACATCATTTCTGCCCTTTTTATTGCTCATGAAAGTCACACACTGCTTGTTGTACCACCATACAGCAAGGCCTTCAGAGGTGGTGGTACAGATGGCTGTACACACCAGTACCTCTAATGGTGGTGAAGGCTGAGGTTCAGTTGCTCCAGTGCAGAATGACATTGGGTGATGAAGCAAGTGCTCCTTTGCATCTGTCTGTTGGGGTTTGATAGTGGATTAGGGGTATGTGAGAATATGGTGTGGGAAATTGTCTGCGAATTAGGTTTAGGGAGTAGTGCCTGTCTGTGAAAACCTTAAAGACCTTCTTCACCATACTGAGCAAGGAAATTCTTATCACTGCAAGTACAACCATCCACAGGTGGCCACACTGTGTGAGAGAGGTGTTTTTTGTTTTGTTTAGTGTGTGTGTGTGTGTGTGTGTGTGTGTGTGTGTGTGTGTGTGTGTGTGTGTGTGAGGGATGACAGCTGCCAAACTGCAGGTACTGTTGATGGTTAGTGGGCTTGATGTGCACAGAATTGTGGATGGAATCAGGAATCATCAGAGAAGACGAGGTCTACGTCCAAAAATGTGGCATGGTGAACTGAAGAGGACTACGTGATTTGAATGGAGAGAAGATGATGATTTTGTGGAGGTGTGAGCATGTGGTGTCTTGGTCCTGAGTCCGTATCATTAAGATAACAGCAATGAACCTGAATCAGACAAGAAGTTTGGGGTTTGGGGAGGGTAAGAAGGTTTCCTCTACATAGCCCTTAACATATTACCATAGGAGGGTGCCATGCAAGTGCCAATGACCATGTTGTGGATTTCTTTATACACCTCCCCCTCAAAGGAGAAGTAGTAAAGTGTAGGGATGTATTTAGTTGGATGTATAAGGAATGAGAGAGTGGGTTTGAAATCATAGAGACATTGGGACAGGCAGTGTTCACCAGCAGCAAGGCCATGGGCATGGAGGATATTGGTGGTTAGGGAGGCTGGGTGTATCACCAGTGATGAATAGGGATGCAAGTGGTCATAGCTGGGGTTCGTCGAGAATCAGTGAAGGTTATCTCTCTCTACTGTCCGTCCGTATCTCTCCCTAAGTTATTCTTCTCGCCTTGCTCATGCACCCATAACACTGGCCCTGAACAGCATTGTCGCACATGGCTTTAATGGCTCCCTGTGGTACCAGTTGTGGCCACTTGCACTGCAGTGGGTTTGTGGCCTTTCAACTGCAGTGCGGTTGTGGCCACTTCAACTGCATTGCATGCTGTCCTTCTAGCCATGCTTCTGCCAGATTTAAGCAGCAAATTACTACATTTCATCTCCAAACTGACCCACCCCTCCTCTACGCATTGCTCCCATCACCATTCTGCATCTGTCACTTCTTTTCTGCTGCGTGATGGTTGCTAACATGTGAACAAAAATCCTCGCATCACAGAGCTAGCTGACAGCAAACAGCACGTCTTCCAGCATTTTCATTTCACAAACTCACAACATGTTATCCATAGCTCCCTTTACAAACATCGAGAGCTTTCATATGTCCATTTCCTGCTTCTATTTCATGTTTTTACTGAGTTTTACTTTTGTTTCTATATCTCATCAAACACCACCTCACTGTACCTCCTACATTCCCCAGTGTTTATCCACCACTCACCAACATCATTAAATTTCTTTTCTCCTTCTCAGCAACATCTCACCCCATACGGACTCCTGTTCCATATATCTGTATTAGTTAAAAGCAGTATCCCCAGCTCTAACTAAAGCCCAGCCCCACATCCTGTTTCTTAAATGCTACATAATCATGGAATGACCCCTCCCCAAGAACAAACCATAAAAATTTCCTTCTCTGGATGCCAACTGTCCTTTCACACAAACCTCAAATTTTCAGATTCCACCGATTCCTATACCTCATCAACCTGATGCTATACAAAAACAAACCTCCATGGCCAAGGCATCCCTGAAATGCCTCTGCTCCCTACGTAAGCTACTGTTACAGAGCAAACAGAACTACCTACACCGTACCATTGAAATTGAAACCCTACCCTGCACCTCATGGAAGACTACTCCACGCACCACTTCAAAAATTATCAAATTTACTAACATGCCAAAAACAATGTTGTCAACCTAACCATCACAAATCTCAATCTTACAGAAGTTTCAGTCCCGTCCAAAGACCTCACCTTCAGCACTACACCCAAGTTTAACCATGTTGGACTTGTCAAAAACCTACTCTCCTTCTCCTATCCCTACAGTGGAAACACTTCTTTGTATCAGTCCCTCAAACCATAGCCAACCTACTTGCAATATGGAACCTTGCCTCTCCCACTTCATACCATCATCCAATCCTACCCTGTCTTCTCCAACTAATCACCCCCTGGCTAAATTCCACAATTTCCTTACTTCCAACTTGGCCTCAATCTCCTTTGCATGTCCCTTCCCAGGACCAGTAATTTCTCAGTGGAGGAAAGAACAACTATTTGACACCCCAAGGCAGATCCTCCATTAATCACCATTCCCACAAACAAAGGCTCTAACACTGTCATGGTGAACCAAAGTGACACTCTAACAGAAGGCATCCACTAATTGTCTGGCTCGTCCACATACAAGCCCAGCATAACCTCTAAACATCTACATGTACATCCATACTCTGCAAGCCACCTGACGGTGTGTCAGCAGCAAACCCTACTGTTGATGCCAATTACATACAAATCACCACCCCTGTGGCTGGGGCCTTTCTGCTATCAAACACTAATTCTCCCTATGTCCCTCCAACTCCTGACTCACCATCTCATTCCCTATGCATCTTACTAATTACATAAACAAACATAGCTACTTTTCCTTTGACTGGGTGGTGTATAAACAAATCTGTGGCACAGCCATGTGCACCCACGTGGCACTCTTCTATGTCGATCTTTTATGGGCCATCTAGAAGAAACATTCCTAGCCTGCCTTACGTCTGGTTCAGGTTCACTGATGGTAACTTCTATGATCTGGACCTGGGGCCACGACAACCTACCTTCATTCCTCCACAGTCTCAATACCTTCTCGCCCATTCACTCCACCTGGTCCTTCTTATCTTCCTGGCTGTTTACCTCCAACTGTCTGATGGTTCCATCTATAATTCTGTCTGCAAACAGCCCACTAACCATCAACAGCATATGCATTTTGAGAGCTGTCAGCCCCTCCCATATAGAATGGCCACCTGTTGATAGGTGTGCCTACAGTGACAGGAATTCGCTTGCCCACTATGGCGACCATTTCCTATACCTAATCAGCAGACAATTTCCCGTATCATATTCTCACACATCCCTAATCCAGTAACAAACCCCAACAGAAAAATACAAAGGAGCTCTTGCTTCATCACCAAATATCATTCTGCACTGGAACAACAGAACCATAGCTTTCACCATGGTTTTGAGTACTTGTCATTGTGCCCCAAAATGAGCATCCTGCCCACAAATGTTCCTATCCCTACCAAAGCAGCATTCCACTACCTACTCAATCTACACAATTTCCTGTTCCTGCTTATGCCACACCCACTCCCACCCACTTCACACAAGGGGACATCTATGTGAAAGCCCCAGGGGCAAGATCTGTCTGATACACCCAACCTGCACATCCTAATCCAGTTGTGTCAGGTTTATCCTGCCCCACAGAAGCAGGGCCACAGCAGCCTTTCATACACCAGCTCTGCTACAAACTTGCACAGCATTTTATGTGGGCCTGACTACCAAGTAACTGTCCACCCAAATGAATGGTTATTGCCAAACTGTGTAGCTTACAATCTCTCTCTCTCTCTCTCTCTCTCTCTCTCTCTCTCTCTCTCTCTCTCTCTGTGTGTGTGTGTGTGTGTGTGTGTGTGTGTGTGTTGGCATAAGCCAGTGAAGTCTTCATTCTTTTTTTTGTTATACTCACTTTCTTTATCCAACGATCCCAGCAAAATATGAACTCTTCTCTGTCAATATAACCATCCTGTAATCACAGCAAAAATTTATCAACTATTCATGTTAATACAAACATTATAACAGGAGACAGCATATGTATCGAGCATTCCAAATTTGCAGTCTTACATGTTTTTTGATTTGTGGCTGACACATGCCCAATAATGAAGTTAAGAGAGGCATAAATAAACATGGACAAGAAAATTTCTTCAGCAAAGACGTGCCCCAAGTGATTGGTAAAAGATGCTGGTTATTTCTGTTTTCAACAAGAACCATCAGACAGATGCATGTAAGTACAGGCCTATATGGATGACACAATCTATTGCACATATGGAACACATTTAATATTCACATATAATGACTTTTGTGGAGAGATCAAAATAGTATCCAAATACAGGAATCACGTGAAACTCATGTTGCTCTGCTTATCCACGAGATCCACAAAGCAGTTGATGACATTTTCCTCAACTTCTGGAAGAATTTGATACAGTTTCGCATTGTCATCTACTGAACAAAGTACACGCTCATGGAACATTGGACCAGCTTTATGATTGGACTCAGGACTTCCCAGCAGACAGAAATATATAGAAGTCATTCTGAATGGGGTCACATCATCAAATGAGAAAGTAATTTTGAATGTACTCCCAGGGGGTGTTATAGGGTTGTTGCAACTCAAAATGTACATAAATTACAAGGTGAATAATGTTAAAAATTCCTTGAGGCTGTTTACAGATCATGCAGTGTAGGGGCTGGCAATTGACCCTATCAAGCATCGGCAACCTAACAAACATAAAATTATATGCAGGAGAAGAAGATGACGGCATGCTGAGATTTGTTAAATGAGTCGTAAGAAAATGTAGTTCACCCACAAAAAGAAGTATTTTACTGAAAACTCGTTTGATCGATTCTTAAGTATTTCTTGAGAGTCTGAACCACTATGAAGCAAGACTAATACAGGAAAGAGAGAAGATCCAAAGGAGGGCAGTGAATTTTATCATGGGTTTGTTTAGTAAATGTAAAAGCATCACAGAGTTGCTCATCAAACTTAGTTGTAGACACAACAGAGTTGCTGTGTATTAAGGAGAGCTTTACTTTTAAAATTCTGAGGGAGCACGTTTCGAGAAGCAGGGGAAAGGTGTTACCTCCCTCCACATACCACTGCCACCCTCACAAATTTGGCCTCAGGTCCATTTTGACTGGTCAACTGCTGCCTATAAATCAGAACAAGAAGTGATCTGAAACCTTGGGACACGCGACTGGCATATTACCAGTTTTTGCACATGTTATTATGGTAGATAAATCCTGAATGTGCGCCTGCTTCATTATTTGAGCAGCTCCTCATTCAGCTTCAGAAGGCAGAGAAGACACTGTTTCAGACCTTCCTATCAGACAAAAATTCAACGAGGTACTGGGAATCAAATCTGGGTCCTTCTGCACCAAAGCTGATCATTTGGATACAAATGCTCACAGAACTATCATGACGAGAAAATCAAAGAACTTCAAGCTTATTCAGAGGCTTAATGACAGTCGTTCTTTATGCACACAATTTGCAAATGGAACAGGAAAGGGGCATGATAGAAGTAGCCTCTTCCACACACTGTAAAGTGGCTTGAGGAGTAAAGATGTAAGTGTATGTAATGACCCTGTAAAGCCACACATAAAAAAAAGGCTGAGAGATAAAAGTTACCGCAAGTATGAATCAACATTCTGGGGGCACCCACTGAAGTAATATTTTTCTTGATTACACGATTTGAGGAAAATCATCATCCTTATTGTTGAAACTCAATACTGAGACTAGCTTTAGTTTTCAATAACAATGTACAACAGTAGTGCACAATATAAATCTATTTAAAGAGATTTCTACAAGACTTTTGGGATTAGCACAAGTCTGTCTTCTGAAAATGTGATCTGTGTAAAGATACCCCCAACAGTTATTCCATTACACCTTAGTGAGTGAAAATACACAAAATAACTTATTTCTCAATTTAAATCAGCATACGTATTGTCCATGCAACTGAACATGTGCACTTTACTGAATCTATGGGACAGTTTTTTCCAATTCAGGTTATGATCTACTTACAGTCCCAAAAACTGAATAATATCTACTTTTTGGATTTAATTGTTTGATTTGATTAGAATCTCAAGTTCTTCTAGATTTATGTATACCGAGTTCTGTTGACACTTAACAACCTGCTGATTTTTGGGTATTTTATTAGTTGCCTTTTCAGTAGGGCACTAGTGCAGTACTAACCTTATTTCTATACTTCTGTTATGTGCAAAAGGACAAAATTAGCATCTTGTATCAGTGCATGTGGAAGTTCAAAAATACAGTGGTATGCACCGATACCTCTAACAAACAAGAATCAGAAAAATATTTTTTGATATTTGGTTAGACTAACTTTATTTTTTACCACTAAAGATGTTGTATTCACACTTTCAAAATGTGCAGAAAAGCATTAGAACAACACTTTAAGAAGTCTAAATTTAAAAAACACTTCCACCGCCCTCCCTCAAGAAGGTCACAGTACTGGAACCTCTTTCTAAAATTCATTTAGTCTGAAGCATTTTCCCTGTTAACTATTCATGCATTAAGATTTACGAATTTATTGTGTTCTCAATTAACATTTTGTAGTGCTCAAGTGATTATCCAAACAATGCATCAAATGTAAAATTATTGAGAATGCCTCGGCAAAAATAAAGTGATCACACACTCACTGACAATTTGGCAGAAATGTGATTATGTTTTTGTTAACAAGGAGAAAATCAAAGATACTGTGGCAATAGTGAGTCTGAAATTTCTTTCCATCATAATGCCTCAGACATAGGTACACAAAAGAAAATTCTTTATTAATTTAGATGCAGAAATAAATTAATTTAGATGCAGAAAGAAATAAGTTGAATGTCAATACAACTGGGTTTCATATATGTCAGGCCAAATTTCAAAGACAATAACACTAATTTCAGCAGATGAAAACAATTCAGCCCAGGTGTATGACTACTACACGACCTCTAGTATACCATATGTCTTAAAATAAATAAAGGAAAGAGTAAAGGCAACCATTCACCTTACATCTTAGGCATAAAGTTGTCGGCAGATGCAGATGACAGACTGGAATCTTCACTAAGCTGTTCTTCGAAGTCATCAGACTTAGGTTGTTGGAGTTTCATAGATGTAAATATTCCTTACAGCACATTCTTCAATCCCACAGTCCTTTTGGCTCCAATCTCCACTATTTTCTGACCCCCCCCCCCCCCCACTTCATTCCATACCCACATTATTTCTCTCCACCCTTCTCTGTTCCCTTTCCCATACTGCCTTTTCTTCCCCAGCCTCATTTGCCCTTCCCTCCACCTCTCTGATCCTCCTCATTCCTTTAAAACCTAGTCTGGCTGCAGTGCCAGGACAACGTAGCAGTTACGTCATTGTGTGTGTGTGTGTGTGTGTGTGTGTGTGTGTGTGTGTGTGTGTGTGTGTGGGGGTGGGTGTGCGGGGGCAGGGGGGGGGGGGGGATGCACATGATGGAAGATTATTTCTTCCAAAGGACATTATCCAGAGATGATTTCAATCTTATTTATGTGCCTATAAACTACTCACTACTCAGCACCTCGGTTATAAAGCATGTTGTTACCTCTATTCCTGCCAGTATTTATTCCACGCAGAGTTTTAAGCATGGAGTTCAATGGGTTGAAGTGGTTTGCAAAATCAGAATATCTGTTGATGTCAATCAAATACTTGTGGCTGCAACAGCAGATTGGACTCTAGTACATAATGATCGTCCTTTGCTCATCTGCACAAACTTCTACATATGGTGCACTACACAAAACTGCTTCAAATTCAGAATGCTTATCATTGCATTATGGGTATGGACTGCTAGAAAGCACTTTATATTCATACTATGGATAAGATGCATCTCAGCTGAAGAATGATTTTAGTGCACATATTTATGCAGGAGAACTAGTAATGATTTGTGTATTATCTTTGATTGTTGCAATGTACCTCAGAGGTACATTCTGCATTATGCCCAAGTGAGTTTAGGTACCAGTGGTTAAGAAAACCTTGTGCAATAAAGCCCCTCAGGTTAACTATATTATTTTCTTTCTAGCCATATTACATTTATTTCAAAAAGCAATTATTAACATATATTTGAGACTTGTTATAGATTTTTTACACAGATTTGTAATATTTCAGAGATGAAATTGTGCAAAAATGTTAGTGAATCATTCCTGTATTTGGGTTGATGCAGCTAAGGCACTGGCACCAAATATTTACAGGATCGTTCAACATATCTGAATTCTCGTTTCATTCAAATAAATTCTACTAAAGTCCTCACTAAAGGATATATAGTATCCTGTCACAGCAATTATAATTATAAAGCTACCTGGTATTATCTTCACCTTTTCAAATCAAACCACAGTATAATCACACAATTTTACCTCGGAAAATGTCTCCCACAGTTGGAGACAAAATGTCAGGAAGCAGTTTTATACATCAATCATGTCCTCTCAGTCTAGAAGTTTTAACTGAAGACAAACTATAGTAATTTGAACTGACAGTACAAAAGATCTGAAAGAGACAAATTCAACAACATTTCGCTTTTCCAAATATATTATGCAGTTTCACAGAAATTTCAATAATTAGAACTTAGGATTTATTTTCCAAACATCAAACCAACTGCTGGCTTATAGACAAGTGAATTTATATGTAATTTCAGGTAAGAACAAAGGAGTGTTGCACCATGCTGATACCACCATAAAAGGGACACAAAGGAAATGTAGCTTCCTATTCATTTCATGGCCATGGAGTACAGATTACTTTGGGGATAAGAGTGGGTCTATTGCTCACCAAAACATAGTTTATGGAGAATGCAGAAAGAACAGAAAAGAATCAGCTGAGTTGTATGCACGTAAGTATTTTTACAAATGGTGTACAACAAGAATGACAGATTGGAAAACGCGCAAAAAATTATTATTAGAAGAACACTGAAATGCTACACAGGGGGTAAGAGGAATGCCTACAAAGAGCACAATGAACAAAATGTATGTCCTGGTACCTGTGGTCATAATCCACATATTAGTTCCAGAGAAATTGCAAGTGTCACCAGAATAAGTCAGTCTAGCAGCATTAATTTTCTGTCCACATACCATAAAAGCATAAACTGTGAACAGAGCAATTGTTCTGCCCACATATGGCACAAAAGCATAAACTGTAAACAGAGCAATTGTCACTGTAATCTGTGAAATGAATGTAAACCAATAGAGAAATGAAGACAATCCATAAAATACACAGGGTCATTGTCGTCGCAGCAGTACGACAATAAACTGAGTACTTAATACAACACGGCACAATAAAATACTGGCCGCAAGGCTGCCACAGCTCTGTGCGAGAGGTGCGCCTCATATCACACACTAGTTCTGCCCCTTCCGGCCACAGACGATAGTAGTTGTAGCAAGGTGCAGCATCTCTGAGTCCCTCTCGATAACCGATCCTTGTTGGGTTACAAAATCCCTCGTCTCTGAAATTGGGAAGTAGGGCAAACAATGGCCAGGTTCGTGCTGTAACCAGTTTGGAAGGGTATGAGGCATGGCTGAGATCCTCACCAGAGGTGTATTGTCTTCATAGTTACGGCAGTATGGAATACCTGGAATAAACTTTTCTGAGTATTGCTGGAAGATGGTGGTGACACTGGCAACCTCACATCATAAACAATTATACCGGTACAAGCCAAACAGAGTATTTAAGACCAGCAATTATTGTGATTTGCTATCTAATACAAGGTGGAGGTAAGCATCTCTTCAATCTACTTTCGAAAAATGTTTCCCCAGCTAGTTTTGTTAACAAATCCTCTGTGTGACACATACAATGGAAATCAATGTTATACTGAGCATTGATAGTTGCCTTGAAAACACCACAAACATGTGAGGACCCATAAGGTCTTTTAATTTTAAAAAAAACATAGGCGCTGTCCACTGACTGGTTGAGATTGGTGAAAGTATGTCTAATAACTAAATGTGAATGTATGCTTTCCCAGTGTATACAGCTGGTGAAGGGTTCTCAAGCTTCCAGCCGAGTGGTGGTGTCTTCAAACTGCAACGTTTCAACGAGTGACATACTCATCATCTTCTGGTGAAGTGCCGAGACTTTGCGGATGCCAGTCCGTTTATACCTGCAGTGTGCTCCCCACCCACCTGGCCACAGGGGGCTGGATCCAGGAGAGCCAGGGGGCGGGGTGGAGGGGGAAGTGGGTGCGTCGTTTGTGTTTCCGTCAAAGCATTCTGGTCGCGTCTTGCCAGATGGACTGTCTTGGTGCATTCACGGCATATTGCAGCAAGTGCTGGATTCCAGTCCACACTCAGTTGATAACCTTTGTCCCTGTTCACAAGATTCTCATGGCCCCATATTTCTATCGATTCTTTAATGACACTGTCCCAATAGCTCCCGGCTCGGCACAGCACCCTGGTGTTCTCAAAATCAAAAGTGTGATTTTCTTTGATACTATGTTCAGCTATAGCAGATTTCTCTGGCTGTGCAAGTCGGACGTTTCTGATGTTTTCCTCACACCTTTTCGAGATGCTGCGCTGCGTTTGCTCAATGTACTGTACGCCACATTCGCAGGCAATGCTATATATGCCAGGTGTGTTGAGTTTGAGTGGGTCTTTAGCTGAGCCCAGCAGCTCTTTCGGCTTCGGGGCTGGTTGGGAAGACGGTATTTATGTTTGATTTTCTCAGTAGCCTCCCGATTTTGGCTGACAGGGGCCCCAAATATAGCAGAAAGGCGAGCCTCTTGTTATCTTGCTCTTCCCGAAATATGTCCGCCTGTCTCCTCTTGAAGGCCCTACCAATCTGGGTTTCACTGTACCCATTTTTCTAAATACCTCTTTTAGGTGGTGTAATTCATCTGAGAGGCTTTCTTTGTCACAAATGACGTGCACCCTATGTACCAAGGTGGTCAGTACTGACTGGCATTGCGCCAGATGGTGGCGGCTGGTTGCATGGAGGTACAGGTCTACGTGCGTCTTCTTTCTATACACTGAATGGCCCATCGTGCCATCCGCCTTCTTCCTGAGCAGTATATCCAAGAATGGTATATACTGTTCTCCTCTACTTCCATCGTGAAGGTGATATTCTCATGTATGCTTTTTAAGTGGTCCTTAAACCCTCCATTGCCTGCCTGTTATGCTGCCAAATCACGAAAGTATTGTCGACATAGCAGAAGTGCCTGGGTTTACAGTGAGCAGTTTGTAGGGCCACCTCCTCAAAGTGATTTGGCAGCATGGCAGGCAGACACTGGAGGAGTTTATGGCCCACCGAAACAGCATACATGAGAATATCACCTTCATGATGGAAGTAGAGGAGAATGGCTGTATTCCTTTCCTGGACATACTGATTAGGAAGAAGGTGGATGGGCCGATGAGCCATTCACTAAATAGAAAGAGGACGCACACAGACCTGTACCTCCATGCAACCAGCTGCCAATTTGAATACTGTACCTAGTAACTGTTACATGATCTGTTTTTCTGAAACCAAATATCATGAAGACACCTAAGCCAAATATTTTAAGAGCCTTGGGCAACTTCACTACTAAGGACATTACTATGTGCTTGATGCTTTTACACTTAGCTGTAAGTGACAATTTTTCAGGGAGAGACATTGTTTTTTGTTGGTATCGTACAACCTATTCCAGAACCTTAGCAAGAAAGGTAAGACGAGTTGCTGACACGTGTCCTCTGACACAGCAGCTCCTCAGTCCAGCTGGAACTCTGTTAAAGGGCTGGAAATTGTAAGACTCAATGTTATCTTCTGCAGTGCAGGCAGAACTGCCTGGTCAGCTCCCCTGTCTCTGTAAAACAGCGTGCTGTCATTGGTCCATGTTGGTACAGGATGCCACGAGCAGCTTGTTGACACACCGCTGCCAGGTGCCACACAGTGCATCGTGCAAGCAACAGCTTCGTCTGCCACAGTTGGGGCTTGACTGGCATTTCGTTGGCTTATGTGATGAATATTTCAATATAAGGTTACTCAACGCTGAGGGGAAATCACTAAGATCAACTGTGAGCTCAGTTGTGACTTTTGGGTATAAAAAGATGATGAATCACAATCGTCAGCTGACTGTTGCTTGCGACAGTGACTGACTATTTTTGACACTTCAATTTCATTAGTGAAAGTATGCTGAGTGTCAGAAGCAACCTCAAAAGCTTTAACAATCTTTAAAGACTTCACCAAAACTAGGCCTGAGTTGCCAATCAAGTGTATGTGAGGTGTGCTTGCTTGGGTGTATGAATGGTGCTAGGTGCTTGTTTCTCTGTTTCTCATTTGCTGATGAAGGCTATGGCCACAAGCTTTGTGTAAGTGCCTTATTTGTGCCTGTCTGAAGATTAACGTGTCTTCTTATAGTAAGTAGCAATGTCTTTTCCGACACTGTTGACATTTCTATGTGGAGTTTCCATCATTTGGTTTCACTAAAACTAGGATCAGATGTGACAAATGCTTTAGCTGTGACTTCCCTGTTGGTGGCTTGGTGCACAACAGCATCATTAGTCAATAATTTATTTATATTTCTGACAAGTGAAATTGCACTGGCATGCGAGACCCTGCATTTCAGCAGCCTGCACCGATTACTTTGTAGCCTACCTGCAACAGGTGTGTCTAATGATCATAGTATTTTCAGTTAACTGATCACACAGTTCATTTAAAGACAAATCAATTGTGTTCATGAGTAGTCAATTTGTACAAATGATTGCTATAAGACAAGAGTAAGGCACTTTGTTGCTAACTGGAAATGCTACAAGCATGATAATGTAGACCAAAACATTGGAGGTATACCGTACAGCTTCCTGAAACCTCGTCAAAGCAGTCAACCAGTGGTGGGGGCATAGCCGTGACTGCTGACTGACATTGCTGCTGCTGAGATGAGAGCTGCAGTATAGCAGTATGCTGTTCTTGTTGCGGTTTTTGTTGTTCCTAGTGCTGTTTATGTTGTTACTGTTGCTGTGAGAGCGGTAGTTATCAAGGCTCAAGAAACTTTGGGCCCACTGTACAGCCACTGGGTGCAAATGGGTTGGGGACTGCTCCTGCACAATAGGGCGAGTCCTTGTCAGCACTTTCCTGTCCATGTCTGACGCGAAAGCCTAAACCATACATGGGACTAGAGTCACTGTAACCTGCACAGTGAATGTAAACCAACAGTGAAACTGAGACAGTCTAGAAACTAAGCAGGGTCATGCAGTCATAGCGGTATAAACATAGACTGCGTGCTTCATACAGCAAAGAACAATAGAATACTGGCACACGGCTGCCATACCTCTGTACAGGTGCCGTGGCCAGCATGACTGCCAGTTCTGCCTGTTACAATCACAGGCGGCAGTTGTCATAGTGAGGTGCAGCATCTATGAATCACTATCACTACTAAAGTTACTATTTTTAATTATCGCAACTTCAATCTGCATCATGTATCACTTCACAAGCACATTAATCAGTGGGACTGCAGAAGACAGAAGGAATTTTGTTGCTCAAGACAATAGGTTCTTTCTTCAAATAATCCTCTTTATCAAATATGTGACCTTCATAAATTACGGAAAACTTGAATGTAGCAATTACACAGTGCAGTCACATTAATGTGACCACCACTTACGTTCGATATCAATGTGCAATAACCACTCACAGATGGCAGGCGGCAGCACTAGCAGTAGATGGTATACAAAGCACATCGAGTGATGCAGAAAACAGTGCAGTCATTGTTGTAATATGGAAATGGAGCGAGTTATGTGTTATGTGTCGTCCAAAATGGCACATTCATTGGCTTTCAGATCAAGGGTGGTACTATACAAAACTGGAGCCAAGGCAACTGTACTGCACCATGCACCATAGATGACAGTGGTGAATGATGGCTGTGGAGACATGTATGGGCAAATAACGTGCAGCTGTTGAGCAACTGACCACTGAGATAAACCAAAGGGCTACTGACAGTGTGTACTCAATGACCAGTCAGCGAATGTTGTTGCATATGGGCTCCCACAACAGGTACCCATGGTGACTGACATTCATCAGCAACCAAGGCTGGAATTTGCATGCCAATACCACAACTAGATGATCAGTAAGTGATGAAAGGTGGCCTTTTGAGATGAACCAAGTTTTATGCTCTACACCTGAAAAGCAAACATCCTGCAACAATCGTTTCAAGTGTCCAGAATGGATGAGGGAGCATTATGGCTTGGGGAATATTTTTGTGGCACTCTCTGGGTGATCTCATCATTCTGGAAGGCACAATAGATCAACTTAAGTATGCAGGTATCTTCAAGGGGGGAAGGGGGGCCGGAATGTCCACCCCTAGAGGCATTTTTTTTTCCCTCGGCACTATTGCATCTACCAGCAACACAATCCAACACGTCATACAGTTCACTATGTATGTGTGCAGTTCAAAGAGCACCAGGATGAATTTACCGTACTCCCCTGGCCACCAAACTCCTCGGATTTAAACTCGATAGACAATCTGTGGGACTATCTCAATCAGGCTGTTCGCACCATGGACCCTCAACCGAGAAATCTAGTGCAGCTGGCAACAGCATTGGATTCAGCATGGCTCCACATCTCTGTTGGTACCTTCAGAACCTAACTGACTCTTCTTACATGCCTTGCAGTGATCTGCACTGCAAAAGGTGGTTATTCAGGCTTACGCACACGCACACATGCACATGCACACACACACACACACACACACACACACACACACACACACACACAAACCCTTTCTCACAGAACTGCCACCAGATCTCTCAGAGGGGGTAACACTCAAAATACATAGATGCATGTGGTGCCAGCATATATGTGTCATGACCACTACTCTCTCTTGTGAGCAAGGAAAATTCTGATGCAACTCTTTCTTATCACTGAGAGGGACACAATCGTGTTATCAGCTCAAGAGCGTATTTGCCTGATTTGCACCACTAGACTTTTTCTTTAGTGTAAGCTGAAAGATGAGGTCTGTGCACAAGCTCCAATGACCCAAGAGAATTTAAAATATCACACTGTTGCAGCACATCCCATGACATCAGCAAATCTCTTCAGTCTGTCCAAAAGTCCTTACACCACAAACTTTAAATGTGCAATGCAGTTCATACTGAATACTTGATAACTTAAATAGAACTGTTTAGAAGTGTTTATGGCCACAAACTTCCCTATTTTATTTTTGTAATTATTACTGATGTGATATTACAATGTCAGTGTGTATCTTTAAGTTAAATTTGTATTTTAAGTTTTTGTTCATTGGATACTATTATTTAACAACCTTTTAATCTCAATTTCCTGTTTTACAAATCAATTCAGCTTGTGACCTTCACAGAACTGTTGCTGTAGTTACCTGGTGAATCATCTTCATATTTTGCTTTCCAGTTTGTGTGTTGGTCCAGTCCCATGCAGCCAAGTGTGATTAGTGTTAGTTTTAAATTAAATTCTTCACTGCTATTCTGCATTTTTAATAAGACTCTTAGCAGCTTCTTTATCCCGTGAACAAAAACTTAATACAAATTTAATTTAAAGATACACACTGACATTGTAAAATCACAACATCAGTAATAATTGCAAAAATAAAAGTTCTTAATATTGTAGTATTCTGAAACCATTTATCAGACTTTGGAGAGTGAAATGTGGTTGAATTCGCCTCTTAGATATTTACAATATTAGAGCAGAAATTACTGTAGTTCCATTTGAAAAATATAAGTTGATACAAGTCTGTATTTAGTTTTAATTTTGTTACCATCAAATATAAAATTAAATGTTAGGAAATCTTTGTTGAAGGTATTTGTCTGGAGTGTAGCCTTGTATGAAAGTGAACATGGACAACAAGCAATTCAGACGAGAAGAAGAGCTTCCAAAATGTGGTGCTACAGAAGAATGCTGATAGATTAGCGTGGAGAACTGAAGCAAACCAGTCTTTGGACCTAAGACCACAACGATAACAACATGACAAGAGGCTATATAGTGTTCAGTGTGGACTTTTTTTAAGATTCATATGGGTGAAAACAAAACTACAATATATTGACATGGTTCCATAAATAATTGAGGTGAACATCTTAGCTGAATCATACTACACATTCACAATAATATTTACATATAATGTTAAAATATTCACAGATATATTTATGTTAATGATAAATCCAGCTAAAACTTGTGTAATTTTTTGGTTTTAAACCCAGAAACATGTAGAAGTAGTACAGTGTTGAACTAGATAGCTTTTACTGGACTAATATAGCATTTTCTGACAATGTTACAAAGAATTCATTGAATTTGACAACTCATAATCTGTAGCCTGCATCTAAGAAAGCAAAAGTCTGCACAAGTAACCTGGACTCACTTTATTATTACTTTGTGTATAATTACATTAATTACATGTGATGCTTCATCAAATTTCTTGTCTGATGAAAGGAAGAACACAGCATATAATTTCGATGATGATCTAATGTCATTTTGCATCCTTTGATGAGAAGTGTCAGTAGCTTTATCAATGATTGAGCACACTATGTATAGGGTAGGCTGCAGCCACTCTCAAACATCTGCAAAGAGACTGGGAAATTTATATGTGAGTGTGCATGAAAAACGGTGAAAGAAGCCTTATGGTGCCTCCTCAACACCTTTGATGAAATGCATCATTTTGTTGCTAGAATATCTGTCACACTAAATCTTTTCCTAAGGTGCTCTAGTTGCATAAATATGTAAAAAGGTTTGCCTTATGTTTAAAGAACAAAACCTTTCCTGTCAGTTGTATGATGTCATACCATGATGATTTAACACATTTGAGATACTGAAAGCGGATAAAGAAATTCCAACACCGGCAGTGTATGATACTAGGTTCCCTTATTTCATGTGATCACATAGTAATATCCATGCCATGCAGTGTAGCATTCAAAGCTTCTTAGTTTTTATGTCACTTTACTCATTAACAACATGTCATAAATGTAGTATGTAACTTTGAGGTAACTACGTACCTTATTTAAATCAAAGACAGCATGCATTTCTTCAATCTGTGGTTGCTCAATATTGTATATAAAGCCTCTGTCATTTCGGAAAAGTGTTCTGCATATGCTTGCAAATTCACCTTTATCAATAAGTCCATCCCTGAAATCAAGCACGAAATTAAGAACATAAATGACATCCTGCAAATGATCTTTTCAAAAGTCACAGATTCTGTGGCTTTCAATAATGTGACAATGAACTTCATCTTCATAGCTCATTTTCTGTTGTATTTTTGTACAGTGTTCCATCACTTCTGTAACATTGTCTTTTCCAGTGCTACTACCTATGATTGACAAAGTTGACCTTGCATATATTCTGAATTTCTGGCATTTAATTTCTTCTCACTGAACATATAAACCACTGTTTGCTTACCTGGGGCCGATCTGTACCATGCAGCTGTACTACCTGCATTTTCCAAAGAATGTGCCATCTCCAGCAGCCAACCTATATCTCTATGTTACCCCACAGTGTCAACCATCTTTCTTGATTGCTCCAGCTCAATGTCTTCAACTTACACTAAATCCATTGCCAGACCTATTTCAATATTGTCTATCCTTTTTTCAACTTCATGTTTTAAACCTAGTTTATTATCCGTTGTATTCCGCATTATTGTCAGTTTTCAACTTTTATTATCAGGCAGTAGATAATTTGTCTTTGACTTTTGGTGAAATTTGGATTTTGTTCTGCCTGAAAACTGTCTCAATTTCTGCGATGTATTAACAGCCTTCAGTAACTTTTTCCATTATTTATTATTCACTCTGTCTATTTATGTGTTTAGATTTACATACTTATATTTCACACAAACAAGAAATGTGGAAGAAGACACTTAAAGCAAAGGAGAGGAAACTGAATAAGCACCAGAAACTTACTACATAAGATGGAGGTGACATTCATGGATGTTGCACTAATATATGGTGTGAAGTACTATTCTCCAACACAGCAAATTATTTCACTCATTGTGCACATGTTCATGTACAGATCAAACTATTACACAGAGATGATATACATTAAGTTGATTATCCAGGTCAAGGTCTTTTCTACACGTATAGTGAGTGCAACAGCACAATATCTACTTGAGCATGTAGACTCCCTTCCCAGGCTGCAAGAGAACAATTAAAATAACAGCCTGCTACAGTCTGGAAATCGTCCTTTTTTCCATATTATGTTAAAAAGGCTGAACGGGATTTCTCCAGCACTCTTAGTGGGGTGCTTCAACATGCTGTAATTGAATTTTCATGATCCAATGCCATGTCAACAGCTGTGAACAATGCTGCCACTCTTCAATATAGCCCTAATACCACACCTCCTAACCTTCCATGAAATGTTCGTAATAGATTTCCCATAGCATGTTACTTTGGTTGAACTGTTGGAATTTTAACAAATGTTATCACAAATTATACAAAGCCAATATGCTCTTGCCTCCTGAAGGGCTACGAAGTCTCCATGATATAACCGCACTTGAACCTCTACAGATCCTATAGTCGATTAGTGTGTGACATTCATTATTCCACCAAGGAGCGGGCGGTCTTCAGAGTTGTCCCACAGACTTTGGCATGAATGCATCAGAACTGTAGTGGATTTTGTTTGTAACATGATCCACTAATTCCCGGACATTGTCTCTCGCCTTGCTGAGTACCCATATAAGTGGCTTTCTTTCATTAAATATGGTAGTTGTATCCAAGATTGAGAAAACCTTCCTGGACTGCAGGTTACGATATGCTTCCTACTGAATAGTGTGTACGAGGACTGGCTAAAATAACGATACACTAATGGCACAAAAAGATCCTGTCTGCTGAAGTGCATGCTCAGTCTCATGTTCAGGAAGTGCAAATGATTTAACAACAGGCCCATTACATCTCAACTGAGTGCATGTGGTGATGGAGCACCACAAAACATTGTATACAGTAAAATTCCCACAAAAGAGAATTGTGTGAGGAGACTGTTGACAGCCTTGTTGTCCAGCACTTTGGCACTTCATTAGGAGAGGCAAGTATAGTGAGCATATAGTCAGACACGTGAATTACTGCAGCACTGTTTACAAGCTGCTGTGCAGTGGTAAAGCCAAGAATTGGCACTCATCACTCGTAAATACTGCCACATCACTTTTGGCTCTCTCCACACTGAGGTTGTCCTTCCTGTGGAGGCTATAACCACTGAGCACACTGAGCACAGGAGCACTTGTGTCTTTCAGATAAATCTTCTAGAAATAAACACATTGACCTTGCCTGTGCCATGGGTTTTAGTTTATTCACATAAATCCTGAATTCACGGACATTCCATCATATTATGGGAACCATTTATTGGTGGGGTTTTCTCTACTTCTTTCCCCTTATCTTGTAGCAATCACTCTCCGTTTCATCTGTAAATGATTCCTATTCAGGCTTGTCTGAAAGTACTACAAGTGTGATCAGAAGGCTTAGAACTCCATGATTTCATTTTCTGGTTGTTAATTCCCCCCCCCCCCCCCCCCAATGAAAACATTGTTGGTGTTGAATGTCATGGAACACTTCTGATTGGAAGTTCTACAGTTTTTGTTGCTACTCCTTTTCATTTTGGCCACCTGAGGACCACTTTTAATTTGGGCCAGCTTCGTTTCTTCTGGTTTTTATCCTCGCCCAATATTCTTTCAGTCCCATACTTTGTAACTTTCTTTGCTCTTCTGTCAATGACAATTTTGTTCTGGTCTAATCCCACCTTGGAAGTCACTCTGTACCAAATCTGCGTTTCCCTCCCCAATTTACATTTCTTCTCCGAATCTAGAGTACTTTGTTTCTCTTCTCCACAGAAAATTGCAGTATTTGATATGTCAACCTTCCCTGGTCCATTCTATAGATGTGTTCAAAGAATGTGCTCCACCTTTCCCTAATGGGTGTCTGCGATTCTTTCTACCTGGGCACACACTTCTTGGCTTGCTCGTGTTCAATACTGACTGTCTCCTGTTTTTCGAGGTTTGAATATCCTCCTAAGGATACCTTGTTCCTCAAATTCTAGACTCTGGCGTAATACTGTTCTTACAAGGTTAAGATATTCTACTGCCTTTAAGGCCTCAGGGTGGATCACTGACTGGTAATGTCTCAATTATGCATTGATCAAATATTCTTCTTACTGTGAAAGTTCATAGTTTGTACACTAAATTGATTTTGTTTATTCATGCTCCCTTTGCTTCTTTTACTGTCAGACCTGTTCCTATTCATTCTCCTACATATTTAAATCTCTCCACTTTTTGAGTTTTCACTTCTACTGGCATCTATACAGGAGCTGCCTTGATGTTCATCATATGCTGTCTCCTGAATAGAGATCTGTAGACCTGCTTTAACCACTTGTCTCTATAGTTGCGCGATTTGATTAGTGGCCTCTTCTAATAATTCTAACAATATCATAACATCACCTGCTAACGCCAGACAGTCTACTTGCATTCCTTTTTTCTTGCACCCCAGCTATGTTCCACCCACTCCTTTAATTTCTTGTTGCTATTCCCTGATCACCACATTCAGAACACAGTGAAAGAGCAAAGGGAGAGTCAGTCTGCCTGTATGACTCAGGTTTTGATCTTTTAGGACTATGAAAACTTTTCTCTGAACTTGGCCTTGGATGTTATATTGCTTAAAGTCTATTTAATCACTTCACTCAATTTTCCATCCCAATTCATCTCCTCCAAAATTTGGAACAGTGTCAGTCTATCAACTTAATTGTTGGCTTTCTTGAAGTCTACAAATATGAGCATTAAATTTACGCATATCTGTTTTTGATACATGATTAACTGTTTCAAGGTTTGTTTGGCATGACTTTCCCTTTCTGAAGCCTGCTTAGTACTCACCAATTGGTTGATTTAGTTGACTTTCCACTCTGTACAGTAACACTTGTAACAATATCTTAAAGCTCACTGGTATTAAAGATATTCCTCTTTAGTTCCCAGGCTCTGATACGTCCAGTCTTTTGTGTATGGGATGTATAGTGCTGCCATCCACCCTTCTGCAAACTACTTGTCCTCAAAATTTTACTTGCAATATGTGTCAATTTGATGATCATATTCTCATTATAATACTGCAAGTGTTCTGAAATACCCCCATTGTCACTCTTTATTCTTCAAAATATTTACGTAGCTCCTAACATCTACAATTGGTGGCTCTGACTCAGGATCTGTTTTTCTGATTACAGCTTAATGTCTCTCGTATGGCACTTCACAGCTTAGGAGTTCTTTCAAAGTAGTTGGCAAGAACTGATTGTTTGACATGCCGCCATATATTACCTTTTCTTTTTTGTTTTTAAAGCTGAGGTCTGAATGCTCATTTTTTCTTATGTTAGCCTTGAATGTTCTATAAAAGTTACGCGTATTGTTCTTTTTGAAGTTGTCTTCTATTTGATTTAGGTGTTCCTTCTCTATTGTCTTTTGTGATTCTTTAATTCTTGGAAATTTTTGACATTTTCTGAGAACACCAATTAATCCACACAGCCACTGTAAAATCTTAGCTGGTTCTAAGTTTCTCTGGATGAAACTTCACGACAGAGGTAGTGTTTATAGTTTCTGAGCGTTTGGTAAAATTTTGACCTTGATTTTAAGAAGAAATGGATCTGAATCTATGTCTGCGTCCCTGAGGACTGACATTTTGAATTCCCTTTTCCACATGTCTTCAGATTGCCACATGATCCTATTTTCTTGGTAGATGTTTAAATGCTGTTGTTTCATTATCAGATCAAAAACTCTGTTAGTTGTTTGCTGTTCTGATTAGTCCTGTTGTGGGCTGGTAAGTTCCCAATAATCTTCCGATTCTTTTTTTTCTTTCCCAAGTCGAGCATTAAAGTCTCCAAGATTTATGATGATGACATTCTTGGTTGAAATCTTGGACAGTCTCTCTTTCACATCTTCCCAAAAATTCTACTTTCTCTGGATCAGTTCTGTTACTCTCGTTTGAGACGGTGTGTGCATTGACCAAAGTGCATGCCTTCTTTGCTCCTCTAAAAGTAAGTGTGGAGAACTTATTATTCTTGGTACTGAAGACAGCAACGATTCCCAGGATTTGATTATATACTAAAACCTGTACTGTGGTGGAGTACATTCTTCATTATTCTCTTCCTCTGGCCTTCCCTTCAGAATCTAATATCCTTCTGATTTGAAGACTGCTTCACATACGTATCTGGTCTCCTGTATCACTGTTATGATTTGTCTCTTGGTCAGGGAATCTGTAACATGTTTCAGTTTTGTGGCTTTGATGAGTGATTTGATGTTGAAGGTAGCAAACTATGACACTTTCTTACTTTTTAATCTCTTTCATGTTGGTGTGAGCTCCCCAGGATACGTCATCTCAATGACGCTGTCTCTGACAATGATAGTTTGGTCACCACCTGGGGTAATACTCCCTATGAGTGAATTTGCCATAATGCTGAAGTGAATGATCTTTGTTGGGCATCAATGCATAGGTTCTCACAGGATTACAACTGAGGTAGTTAGTGCGCTGGAATCAGCTGTCGCCAACACTTCGATCGGCAAAGGAGGCTTACAGAGAGCTTGTACCATAACAACTGGACTATCTTACATTAAGTAGCTTCCGGTTTAAGTTAATAAAGAACCCTATTAATATATGTGTGCAGTTTGTGTTATACAAGAGGAACTAAAAACTGGCAACGAGGATGAGATTCAGTGCACATTTTGCTTGCTTCTCTTGTGTTTTAACTTACAGGGGTGCTTGTTTCTATTTGCTAATGTGTTGTGTTTTGCATGTATTCCTGGAGGGGAGCTGCAAAACTAATCAAATTTCTCTTTTCAGAGGCTTTGTTTGCTTTTTGCCATAATGTATTTGTGTAAACCATGGCTACCCTGCCCCTTCCATCCTCTGCCCCCACGCCTCAGCCACAGCCGGCCCTCTGCCTCGTGATGACTGGGTGTTGTGTGCTGTCCTTAGGTTAGTTAGGTTTAAGTAGTTCTAAGTTGTAGGGGACTGATGACCATAGATGTTAAGTCCCATAGTGCTCAGAGCTATTTGAACCAGCTGGCCAATGTGATGGATCTAACACAATCTTTTCAGTCTCAGAGCAACAAATTGCTACCTTGCTGAGGATGGTACAACAACTACTGGCTGCACAAGCTGCATCGGCCGTACAACAACAACTGAAAAACTGACTAGCCCAACAAGTGCTGCTGAGAAGCATACCACCATTCTGGCAATTTAAAGGCACCGAAGAGGAATGGCTCGAATACCTGACACAATTTCAAGCACATTGTGAAGTTCATCGAGTTCAAGATAGTGTAAAGCTACAACACTTTCTTTCGATTGTGGGTCTCCAGTGTTCAGGTTAATACAAAAACTATTTCCAATGATGTCTCCCAACAAACTCAGTTATGACCTAGTAATTTGTGCATTAAACAAGACTATGAACAGCAAGTCCAAGCAGCTGCAGTTAGATAACAGTTCTTTCACTTGCAGAAAAAGATGAAACAGATGTACTGTCAGCAGTACACCAAATTAATGGGCATGACCATGAAGTGTAAAATCAAGCACAGTTGTGGCAACTTTTACAGTGACTTAATGATTAAGGATGCAATAAAATTCAATGTCTCTGATAGTAGAATACGGGAACAGATCCTCAAGTACTCTGATCCATCATTTCCCCAAGTCCGCAACTCATGGTCGTGCGGTAGCGTTCTCGCTTCCCGCGCCCAGGTTCGATTCCCGGCGGGATCAGGGATTTTCTCTGCCTCATGATGACTGGGTGTTGTGTGATGTCCTTAGGTTAGTTAGGTTTAAGTAGTTCTAAGTTCTAGGGGACTGATGACCACAGATGTTGAGTCCCATAGTGCTCAGAGCCATTTGAACCATTTTTTAACTTCACCAAGTGTTTCATATCTTATAGCAATAAGATTCAGGTGCCATAGCGGCCGATAAGTTTGACCAGGCTCCAATTTGTCAGGTCGAGTCACCCCATGCTTGCGACCGTCCCTAGCAGCCACAACAATGAACATGTACACAGCCAAGTGAGCAGCCAATTAGACAGGTAAGCAGGCCTGTGAATTTAGTGAAGTCTTGCCATAGAAGCCTTGATCGCCATAAAAGATGGGCTTGCCCATCTCGTAACGCAACATGTTATATGTATGGGGAAAAAAGGCCATGTCCAAGCAGTTTGTTTGCAATGGCACAAAAATGCCAATTTTGCCTGCTCTCAGAAAAAAAACAGGCTCATGCACATGCAGTGAATGTTGTGGTTTCCCAACCTACAACAGGTTCTGACTAAAGTAAGATTAAGGTGTGTCTTCTTCCTGCCCTAGCGCTGTGCAACAACATTCTAACAACCTATCCGTCTCACTACGAATTGCCAGCTGTCGTGTGAACTTTCAGTTAGACACAGGTGCCTCAGTAACTTTGCTAAATTGTGCCAAGTATGAACAGTTAAGACTCACCACACCTTTCTAAATATAGCAAGCACCTCACTGCTTACAACGGACAGGTAATTCCAGTACTTGGACAGTGTAGTTTTCCCACCACTTACAAATCTCACACTAGGACAGTGTTGAGAACACAAGACAGTGAGAACATTTTCGGTTTAGATATCTTTGATTTGTTTGGACTTAGGATCCACGAGAAAGTACTTTCCATATCAGCTTTTGCACCAAAAGACAGTGTCGCTAGCTTGCTTAAAGAATTTCCTAAACTATTTTCAGAAGACATGGGAAACGCTAATAACTTTGTAGTACATGATACATTGAAAGACAATGCACAGCCGAAGGTTTATCGGGCCCGCCCCATTCCAATTGCTTTAAGAACCAAGTAGCCAGTGAATTGAAAGAATTACAAGATAATTGCTCCCATTCAAGTTAATCAATGGGCAAGTCCTCTGGTTTTGTTGCCTAAGCTTTCTGGTCACATTCACATTTGTGTTGACTTCAAGTCTACAGTCAACCCACAGACAATTGTTGACACTTATCCATTACCTCAGCCTGAGGAGCTCATGGACGTTACTTTTCTAAGATAGATTTGTGGGATGACTACTTCAAACTTCCATTGGATGAAAAATCACAGAAAGTGTCTGTTGCAAATACACACTTAGGGCTGTTAAAAATATTTGTGTTTGCCCTCCAGCAGTGTTTCCGCACCCGCCATTTTCAATGTTACTTGGAACAGCTGACTGCAAAAATGCCATTGTGCTCAAACTACCTCGACGATATTGCTGCCTCCGGTCATACACCAGAGGAACACATTGCCAATTTGTGTAACCTTTTTGCTAGATGCAGGACTCAAGTGTCATCTCAAAAAGTATGACTTTTTTCAGACTTAACTACAGTACTTAGGTCATGTGATAAAACAGTAGGAGTGTGCACACCCTCCAGTCACATTTGGTTGCAATTCGTGATCTGCCCGTTCCTCGCAATGTGTTTGAATTGCAGTCACTACTACACTAGATGAGATAACACAATCAGTTCACACCGAATGCTGCTCAGATTGCAGCTCCATCGCATCGCTTGCATCACAAAAAGGTACCTTTGGTGTGGACTAAAGACTGTCAAAGATACATTTCAGGAACTCAAAAATGCTTTGCTTAATGACAGATGTTCAGTACATTTTGACCCTGCCAAACTGGTAGTTTTGCAACTCAATGCTTCTTCCTATGGACAGCATAAGCTGTTGCCAGCACTCCAAACAGCAAAGAGGCTGTGAGAAGACAGATAGTATGCACCAGAGCAAGAGAGCCCATCAGGAGAGAGGCCAAAGAAAAACTTGCAAGAAAGGCATTGCCAACGCCCTCTCTACCGCTAGTACTCAGATCAACACCACAAACCGGAGGGCCCAGACAGCCAATCAGTGAGTCAACGAGTCAAGTCATCTGTCACAGCCCAGTGGTAGTGGCAGTTGCTGTTAGCTCAGTCTCTAGCTCAGAGTCAATCAGTACCTACTGACCAGAATAGTGTACATAGCGGGACTTATGCTTCATCAGCAGTGAGGCTAACATGGACCATTACAGAGAGCTAGTACTACAACACCTGGACTATTTTAAGTTAAGTAGCTTCCGTTTAAGTTAATAAAGATGCTTAATATATGTGTGAAGTTTGTGTTATAGAAGAGGATAACTGCCACCAAACAACATCCTCTCCTTGGTTTCCATGGTACAAGACTACAGTGACAACGAGATGACCCGAAAGTTAGCCCCACAGGTGCCGTAAGATGTGATCTAGTAGTAGTAGAAGTAGTAGTAGCAGCAGCAGCAGCAGCTTCATTCATCCATAGATCTCTTTTTACAAGGATATAGGACATGTCAACATATTTACAAGTTTAAACCAATTTAAAATAAGCTAATTCGTACACACATATATTTACAGACTACTAGTAAGAGACAATTATTAGATTTACTCCTGGTATACAATACTTTTTTACAAATAACTTATTTAAATAATGTAATGCCACGCTCTTCACTCATATCTCACTATCAGTCACTGCACACACTATACACACATTGTTTCATAACACTTCACTCACACACACACACACACACACACACACACACACACACACACACACACACACACACACTGGTGATCTCTGGGCGTTTTCTGTACCACAAATGCCCATTTGCTATCCTGAAAAACTGAGTCAGCATCCCTCTATAATGACTGAGATGTTGAGATTAGAAAGAGGAAGAGGTGTTAGTACTGTGCTATGCATAACTTGGGGGTAAGTATTTCTAGAAAGGAAACAAGAAGAAAAAAAACATAAAGCGAAGATGTTGTGTGGAATGTTGGATGTTTTATAATCATTATTATTACTATTTATTTGTATAACATTTTTTTCATCAAACCCCTACTCTGTTTTATTTAAGTAAGCCTTCAATGTATAAAATGTATTGCATAACAGATACTTTTTAGATGCCTTTTTAAGTAAGTGTATTTTTGCAATTTCTTTGATCTCTTTTGGTAATTGATTGTACAGTTTTATTCCTTGGTAGAAAATGCTATTTGAGTTTTATGTTTATTTTTTCATGGTAAATGTAAGCTGAGTCTATCTCTTGTTGCATGGTCATGGACAGAGCTGTTTGTGCAGTAATTACCAATGTTATTTTTGATGTGTATGACTGTTAAATGTATTCAGATGGGGCAGTTAAAATCCCCAGTATTTTGAACAGATCTTTACAATGAGCTCATCTAGTATTTTTGGCTATTATTCTTATGGCTCTTTTCTCGAGTTTGAAAATTGTGTTCATATTTTGTGTGTTTGTTCCACAAAAAATAATGCCATAGCTAAGAACTGAGTGTACATATGAATAATATGTAACTAAAAGACACTGAATGTTACACACTGCAGATAGGATTCTAAGGGCATAACATGCTGATTACATTCTGTTTGCAAGTACCTTTGTGTGTTCGAACCACTTCACTGAGAATCAATATTCATTCCTAGAAATTTTGCATTTGTTACACTGTCTATAGAGGTGCCATCTACATTTAACATTGTCATTTTTCCTCTTCAAACTGAAATTCATAGCATTAGTTTTCTATGTTCAATGTTACTTTATTGCTTATTGACCAAAACTTCCTTGAAAGTTTCATTTGCTTTCTTGTCAAGGAGTTCTCTTGTTTTCTCAGTGACTATAATACTGCTGTCATCAGTGAAGAGAATTTTTTCACCATGAGTAACGCTACTGGGAAAGTCATTGGTATATATCAGGAATAGTATTTGTCCTAATATGCTACCTTGTGGAACCCCTATATTAATGTATTTTGGTTCTGATAAGTGTTTTACTAAATGTTTACATCTATTTGAAGCATGTGTTATCTTTACCCTTTGTACCCTATATGCTAGGTATGATCGCAACCAGTCATTAGCTACCCGTCTTATTCCTAATGCTTTTACTTTATTTAATAGAATCTTGTGGTTGACTGTGACAGATGCCTTAGAAAGATCCAACAATATGTCTGTGACACACTCATGTTTATCAAGAGCATCAAGTACAACTTTTGTGAATTCTACTGTGGCTGGCTCCGTATTTTTGCCACTTCGGAAACCAAACAGTGATTCGCTTAAAAGATTGTATTTATTCAGGTAAATCATTAATCTGTCTTTCATAATTGATTCTATTATTTTTGAGAATGCTGACAGCAGGGAAATGGGCCAGTAATTTTCTATGTCTTCTGCATTACTTTTCTTAAGCAAAGGTACAACTCTTGCCTGTTTTAACTGTTCTGGAAATGTCCCTGATGTGAAGGATTCATTTATTATATTTGTTACAGGGCCTTGTATAATCCCTATGTATTGTTTCAGTACACACACTGGCTCTTCATCTAAGCCTACTGACTTTTCATTTTTTAGTTTTTTTTAAGTTTTACTGACTTCATTCTCTGTGGTTGGAAGTAACATCATTGTATTTAGTGTAACATTATTTACAGATGTTATATTTGTTTTTGGGGAATTTTTGCTGTACCTTCTCTGCAATACTTGAAAAATACTCATTTACATAGTTTGCTAAGTGCTGTGGATAGTTTATTACCTCATCCCCCTTCCTTAGCAGTATGTTATTCAGCATTTGTTTGCCTCTCCCCATTTCCTTTTTTATAACACCCCAGACTGCTTTGTTTTATTCTCTGCATTATACATTATTTTGGTGTTAAATAACTTTTTTTCAGCACCTTCTCATAGATCTTTTTGTGTCTATGGTAGAAATTTAAGAATTCTGGATCATTGTGAATCTTTTTCATGGAACTGAGGTGTTTAAGTGTTTGGGAGAAATTTAGAGAATTTCATATTAACATTGGTTTCCTTATACACTTCATCCCAGTTTTGTTTTTCTAGTTCTTCTGAAAACTGTGTTCCTTTTCTGATATAAATGCATGATCCTCCACCCCTTGAAGTATTTCTGCAGTAAGAGTTTGCCTTTTCATACAATGATAATACTACATGTTGGTTGTCCGTGTCTCTACACCACTGCTCAGTAATACAAACTACTGCGCAGTTCAAAGATTGGAGCTCAATTTCTAACAGTTGCATTTAATTTTTTATTGATTGCATGTTTTGGTGGAAGAGTGTTAAGTCTGTGAAATGCCCCATGTTATTCTTTCCAGTGGTTTGTTTTTCTGTGTGACATCTGGTATGTGTGATATATGAAATGCTAAAATCTTTCTTGTAAGTGATTGTTTCAGTATTTTTTAAACTGCTGGAGATACTCTTTAAGCAGGGGAACCTGTTGCCTGGATTTATCCTAAAAAAGACCAACTTTTCCTACCTATGACACAGGTATTTGACCACGTGTGGTCCAAGATCCACTATATCTGACTACTATTTTACTGTTTCTTTAGGTGTCAAACCTCTTCCTTAATTGGGCTTGGTATATCTGGGTTACTAAATCCACTGAGTAGTACTACATTGCTGCGGACAGTTATTTTTGTGTTGGTCAGAACTTATTACTGTTGCCGTGGTGGCTACAGAAGTAGAAACAATGGCCTTACGAGTGCAGTGGCAGGAATATGTACTTGTGCTTGTTTCCATAGTCTGTGTTTGTGTGGCTGTATTAACTTTTGTCACAGGTTTGACTGCAAGGGAAGTGAGTGAGTGGCTTAAATGAACAGAATTTTTTTTCACTTCATGGTTCAATGCACTCTTGGTGATTTTAATACCTTGCATTTTCTTTTTTCAAGGAATACTGGGAAGCCACGTTCTGTGGTTGCTGGGGCATTTCATGCACAATGGGCGAGCAACACTTAGTAGGCTGCCATGCCGTAACTACATACAAAATCCATCCTTTACGTGCATGTCTAGTGTCCATACCTTTTACACTCGAAACATCACAAAAGAATTTGAATATACTGTCTTACTTTAAAATAGAGGAAACTTGCCTTAATGTACTCTGGTGAGGTAGGCAAATAAAATGTGACAATAAAGACATGAATATGGTTTGGTACAGATATACATTGTTACTTTCGACAATTCTTCCTTGTCAGCTGTTGACTTCCTGGGAGAATTAGCCAGTAGAGGTCTCCTGGTTGGATCTTGGTGTGAATCATTTGTCTACCTGAGCCACTGGATGTTTATGGTTTCAGAATCACAAACCATACCATATTTCACAGACTAGAAGACACACTTTTTTCTTCAAAAAATTGCCTCCAAAATTCTGGTGCATCTTATACTCGAAATTAAAACAAAAAATGTTCAGTGTTTGATTTAAAATTCCTGATAGTCTTAAAATTGGCCATATATTCAATGCCCCCCCCCCCCCCCCATGAACCATGGACCTTGCCGTTGGTGGGGAGGCTTGCGTGCCTCAGCGATACAGATGGCCGTACCTTTGGTGCAACCACAACGGAGGGGTATCTGTTGAGAGGCCAGACAAATGTGTGGTTCCTGAAGAGGGGCAGCAGCCTTTTCAGTAGTTCCAGGGGCAACAGTCTGGATGATTGACTGATCTGGCCTTGTAACATTAACCAAAACGGCCTTGCTGTGTTGGTACTGCGAACGGCTGAAAGCAAGGGGAAACTACAGCCGTAATCTTTCCCGAGGGCATGCAGCTTTACTGTATGATTAAATGATGATGTCGTCCTCTTGGGTAAAATATTCCGGAGGTAAAATAGTCCCCCATTCGGATCTCCTGGCGGGGACTACCCAAGAGGACGTCGTTATCAGGAGAAAGAAAACTGGCGTTCTAAGGATCGGAGCGTGGAATGTCAGATCCCTTAATCGGACAGGTAGGTTAGAAAATTTAAAAAGGGAAATGGATAGGTTAAAGTTAGATATAGTGGGAATTAGTGAAGTTCGGTGGCAGGAGGAACAAGACTTTTGGTCAGGTGAATACAGGGTTATAGATAAAAAATCAAATAGGGCTAATGCAGGAGTAAGTTTAATAATTAATAAAAAAAATAGGAGTGCGGGTAAGCTACTACAAACAGCATAGTGAACGCATTATTGTGGCCAAGATAGACACAAAACCCACGCCTACTGCAGTAGTGCAAGCTTATATGCCACCTAACTCTGCAGATGAAGAAGAAATTGAGGAAATCTATGATGAGATAAAAGAAATTATTCAGGTAGTGAAGGGAGATGAAAATTTAATAGTCATGGGTGACTCGAATTCGTCAGTAGGAAAAGGGAGAGAAGGAAACACAGTAGGTGAATATGGATTGGGGGGAAGAAATGAAAGAGGAAGCCGCCTGGTAGAATTTTGCACAGAGCATAACTTAATCATAGCTAATATTTGGTTCAAGAATCATAAAAGAAGGCTGTATACATGGAAGAATCCTGGAGATACTAAATGGTATCAGATAGATTATATAATGGTAAGACAGAGATTTAGGAATCAGGTTTTAAATTCTAAGACATTTCCAGGGGAAGATGTGGACTCTGACCACAATCTATTGGTTATGAACTGTAGATTAAAACTGAAGAAACTACAAAAAGGTGCTAATTTAAGATCAGTTTGGATTCCACAGAAATGTTGGAACACGTGAGGCAATACTAACCTTACGACTTATCTTAGAAGAAAGATTATGAAAAGGCAAACCTACGTTTCTAGCATTTGTAGACTTAGAGAAAGCTTTTGACAATGTTGACTGGAATACTCTCTTTCAAATTCTAAAGGTGGCAGGGGTAAAATACAGGGAGCGTAAGTCTATTTACAATTTGTACAGAAACCAGATGGCAGTTATAAGACTCGAGGGGCATGAAAGGGAAGCAGTGGTTGGGAAGGGAGTGATACAGGGTTGTAGCCTCTCCCCGATGTTATTCAATCTGTATATTGAGCAAGCAGTAAAGGAAACAAAAGAAAAATTCGGAGTAGGTATTAAAATCCATGGAGAAGAAATAAAAACTTTGAGGTTCGCCGATGACATTGTAATTCTGTCAGAGACAGCAAAGGACTTGGAAAAACAGTTGAACGGAATGGACAGTGTCTTGAAAGGAGGATATAGGATGAACATCAACAAAAGCAAAACGAGGATAATGGAATGTAGTCAAATTAAATCGGGTGATGCTGAGGGAATTAGATTAGGAAATGAGACACTTAAAGTAGTAAAGGAGTTTTGCTATTAAGGGAGTAAAATAACTGATGATGGTCGAAGTAGAGAGGATATAAAATGTAGACTGGTAATGGCAAGGAAAGCGTTTCTGAAGAAGAGAAATTTGTTAACATTGAGTATAGATTTAAATGTCAGGAAGTCATTTCTGAAAGTATTTGTATGGAGTGTAGCCATGTATGGAAGTGAAACATGGACGATAACTAGTTTGGACAAGAAGAGAATAGAAGCTTTCGAAATGTGGTGCTACAGAAGAATGCTGAAGATTAGATGGGTAGATCACATAGCTAATGAGGAGGTATTGAATAGAATTGGGGAGAAGAGGAGTTTGTGGCACAACTTTACAAAAAGAAGGGACCGGTTGGTAGGACATGATTTGAGGCATCAAGGGATCACAAATTTAGCATTGGAGGGCAGCATGGAGGGTAAAAATCGTAGAGGGAGACCAAGAGATGAATACACTAAGCAGATTCAGTAGGATGTAGGTTGCAGTAAGTACTGGGAGATGAAGAAGCTTGCACAGGATAGCGTAGCATGGAGAGCTGCATCAAACCAGTCTGAAGACTGAAGACCACAACAACAACAACAACAACAACAACATATTCGATGCCAAGGGAAACCTTTATTTATTTATTGTACTTTTTTGCATGGAGACACCAACTGGTGTCTTTTGCAAGCGTCATAGCATTTACAAGTTTAGTACAGTCATATATATATATATGTGATTACATATACATGATACAAATGTACCATTGTAGCTAATAAGGCACAAACTTAATCCCATGATCTTTTCTAGCACAAAACAATGTCAAAACCTTCTCAAATACTGCTAGTTATTGTACATGGATTAACAGAGTGTACGAGAGAAGGAAAGATGTTTTATGTAAGAAGAGTTCTCTTCTTATGCTAGAACAGTTTAGTAGTCATTTGAAAAACTCTGTAAAAGAGAAACTGGGACAGGGAAATACAGAGCCTGTTGTTATTCTGGGAGGACTTACTTCACAATTGAAACCTCCTGATGTCTTGATAGATAAACCATTTAAAGTGTACATGAGAGAGGAAGGGAACAAATGGATGACGGATGAAACCCAACTTGAATTCGTGCCAAAAGGAGCTTTACAACGACCTACAATCAAACAATCATGTCAGTGGATAAAACAGTCACCGTCTTGAGTGAGAGAAGACATTATTATTAAATCTTCCATGAAGTGTGGCATAAATCACGCTCTTGATGGCAGTGAAGACCATCATATATTTGAAGAAGGCAACAATGACAAAGAGGAAATTCAGATGACAATTTTTAGGGGTTTTAAAGATCAGTTAAGTTTTATAAATTAAGAATCTTTTTTAATCTGGCTTTGCAAATCTAATAATAAAAATGGTAAAAATGTTATTTTTTAAATTGCTAAAAAATTAAGGTGTGCCTTATAGTTTGTAGAATCCTACAGTACATAAAATGCAGAACCGATCCCGTAACATGCCATGAAAGTAAATGTCCACCTAAGACAGACTAGAAGGATTTGGCAAGCCTTATACAAATGGAGTGCAGCTGGTGTCCCAGAGGTAGCGCACCATGACACCGAGGGAGTTTTTATGAATTTTTGTATCAACTTCATGACTGAAGAAGTTAGCACGATCCCTGCTCCATGAGACACACGATATTCCACTAGCACACCACACAGTGGTCACTGACCAGTCCCTAGCTAAGGAACTCTTGAGTTCACCAAATCCAAACTCAGTCATGTAAGACTGAGTTTCTGAGAAGTTCACCATTTTGCAACACACAGCAGGTGTATAAGGCTATGGACATGGCGAGCATTACCCAATCTTTTGGAAAGTGCACAAGCTCACATACACAACTTGAACTGTACCACTGAGCAGGCATAAATATCTAAGAACTAGATTTTACAAACAGCAATGTATGTCTACCAATTGGTGTTATAGAATTCTCAGACTGAGAAAGGTTAAGTATTGTGTAGACTCTTGGGGCATCATTACACTGCTGTATGTGCTACATATTTACATATAATGTGACAGCTTGAGAATTATATGGCTATAGGCCTATAAGAATATAACAGAAAAAGTCCTTTAAGTAGGCAATTTCACAGAATTAGAGTCTTGGAAATCTTCTGACTGAGTGTTGGGTGCTAAAATGGGAAAAGGAAGTTATCTGTTTCACTGCAAATAAAGGACTCCCTATCTCTTCACAAGAAACATGTAAAAATGTACAAACATTATATTTCATGTCATTAAGACTTTCCTGACATAATGACTTGTCAGATTTTGCAGCCAGATGCTAAAATCAACATGACAGTATGCTTCAGCAGTTGACATATGTAAAATATGACAAATATGTAAAAGTTTACAACAATTATATTTCTTGTCAAAACACTTTCCTGGCATAATGACTTGTCGTATTTTGCAGTCAGATGCTAAAATCAACCTGACATTATACTTCAGCAGTTGACATATGCACCATCTTCAGATGAGACACTGTAGCAGAGTTTTACTGAACTGATGCAAATCTGGCTAAAATATGAAGTTATATAAATTTTAGGATCTATCAGAAAACCTAGCAATAATACTACAATATGTGCCATCTTCTGAAGATGGGTTATACCTCAAATTAGTTACATGTAAATGAAATTGTATTGTGCTTCTACATTTCATTAGAGTCTTTGATAATGAATCGCTTGTTGGCGATTTCCATCCCCTATCACATCATCTTTAAGACTGGAATTACCACATACCGATGTGATGAAAACACGAGTGGCTGCATTTTCTAGCATAAAGTTGGTTAATGGTAACTGATTAGGCTTATGTCTGTCCAACCACTACAAGTACTCTGAAAAACTGGAATACTCATAACATGCAATATTTGTTTGTTTCTAAATGGAATTCATGAATAGATGTGGAGTAAATATGAAATGCTCTGTGATTTACAATCAACAACTTCAACAGCCTTTTTACAGTGGATATGCTGCAAATGCTTAACTAAGTATGCGATCCCTTCTACTTAGCTGTGTTATATGCCCAGCAGGCCTCAAACTGTTGCTGAACTTATAGAAAGGCAGCAGACTGAAAAATTTATGGATCCTGCATTAAACACACTAATGGAATGTGAAGAAGCCCTAATATGTAGTAAAACTGGAACCATCCTCTGCCAAACACTTCACAGTGGTTGCCAGAGTATGGATGCGGATGCAAATAGAAAGATCTCATACACTGAAAACTCAGTTTTAAATTACAGACTACTGAGCCCATGAGAATGTTTAGAACATGGATTTTGAGTGCTTGCAATATTTTCACATTTTTCATAGAAAGATTAATATGGAATCATCCAAAATGGATTACACTGACAATCTGTGCTGTTTTAGACAATTTCCTCAGAAATAACACTGGGACCTAATACACCCTGGGTGCAATACTGGACAAGGATGATTTAGAAGACGCAAATGTTATTGGAGGAGGATTGAGAGATGAGTAAAATCAATGAAGTTAGCTTGCAGGTATAATCCCCAGAACCACCAATAATCTTGCTCTCTCAACTCCTACAGTTATTTTTAAATGGTAGCACTTATCTTCAATAAACTTCAAGTCAGCATCATTCTCTCCTCCCAGGTCTCAGACAACTTTCAGCTGTTTGAATACTGCTCTGTGCATTTGCCACAGAACTAACAGTTCTCAGTATTCTTCTAAAGTCAGAAACTTTACTGACATGAATATTTTGTTACTCAGGGAAGATGACATGACTCCTTCTAAGCATCAGAACTCAGTGTATTCATGTGGTGAGTCGATACATGACTCTTAGTCGCGGACTGTGTTGTCCCCAGCTTGACTCGTGGAGGCATTCGACTCAATGCAACCTGAGCCCAGCCACACTAGAGCGTCAAATATTTAGAAGCCATTACAGGTAACCAAATAGGCTTGCGTTATGAGTGTATTGTTTATTTGCAATGCCTCAAGTAGCCAACAGTAAAATATTTCAATAATCAGTTGCTCCCTTAGTCACCATCTTCTCTTAAAAAGTTATTGCATATAAAAGCTGCAACTCTCATCAGTAGGCAACATTTCTTGTAAGATTGCACCTGCTCATGAAACACACACATTTTTTTAAAGTTCATCAAATATCAAAATGTTTTCCCTGTCTCCTGCACTGTTAAAATGTGAACTGTATTACAACACATTTAATTCCTGTCATTTCTGCTAATTAATATATTATCATGAAGATATAATATTTAAGTATGTTTTAAATTACAAATCTAGTTATATCAGTGTCCTGTGAAACACAGAATAAGCCACAAAACAACAAACACAATTAAGTTTTGTGAGATAATCTGAGGTGTACACTGCCTCCTGTCTCAAGGAGCATCATGCAGTGATTAAATAAGTCAAACCAAATACTACTTTTGTGACAGAGGATTATCACAGGAAGCATAATACATTTGCAACATCATAAACTAGTGTACATGGGGTTACATATTTTTCTTAACATCTTAGCAACAGCTTCTTCATTGTGAAGCTACAGTCATACCAAATGTTGTTAAGACAAAACCAAAACAACTAGGGGATAGATAACAACTGTCATCAAAACACAGTCCAGGGACATTAACATAACAAGACATCTCAAAAGGCCAGAACAAAGTGTTCTTGGTGTATTTTCAGAAACACTATGTCCTAGGATGTTTAAGAGTATGAAATTGTTTCCACCATCAGAGTACATTGCTTTCAACAAACTGCCATAGTGCTAAGCTGAAGTGGTATTCACAATAGAATTACAGAATGTACTGTATATCAAAGAACATTCACTTTTATATAATCTCTTCGATATCTGTAATCAGTTACCTCACTACCAGTGTGTCATCAGCTGTCTTTAATCTAATAAACATGACACTAGAAAGACATTTCAATAGCTGATTGTTTACAAGTTCACTAATTTAACAACAGAAAATAAACTGGGTTGCCAATGCCAGACATGCTGCATAAAAAAAACTCACCCATTTTTGTCAAATGCTGAAAAGCAAGCATCCATCTTCTCGTTATCACCTGCTGGATTATAGTGCCCAAGACACAAATCAATAGGATCATCATGTACTGCATTACTCTCCATGGAAACACTGTTTATTTGGTCCATAAACGCCATGGCAAAGTCGAATGAAATTGGCGTCGCCAAGTGCAATAATTGTTCACACACTGCAACAGCAACACACTATTTTATTGTGAAATCAGTAACCGGTAACTGCGCGCACTAACAACACTATACATATATTGAGACTAAGCGCTTCTCTTATCCGAGACTGGCACGTCTCACATAATCTGAAACTTCCCGACAAAGCGAGAGAAAATTTCATCACAACGATTTAAGGTAAGGGGAATCCCATGCTTCCGTGCTCAATAGCCGCTTATTAAATGCAGCATTTTTCGCAAGACAAAAAAAGCAAGAAATACAAACAACCATAACCTAGAAGTAATAGATTTCTAGTGAGCTGCGTGTATACAAGACACCAAAGCAAACGCGAACAGCGTACTTCATTTGCAAAAAATTAAAGAAAGGATAGTATTGCAGACGATTTTCAAGAAGGCATTAATGTCATGCGCGCACAAAAACACACACTACACTGCCATACGACATAAGCCTCCACAAAAAATGCCAAGCTCATATATGGAATTCTATCAATATTTTCATTGTTTAAGTTGCTAGAATCCTTAGATATGATGCATGCCGTCACGAATCACGGGCGATTCCCAACTACAATTTATTTTGTGCCGCCAATTTCTAGCTGTCATTTCCCTTTCATGTGTAATATAGTACAAATAATAACAGAGGCATCCATTAGTTAGGTGGACTGGAGTGTTCTGAAGATCTGTCGCTAATTTTCTTGCAAATAACACCTATTTCAAAACATACTTCGCGCTACACCACCAATGATTTGGATTTCATCAGAAACGTAACAGCGATGCTGTATAAGCCTCTGAGGCGCGCTTTTCGAATTGGGCACAAGATACTGTATACTGTATAGTAGAAGTACTAGCGTAAAATTTATTCGGCCTTGCACTAAAAATCCACCTCCTCACTCAACTCACAAACTGAAACAACAACAAAAAAATGGCAACAGACACTTTCTTGAGAAAAACTCATCTACTTGGTATACGTCTTGTTTACGTACGTATTTTGATTCAGGAAGATTTTCTTGTTAGGGAAATGTCTTTCATTCGTAATTTAACGTCGTTTTACAGTGCATACGCAGACTGAGACGAATTAAACATGTAGTTTGTTTGTGAAAGTTTGATTGATTTTTTATTGGTTCACTTTTCATAGGACACAAATTGTACAAGTGATATTGGACAGGTCAAAATGTGGATATAGTTATACTTAGTACAAGCAAAATAAATATTCAGATTAAAAATAGGTACGTATTCTTACAATCTAAGTTCAACATTAGCTGTTTAAGATACGTTTATATTTACATATTCAGAAGTTCTTTTGATTTTATTAATTTGATTGATTTTATTTTGTGTTCCATAGGTCTAACTGTGTTGGTTTCACAAGGATGTGGAACGAGTCAGTTTTTTACAAATACCATATGATGATCTTGTAGCATATACAGACATTTGAGTACGTAATTATATAAAAGTTTATACAGTAAATTCTTTGAGCAGCAATACAGAAAAAAGACGATACATATTTTCTTAGGATCATTAAAGCAATACGGAAAAACAGATACAGAGCACACACAAACACACATTCTTAGTGGCATTATGTCAACTTGTATCATAGAATATTAAAAGTTTACAATTTATTTATTTAAAAATTCATCTGGACTGTAAAAAGCTTATTCTAGCAGAAATATTTTTAGTGCTTTCTCAAAGTTACTCTTGCTATGAATCTCTGTCTTTATTTCAGGAGGAAGAGCATTAAAGAGTTTTGTTCCAGTGTAGTGGACACCCTTTTGCGCGAAGCTCAAATTTCTATGCTCATTGTGTATGTCATTCTTCCTCCGTGTGTTATGTTCAGGATAATTACTGTTTGGTTGAAATATATCTATATTTTTACAGACAAAACACACGAGAGAAAAAAATATAGTGGCATGTAGTTGTGCATATTTTAAGTTTTTGAAAGCTATTTCCACACAAGTCTCTTGGGCGCAATCCACATATAACTCTTAAAGCTCGATTCTGAGCAATGAACATTTTTCTTGCTAATGGCTCTTTGCTCCAAAAAATTATGCCATATTCAACTAGAGTGAAAGTAGCCATAGTATGCCACTTTTGTAGTGTTAGGTTCAACACATATAGTGACAACCAGTAAAGCATATGTAGCAGAGCTAAGCCTCTTACAGCGATCTATAAAATGCGAAGACCAGTCCATTTTCTTGTCAATGTTCACTCTATGAAATTTTGTTGTTTCCATTCTTTCTACTGGCTGATTACCACATGTCGCACTTATCTCTCTCTCTCTCTCTCTCTCTCTCTTTCTGTTTTTGTACAGAACTGAATAAATCTGGTCTTACTGGAATTTAATGAGAGACCATTCCCCTTGAACGTATTAACCACATCTGAGAGTGTGTGATTAAAGGATTCCCCAAGATTACTATATGTTCTACTCTACTCATAAAAATTGTGGTCGTATCATCAGCAAATAACGTAAATTTACACGGCAGGCTTGTACATGATGGTAGGTCATTCCGGGAAATCAGGAATAATAGCGGCCAAAGAATTGGGGCCTGAGGCGCTCCACATGTAATGGAATTCCATTCAGAACATGAGGAGTCATTATATACTCCACCTGAGCTACTGAAGACACCTTTTTGTTTTTTGTCTTGGAGAGACGACTGTAGCCAGTTGCCTGCAACACCACTTATTCCTACTAATTTTGATTTTTGCAAGAGAATCTGGTGATAAACACAGTCAAACGCTTTAGGCAAATCACAGAAGACACCAATTACTAGCATTTTTTCATTAATGGTTTAGGGACTTCATTTACAAGTGCATAGATTGCCTCTTCTGTTGAACAGCCCTTTCGAAAGCCAAATTGGTTCTTGCTGAGAACTTCATTCTTCATGAGATGATCTGTAATTATTACATGTCGTAGCTTTTCTAGAATTTTAGATAAATCTGTCAGCTAGAGGTAGGTTGATAGTTCGTTAGTTAGTTAGTTCAGTTTTGTCGTCCTTTCTGCACAGGGGCTTCACAATGGCATACTTAAGTCCACTGGGAACAACGCCTTTCTGAAGGGAAGCATTGAAAATATGACAGAGAATATCCCTCATCCAGACACAAGAATATTTCAATAAATTACTAGAAAAATTATCAACCCCTACAGGGCATGATAATTTTTTTAAATTTCATCTACACTAGCAGGATTAAGGTGCATTTCTGAAATTGTGTTTGAATATACAGCTTGACAAAGAGCTATAGCTTCATCAACATTGGGCTTGCAACCAATCTGTTGAGTTACTGATAGGAAATGTTTATTAAAAATCTCAACCACACTTTTGGGGTTTTCTACTAGGGTAGAGGGTTCATCAAACCACCTTCACAATTCTCTACTATTCCAATCTCGTATAGTGCGCAGAAGGAATGAACACCTTGCTCTTGCCATAGGAGCTCTGATTCCCCTTATTTTATCTTGGTGATAGTTCCTCCCTATGTACGTTGGTGACAACAAAATATTGTCGCATTCGGAGGAGAAAGTTGGTGATTGGAAATTCGTGAGAGGAATCCGTTGCAGCGAAAAACGCCTTTGTCTTAACGATTTCCAGCCCAAATCCTGTATCATTTCTGTGACACTCTCTCCCATATTTCGCGATAATATAAAGCGTGCTGCCTTTCTTTGAACTTATTTTTAGAATTATATATTTTCTTCTAATAATAAAGGGCTTTTGATTTCTGTATTAGTTTCTTTACAATTCTATGGTATAATCTATAGTGTTCCCATTTTTCTACACCTTTAGATAATCTTATTGCAGCATAAGTTTCCCTTTTGGTTTTACATGACTGTTTTATACCTTTTGTAATCCAAGGCTTACTTACAGAATTGGACGCACTGTTTCTGATCCATATCTTTCGAAATATTTTTCAAAAAGAGCACAGAATTCAATTTGTAAAACAGTTAAGTTCAGTATCAACACTATCATGGCTACATATTAAAGACCAATCCAAATGCTGCAACCTATGGTTGAAAGTTTCTTTTGCCTCTTTGCTCATTAGTCTTATGAATTTTCATTGAGGAAATTGTTTTTTGAACAGATTAACATCATAAAGAGTGAGAATTTGTCCATAATGATATGAAAGTCCACTTATAACCTGCCTGACATTCTCATGTCTAATTACATCTAAAAAAATGTTGTCTATCATAGTTCGAGACTCGGATGTAATTCTTGTTGTGAAGTTTATTACCAATATCAGATTAAATAAGGTCATCACAATCTCAAAGTCAATTTTATTCTTCTTTTCTGTCATAAAGTTTATATTGAAATCACCTACAATTACAATACCCTTTGTTTTTGCAAGTAACCCTGACAGCAGGAGTTCCATTATATGTCGAAACGTTTTTATGTCACTTGAAGTATAGAAACAGCAATTTATTAGGAATGCTTTATTTTTGTATTAAATATTGTATGCATATAAATGTTTACTTCCTCTGGTATCGTATGTCTTACCATGTTGCATGGCACTACCTCTGATAATTTTAAGTTAGTAAAATATCCTTCTACAGATCACCTAACAGCATCACCAGCGTATTTATAGAAAAACAGAACATGCTGTTGGATATATCTACAGGGAGGAAATGGTTGCATTATGACATTGTAATACGTGGAGATCTGAAGGCAGATACTGATGTAACAACACACAAGTGTAGTGTCATTGAGCTGAAAAATCTTCTCACTCAGTGTAATTTACACTTTATCAATAATAGACCTACTAGAGATGAAGCATATCTTGACAACATTTTTATTAGTTTTAAAACTACAGAAGAATTATGTGATGAGACAGTTTTCCCAATTTCAGATCGTGATTCTGTATCCTTAAATTATATAACTCGATTCTCTGTTGATAAGCATAATTATGCAAGGCTTCTTCCAAAAGTTGTTATCACCAAACCAGTCACAAATGATAAAATTGTCAGGTTTTGTAAGTCCCTTGCTGACATAGACTTACTTGGCCAATGTTATGGTGACACACATTATAGTCTATGTAATGATTTATTAGGAAAGCTAATACTTGAAATGATTTTTAAAAGAATTTTTGACACAATTTAATGACAATATTCCCATAAAAATGCAGAAAATTGATAAAGGTTTCAAAAGCAAGGATACAAAAAAAAGGAATTTATGATATACGGAAGAACTAACAAATCTGAGAAACCACGTTATGCTGTTATACAACGTATACAGATGTCTTAAAGCTGACCATTCCAGATTAGTCTACGTTAAATATATGAATTGGTATATAAAAGCCATAATGGAGGCCAAAAAAGAACACAATTGCAGGGGTATTGTGAATTCCACTTCTAAGTGCAAAACCACATGGAAAATAATAAATAGTGTTGCTAAATGACAATCAAATTATTATTATTATTATTATTATTATTATTATTATTATTATTATTATTATTATTAGCATCTGATAGGATGTTGTTCTGGAACAATTTTCAACATGTTTGATGCATAGTGTTTGCCTATTTGTATAGTAATTAATGTGCATTCTTGTTCTGCAGCAATTTGTCTATTTTCAAGAGGTAATCCTTAGTAAATAAGATATTCTCACAAAGTAATAATCATGGAACATTCAGAACACCACCCCCAGCAAAATAAAGTTTATAGTACTCCATTTTTCCGGCCAAAAGTTATTTTTAGAGCACTTTTTCGCTTTCTAAAAATATTTATGTTCTGAGCTGGGTGTTCCCAGAAATTGATCCCATATTGAAACAGTGAGTGGAACTGTGCATAGTTGCTCCAGAAGGTAATATTCTTGGACCCTAGCAGACAAATGTAAGTTTCTACACCTACATCTATACTCTACAAAACACTGTGAGGTGAATGGCAGAGGGTAGATCCCATTGTACCAGTTATTATCGTTTCTTGATGTTCTATTCACATATGGAGTGTGGGGGAATGAATGTTTCAATGCCTGTGTGCGTGCAGTAATAACTTTAATCTTTTCCTAACGATCCCTATGTGAGTAATATGTAGGGGGTTGCGGTATATTCCTAGACTAATCATATAAAACCAGGTATTCAAACTTTGTTAACAGACTTTCTTGTGATAGTTTATGTCTGTCTTTAAGAGTCTTTCCATTCAGATCCTTCAGTATCTCTATGAAACTCTCACATGGATTAAATAAAGCTGTGACCATTCATGCTTGCCTTTCTTTGTGTACATTCAATATACCGTGTTAATTGTATCGGAGCAATGTTCTAGAACCGATAACACTTGTGATTTGTTATAGATCTCCTTTCTACATTGATTGCACTTCCCCTTAATTCTACCAGTCAACCGAATTCTACCACCTGCATTACCCACGAATGAACATATGTGATCATTCCATTTCATATCCCTACAAAGTGGTACATCCAAGTATCTGTATGAGTATAGTCATAAGATACTACTTTTTTTTGCTTTGTGAAGTGCAAAATTCTACATTTCTGAACATTTAAAGCAAGTTGCAAATCTCTACACCACTTTGAAATCTTATCAAGATCTGACTGAATATTTATGCAATTTCCTTCAGATAATACTTCTTTATAGATAACTGTATTATCTGCAAAAAGCCTGATTTTACTATTAATATTATCTATAACATGAACAGCAAGGGCCGCAGCACACTTCCCTGGCGAACACCCTGCAGATGACTCTCCATCAAAGATAACATGCTGCATCCTCCCTAACACAAAGTCGTCACAGATTTCACCTGATACCCCATATTATTGTACTTTTGATATTAAGAGTAGGTGTGGTACTAACCCAAATGCTTTTCAGAAATAAAGAAATACGACAGCTACCTAACTGTCTCGATCCAAAGCTTTTAGTATTCCATGTGAGAAAAGTGCGAGTTGGATTTCATATGATCAATGTTTTCGAAATCCATGCTGGTTGGAGTTGAGAAGGTCATTCTGTTCAAGACACCTCATTATTCTTGAGCTCGAATATGTTTATGATCCTACAACAAATTGATATCAAGGATATTTGATAGTATTTTTGTGGATCACTTCTACTATCCTTCTTGTCGACAGGTGTGACCTGTGCATTTCTCCAAGAACTGAACACAGTTTTTTGTTTGAGGGATCTAGAATAGATTATAGTTAGAAGAGGGGCTAACTCAGCCACAAATTCAGTACAAAATCTGACACGGATTCCATCAGTCCCTGGAGCTCTGTTCAGCTTTAACGATTTCAGCTGTTTCTCAACATCACTGACACCAATACTGATTTTATTCATTTTTCAGTGGTACGATGAGTAACTTGGGGAAATTATCCTAGTTTTCCTTTGTAAAGAAACATTTGAAAATGGAGTTAATCATTTCAGCTTTTGCTTTGCTGCTCTTAATTTCAGTTCCTGTCTCATTCACTAGGAGACTGGACATTAACTTTGGTGCCAATAGCAGCCTTTACATAGACCAGAATTTCTTTGGGTACAGTGAAAGAGCACTTGACAATATTCTCCTAAGGTACTCATTGAAGGCATCATGCATTGCTCTCTTGACAGCCAAACGTGTTTCATTCAGCATCTCTTTATCTGTAGCTCTACATTTTGTTTTACATCTGTTATGCAGTAACCTCTGTTTCTTGAGAAGTTCTTTACAGTGAATGTACCCCATGTAGGTTCCCACATATTGTGAACTCTTCTACTGCGTATGTACCTGACCAATTTATGGTGAACAGTTCTTTCAAACTTGAGTCAGAATTCCTATGTTGAAGGTTTCAAGTTCCGCATTGTAATATGGCACTACTGATTTTTTATATCGTGTACTGAACATACACTCCTGGAAATGGAAAAAAGAACACATTGACACCGGTGTGTCAGACCCACCATACTTGCTCTGGACACTGCGAGAGGGCTGTACAAGCAATGATCACACGCACGGCACAGCGGACACTCCAGGAACCGCGGTGTTGGCCGTCGAATGGCGCTAGCTGCGCAGCATTTGGGCACCGCCGCCGTCAGTGTCAGTCAGTTTGCCGCGGCATACGGAGCTCCATCGCAGTCTTTAACACTGGTAGCATGCCGCGACAGCGTGGACGTGAACCGTATGTGCAGCTGACGGACTTTGAGCGAGGGCGCATAGTGGGCATGCGGGAGGCCGGGTGGACATACCGCCGAATTGCTCAACACGTGGGGCGTGAGGTCTCCACAGTGCATCGATGTTGTCGCCAGTGGTCGGCGGAAGGTGCACGTGCCCGTCGACCTGGGACCGGACCGCAGCGACACACGGATGCACGCCAAGACCGTAGGATCCAACGCAGTGCCGTAGGGGACCGCACCGCCACTTCCCAGCAAATTAGGGACACTGTTGCTCCTGGGGTATCGGCGAGGACCATTCGCAAACCGTCTCCATGAAGCTGGGCTACGGTCCCGCACACCGTTAGGCCGTCTTCCGCTCACGCCCCAACATCGTGCAGCCCGCCTCCAGTGGTATCGCGACAGGCGTGAATGGAGGGACGAATGGAGACGTGTCGTCTTCTGCGATGAGAGTCGCTTCTGCCTTGGTGCCAATGATGGTCGTATGCGTGTTTGGCGCCGTGCAGGTGAGCGCCACAATCAGGACTGCATACGACAGAGGCACACAGGGCCAACACCCGGCATCATGGTGTGGGGAGCGGTCTCCTACACTGGCCGTACACCTCTGGTGATCGTCGAGGGGACACTGAATAGTGTACGGTACATCCAAACCGTCATCGAACCCATCGTTCTACCATTCCTAGACCGGCAAGGGAACTTGCTGTTCCAACAGGACAATGCACGTCCGCATGAATCCCGTGCCACCCAATGTGCTCTAGAAGGTGTAAGTCAACTACCCTGGCCAGCAAGATCTCCGGATCTGTCCCCCATTGAGCATGTTTGGGACTGGATGAAGCGTCGTCTCACGCGATCTGCACGTCCAGCACGAACGCTGGTCCAACTGAGGCGCCAGGTGGAAATGGCATGGCAAGCCGTTCCACAGGACTACATCCAGCATCTCTACGATCGTCTCCATGGGAGAATAGCAGCCTGCATTGCTGCGAAAGGTGGATATACACTGTACTAGTGCCGACATTGTGCATGCTCTGTTGCCTGTGTCTATGTGCCTGTGGTTCTGTCAGTGTGATCATGTGATGTATCTGACCCCAGGAATGTGTCAATAAAGTTTCCCCTTCCTGGGACAATGAATTCACGGTGTTCTTATTTCAATTTCCAGGAGTGTATATACTTTTCTGCTTGTTTTAGTTGTCCATTGTAGTTTGGTAATCATTGTTGTCACAACCACATCATGGTCATTGATACCAGTTTCGATGTGGACATCCTCAAAGAGATATGGTCTATTTGTTGCCATTAGATCCAATATATTTCCATAACGAGTGGGTTTCCTATCTATCTGTTCGAGGTGGTTTACATAGAATGCTTTTGTAAAGTTTCACAGGATGTGTTACCACTCCCACCACTAACAAAACTGTAATTTTCCCAATTAATTGTTGGATAATTAAAGTCTCTGCCGATGGTTACAGTATGACAGGGGAACTTATGTAGAAGTGAACTGAGGTTTTGTCCAAAGCTTTCTGTTAAATCAGGTGATGAGTCTGGTGGGCGATGGAAGGATCCATTCATCATTTTATGCCCATTTCTGATACTGAGTTTTGCCCAAACAATCTCACATGCAGCTTCAATTTCTACCTCCGTGGACATGAGTTTTTTGTCTACTGCGACAAATACACCACCTCCATTTCTCATTTGCCTATCCTTTCTATATGCACTGAAATTTTCCCCGAAAATTTCACAGCTATTAATTTCAGGATTCAGCCAGGTTTCTTTGACAAGTTACTTACTGATAGATCTGCTGACCTGACAGACCCAGGTATTTTGTCACACTTTTCCTAGAGGGTGATATTTTAATCTTGCTTGAATACACATGTGGCTAGATTATAAAACAAATGAAAGTTGACACAGTTTTCTCGATATTTACAATGTATTTGTTTTTGGGGAACCACTCTGAAAGCCTTTCATAGATTCTGTTGTTGACTGCAAGGTTTCTGGGCTGGATCCAATGAGTAAATGCTGGTTTCATCAGCAAATAGAGCAGCTGTTTGGTAACTCTTATATTCACCAAGGTTGTCCACATAAATCAAGATGAGTAACAGTCGTATGATTGAGCACTGAGATACAACATACTTAGATGGTAATTCGCTGGAAATGAAAGAACTGATGCTTCTTTTATTTAGAGTGTTGAACTCATGCTGAATGACCTCTTCTGTCTGCAGTGTTTTAGCTATGAACACAATCAACGACATGCTCCATCTTTTACAGCTTGTATTTCTAATTTCATGAGAAATATTTTGTGATTCAGGACACTGAAGGCTTCTCAAAGTTCTAGAACAATACATACAGCTATTTTATGTTGATCAAAAGAGTTTAAAATGAAGTCTAATAACTCAAAAATTACGGTTTATGTAGAATTACACTTTCTAAAGCCATGTTATTTAATAATAAGAGGTGACTACATATTCACAATACTTATGAGCCTGTCATAAAAAAATTCTAGAGTTTTTGAAGGGAAATTGAACTGTGACACACATTGGTAGTTTGATACTATTACAGAAGCACATTTTTAGCAGCAGTGAAAACTTTTTGCTATTTCCAGAACAGCTGGAAAGGTAAGGTTGAAAATGTTTGCAAATGGTATTGCTATATGATTAGCGCAGGCTTTTAATATGAAATCAGGTACCACATCAGAGCTTAATGATTCAATTTTACTTTTAATTTCATCAAGGTTTGTTTTAAACCATATGTACATTATCGGTTTCAACAAACTACATCGTCGTTTTCATTCACAGCATCTAACCTGGTAGGGTATATAATCTGCAAGATGATTTATTTTACGTAATGGAATGAAGACCTTAAAAAAGTATTAAAAACAACTAAAATTCTATACTATCACACAATTGCAAAGAACATTTAGTATCTAACTGTGCTATACTGACATAAAAACAATCTGACCCTAAATATACAAGGTAAGTAACTTAAATATTTCTTTATATTAGCCCAGTAAGAAGGTGTTCATATACTGACCTACACTATGTAACGTTAAGGATATAGAAAGTGGTCAACAAACCGCTGTTTAATTCAGACTATTTACCCAGTCAATTTACCCAATCCAAAATGGAGGACATTTCATTAACTATAAGTTATAGCAAATTAATGGTTAGTACATATAAGATAAAAAAATTCTTGTATTTGAAATCAACCTGTCCAGTTAAAATTTTATCAGTCTTTTCTCTGTGGAAAATGTATATATTAATATTCTCTAGTAAGTTGAGTCTACATCCCCTTTCTCCCTATGCTACATATACCCATATTTTTCCTGATGTCACCCATCATGTGTTTAGTACATTTTAAATGCAACCCAAAGGCAGTGTTGTTTCACCCATACATATGCTCTCTAAATCTGGTTTTAAATGGTCTACACATCTATCCTATATTCACTGAATTGCAATCAATTTACATACTCCTCACCTATCATACTTGTTTCCAATACAGCTAATATTATGACTTAACTTGTCTTTTAAGAAATTATCTGCCCAGAAAGCTATTTTAATATTATACTTTTTAAACTGCCTATCTATTTTTTCAGAAACCTTGTCTCTATAAGTCATTGAAATATAAGAGCCTTATCTCTTTTATTATGTTTTTCCCCTCTTTCTTTTTACTTTAAATTAAACCTTTATTTTTATTGCATATTTTATCTATAAAATCTCTTTCATATCCACTATCACTAGAAATCTGTCTACAAATTTGTAATTATTTTTTATCTCTATTTGTGGAAGTGGTGTTCTTAATACCTGTAAGTAGAATTTAAAAAGCTTCTTTTGTAATAGGCAGATAAATATAAGTTTGAAGATAGAGCGATTAACCTCACTGGCATTACTTTTACTGAAGAAGAGTTGAAGCTACATCTACATCTACATGTATTCTCTGCAAATCACATTTAATTCCTGGCAGAGGGTTCATCACACCACCTTCAAAATTCTCTATTATTCCAATATCATAAAGTGCGCAGAAAGAATGAACACCTATATCTTCCCACACAAGCTCTGATTTTCCTTATTTTATCATGTTGATCGTTTCTCCCTATGTAGGTCGGCATCAACAAAACATTCTCGCATTTGAAGGAGGAATTTGGTGGTTGAAATTTCGTGAGCAGATTCCAGCGCTATGAAGAACGTCTTTCAAGACAGATAATTTATTAAAACACAAGTTAAGACATAATGTTAGCTGTAATGGAGACAAGTACAATAGGTCAGGAGTATATAAATTGGAATGGTCAGATTGCAATTTAGTGTATATAGAAAGACGGCTAGAGTACTTAAAACTAGATTTAGAGAGCATATGTATGGGCAAAACAACACTGTCTTTGGGTTGCATTTACAAAGCACCAAACATACGGTGGGTGACATCAGGCAAAATATGGGTATCTAAAATCAGGAAGGAAAGGGCGTAGACTCAGCTTACAATAGAATATTAATATATACAGTTTCCACAAAAAAAGGGCCTGATAAAATTTTAAATGAATAGGTTGACTTCAAATATAAGAATTTTTTTTACCTTTTTTGATGAAATTACATAGCAATATGTATTAGCCACCAATTTGCTATAACTTAGGAAATAGTTAATGAAATGTCCTCCATTTTGGATTGGGTAAATTAAATAGGGTAAATAGTCTGAATTTAACAGTGGTTAGTTCACTGCTTTCTATTTTCTTAACATTATATAGTTGTAGGCCAGTATATGAACACCTTGTTACTGGGTTACTATAAAAAAATATTTAAGTTGCTTACCTTGTATATTTAGGGTTAGGTTGTTTTTATGTCACTATGGCACAGTTAAATACTAAATCTCCTTGCAATTGTGTAGTAGCATAGAGTTTGAGTTGCTTTAGATGTTGTGATTGAAAATGATTGCATAATTTGTTGAAACTGGTAACGTACCACCTTTTTTTTAAAAAAAAAGAAAAATTTTATGCAGTGTAACTATGACTTCACTATTGTAGTATCAAATAAACATTTACCCTATATTACGGCCCCACTCCTTACTACAATTACGTCAGAATATATAATACTTCATTTGTTTCACAGCTTTCAATATGGCGTCAGTTGAAAACATATGGGTGGGTATCAGTGTTATAGTGCAAGTTGAGGCATTACAGCTGTGACAAAATTTCACACAATGATAAATCTGGGGCTAAAAACAGATTTATAAAACAAATAAGGCTTGTAGACGAAAATGTTATCTGAAATGGCAAACTAAGCAACAGCAGGTATGCAAATATCATCCAAGATTTTAGAATCATATTGTATGCATTGACATTGGCATTTCGAATAACTAATTTTTAGTAACCACTCAGGAACTATTTCCCACATATGATTAACAATTTATACAACACTTTTTCTCACAAATCATGAAGTTTATATGACTCGCTTTTCAAGTTACATACATTAAATTTATTTAGTTATTCATGAAGAAATCTCTTAAGATTGCGGGATGTATCGTTGGTTTGCAAATACTGACCACCCATCCACACAATGCTGCAGAAAATCAAACACAGGTTGCTGTTCCTGTAGTTCCAGAAGTATCTGCTGACCACTGTTTTCACTTTTTTCGGTAATAAAATGAAAACACACTGGACCACTCAGTCGAATGGACACATAAAATTGCACTTTAAAACTCATTTTGCTCGTAACAAGAAAAACACTCCCACTTTATGTTGGCACTGGGCGTTGCATGAAACTCTTGATGAGCAATATCGATTTAGGCTGACTTCAACTGCACATTGACAAAACGAAATTGCACATATCTGCCAAAACACCAGAGAAAATGCGCCCGACATTTCTTACTTAGGAGAGACACCCCGCAGAGGCATCTAAGATCACTGACGTACAGATGGAACATGAGACTGGTCCTTTACAGTTTACATCAATGAGATCTTCAGCTAGTGAAGTGAACTACTCATTGAAGTTGTGGCGTTGAAGCCATCTATTGTTAATGATATATTCTATATATTATTTCTTTTTGGTGCTGAGCTACAAATTTCTTTCTTTATAACTCTCCTTGTGGATCTTATATTGTTTGATGACTTTCTTATCAAATTGTCTCTCCATATAATTTGTACCTTTCTGACTTCTCTGCTGCACATTCTCATGTAGGCTTTAGAATAAAATGTGTATTCTTGGATAACTCTACATTTTTACAACAGTTTTTCAGAGATATGTTTCTCTCACAGGAAATATCTGTGCATTTAATTACCTATTGCTTATTGATATTAAGTTTTAATTTTTTTTATTTCAACAGGAAATGTAGCATTAAAATGGTAATGGAAGATGTTCTGAAACTCATGGACATGAAGTTGGCATTCTTCTGAATGGAAATGCTTTCCCAATTTCCCTAGCCAGTAATAAATCAAAAATTATAACGTTGTCTCCCGGAAAAGTTTTTTATCTGACTGCTCTTTGCAACTATCACAACTTGTTACCAAACCTATAAACAGTAGATGTTCCTCACAATCACCATAAAGCATGCACAGTGCCCAATTTGTAGCTTCTGCCCATGATGAATACTTGGGCAATGATGAAAATTGTACAATCTATTGGTCTTGTAGGTCAGAACATTGTTGGGATCACATTAAATGAGTTGGTCATATTTCTAAAAGCACAGCTGTCTGTCGAAAAATCGTTGTTGCACTCACTGGAAAACACTATCTTCATGTTTAATGTTCTGATCCTGTGCAGTAGGATGTCCATTTTAGTCATGAAGACTTACATATTTCCACTTGGTGCTCTATACATGTTAATAAACATGAAATTTAGGTCTGGCAATTAAGTAATAGAAAGTGCCTATTTTTTATCCTCTGTACTACTTTGTGGTACAGGATTGATTAAGAATTCATGGGATCTTCTTGTGTTATTTTAAGCCATTTCATTTCAATATGGTAGTCACCTCTATTTCCTTTATTGTAAGTGTATACATAAATGTGTCTATTTAACAAAGCTGTGCAGGTAGTTTTTAATTTCATAACTGTTTATTTTTATTAAGCATCCTTTTCATCAACTCCTTGATATAGGTTATGGCTTATTTTATACATAAGCGCCCAATTTTAAATAGGTGCTCCATTATAGTAACAATAATTCAGTACCATAAATAGATTTAAGTATGTAATACAGTGCAATAAAACACTGAATTCATTCTAGTAATAATACAATCTAATATCTAATACAACAGTTACCTAAAGCAAATACAGATACATAAAAAGATAGGAAGAAATAATTAAAATTAACGCTAAGAGATGTCAACTTATAGTCTAATAGATTAGAGCTTGCAAATTAGTTCTTAGAGTTATTTTTGTTCTTCTTTTATTTTCTTGATATGGTGAGGAAGTTTATTGTTAAGTTTTCCCCAGTTTGCCTTGGTCCATTTTGTCTGAGAGTTGTGTTTGCATAATCATTGTGAAAGTCCATTCTTTGCCTGGTGTCATGTATATATAGGCTGCTCAATTCGTGCATACTAATTTGTTTTGAGTGATGTGTGAGCGATGACATCAAATATATATATATATATATATATATATATATATATATATATATATGTGTGTGTGTGTGTGTGTGTGTGTGTGTGTATGTATAGAAATGGTAGTATCTGGAGTGCTTTAAACAGAGATTTGCAAGAGTTTATGGATGCTGAATTTTCAATTGCCCTTAAGATCTCTTTTATGTTATCAATCAGCTTTTGATAACTTGTGATTGTCCCAAAAACAATCGCGTATCACACCAATGACTTTGCTTGGGCATAATATATAGTTTTCAATATCATATTTGGTTCACACCTAGCGACTATTTTTATGCAATAGTATATTTTGACTAGCTCATTGTTGATATTGTTTATGTATGTGTTCGATTTCATATTTGCCCAAATCTATAATTTTTCATTAATTACTTTCATGTTCAACAGATCATTTGTATGATAAATCTTAATGTTGTGGAATGAGTCACTTAAATTAATTTGAAAAATCATGAGAATATATATATATATATATATATATATATATATATACTCATGATTTTCAAATTAATTTAAGTGACTCATTCCACAACACTGAATTCATTCTAGTAATAATACAATCTAATATCTAATACAACAGTTACCTAAAGCAAATACAGATACATAAATATATATATATATATATATATATATATATATATATATATATATATATATATATATATATACATACACACACACACACACACACTAAAGAACCAAAGAAACTGGTACCCCTGCCTAATATCGTGTAGGGCCTTTGCGAGCATGCAGTAATGCTGCAACATGACGATCTCTTCTAAACAGCACATTGCAAGGCATTCCAGATATGCTTAATATTGTTTACATCTGGGGAGTTTGGTGGCCAGCGGAAGTGTTTAAGTGCAGAAGAGTGTTCCTGGAGCCACTCTGTTTGCAAATCTGAACGTTCAGGGTGTTGCATTGTCCTGCTGGAATTGCCCAAATCCGTCGAAATGTACAATGGACATGAATGGATGCAGGTGACCAGACAGGATGGTTATGCACATGTCACCTGTCAGAGTTGTATCTAGAAGTATCAGAGGTCCCATATCATTCCAACTGCACATGCCCCACACCATTACAGAGCCTCCACAAACTTTAACAGTCTGCTGCTTAAATCCAGGGTCTATGGATTCATGAGGTTGATTCCATACCCATACACGTCCATCTGCACGATACAATTTGAAACGAGACTCGTCTGACTATGCAACATGTTTCCAGTCATCAACAGTCCAATGTCGGTGTTGACAGGCCCAGGTGAGGCATAAAGCTTTGTGTCACAGAGTCATCAAGGATACACAGTTGGCCTTTGGCTCTGAAAGCCCATATCGATGATGTTTCGTTGAATGGTTCGCACGCTGTCACTTGTTGATGGCTCAGCATTGAAATCTGCAGCAATTTGCAGAAGCGGTGCACTTTCATTACACTGAACGAATTCCTTCACTGTCATTGGTGCTGTTGTTGCAGGATCTTTTTCCAGTCACAGTGATGTCAGAGATTTGATATTTTACTGGCTTCCTGATATTCACAGTACAATGATGTAATGGTCATATGGGAAAATCCCCCACTTCATCGCTACCTGGCAGATGCGATGTTCCATCCCTCGTGCTTCGACTACAACACGACGCTGAAACTCGCTTAATTCTGGACAACTTTCCATTGTATCAGCAGTAACCAACCTTATAACTGCGTCAGAAACTTGTTGTCTTATATAGGCATTGCTGACTGCAACCCCGTATTCTGCATGTTTACATATCGCTGTATTTGGATACACGTGCCATACCAGTTCCTTTGGTGCTTCATTTATATCAGTATGTGTGTGTGTGTGTGTGTGTGTGTGTGTGTGTGTGTGTGTGTGTGTGTGTGTGTGCTTGACAGTGTTACTGAAAATCCATTTCTGGCATATGGTAATTAGAACACAAATGTGAGAAGGATAATATGTTTAGGAATCAAGCCTCACACTTTCTTTATTTTTTCCATAATGCTTCTTTCCCAATAGAGTTTGAATGTAATATCGTACAATTCAGACTGCTGCTACATTGCTTTAATTAACCTTTTGTCATTCATTAAAAAATTAGAAATTTTAACAAAAGGAAAACAAAATGAAACAATTTATTCAAATAACAAAGACTTGGAATAATAGCTGATAGCAATTAAAGAAAAAGCAACAAAGCAATCCAGCCAGTTCACACTGACGTCTGATAATGTCACATCACATAACCATCAAGGTTTCTAGGGAAGAAGATTTTGATCGCTGATATCATCCATTGTTGACCACATGACCCCCACATCTATCTCCTCCCATTACACAACTGAGAACTCATCCTCCATAGATTGTTTTGTTGTGATTTTTGTAATAGATATCAATTATTATTGAATGACAAAACATTAATTACAGCAATAAGGCAGCACTCTGAACTGCACAACTTTGCACTCAAACTGTATGAGGAAAGAAGTACTAGGAATAAAAAAGAAAATGTGAGGCTTGATTGCTAAACATGTTAAACTTTCTCACATTTGTGTTGTAATTACCATATGCTAGAAATGGATTTTCAATAGCATTTCCAAATTACATGCACTCCACTACATTTATAAAGTGGATTTTTATACATACCCATATTTAATCTTTTATAATGAAATAGATTGCAATGTGGCTGCAGCTTGAAGTGAAAAGAGGGGAAATTATTTGTATGTTGTCAGGCATCGGTAACATTTGGTCAAGAAATGAACTGAAACCTTCAGAGACTGCCAAAGTGGCATAATGCCTTAAAGTTGTTTGTTTAAGTATGTATTGTAACAGACTTGTACCTTGTTAAGTAGATCTGTGTATTGTGTGTGAAACAGTTTTGCAATCAACAGTTGTAAATATTTATGCGTTTACACTAGTAACCCTTGTACAAATAAGGCACTTGAACTATTAAAATCCAAATACAAAATGTAAAGAAAACCTATAAATCATGAAGGAAAAGGTATTGACAGAGATATATCTATTGCACAAGAATGGACTGGCAACTAAATTTCCCTAAACCAATATTTCATGGCGAGTGATAGTAGCTGGTAATATTATGTTCCTTTTAATAATTGTGGGAGCCATTTGATGTACCAAAGGAAAAAAAAATTGGTGCTCTGATATTCTAAAATATTTATAAAATACAGATTCCTCTTCCTGAAGTTTATTGTAGTGTGTGTGAAATTCCCCTTCTGTACAATGTAATGACATCAATTTTCTGACCCACATTCTATTTTTTTAATTGCTTCACATTTATGACAAATATACAAGCTATCCTTGCTAGCTACAAACCATATGAGTCCGATAAATGTCATTTTTATACAAATGTGGACTTTTACATCGACATATACACTGAAGCGCCAAAGAAACTGGTAGAGGCCTGTGTATTCAAATACAGAGATATGTAAACAGGCAGAATACGGCGATGAGGTCGGCAGTGACTATATAAGACAACAGGTGTCTCGTGCAGTTGTTAGATTGGTTTTTGCTGCAATAATGGGAGGTTATCAAGATTTAAGTGAGTTTGAACTTGGTGTTATAGTCGACGCACGAGTGATGGGACACAGCATCCGCGAGGTAGTGATGAAGTGGGGATTTTTCCATATGACCATTACACCAGTGTACTGTGAATATCAGAAAGCCAGTAAAACATCAAATCTCTGACATCACTGTGGTTAGCGAAAGATCTAGCAACAACAGGACCAACGACGGCTGAAGAAAATCGTTCAACGTGACAGAAGTGCAACCCTTCCGCAAATTGCTGCAGATTTCAATACTGGGCTATCAACATGTGTCAGCGTGTGAACCATTCAACGAAACATCATCGATATGGGCTTTCAGAGCCAAAGGCCCACTTGTGTATCCTTGATGACTCTGTGACACAAAGCTTTATGCCTCACTTGGGCCTGTCAACACCGACATTGGACTGTTGATGACTGAAAACATGTTGCCTGGTCGGACGAGTCTCATTTCAAATTGCATTGAGCAGATGGACGTGTACAGGTATGGAGAAAACCTCGTGAATACATGCACTCTGCATGTCAGCAGGCGACTGTTCAAGCTGATGGAGGCTCTGTAATGGTGTGAAACGTGTGCAAGTGGAATGATATGGGACCCCTGACATGTCTGACAGGTGACACGCATGTAAGCATCCATTCATGTCCATTGTGCATTCCGATGGACTTGGGCAATTCCATCAGGACATGCGACAACTCACACGTCCAGAATTTATACAGAGTAACTCCAGGAACACTTGTCTGAATTTAAATATTTCCGCTGGCCACAAAACACCGCATACATGAATATTATTGAGCACATTTGGGATGCCTTGCAACGTGCTGTTCAGAAGAGATCTCCACTCTGCTCTTACGGATTTAAGGATAGCCCTGCAGGGTTCATGGTGTTAGTTCCCTAAAGCACTTCATCAGACATTAGTCGAGTCCATGCCACATTGTGTTGCGGCACTTCTGCGTGTTCGAGGGGGCTGTAGACAATATTAGGCAGGTGCTACAGTTTCTTTGGCTCTTCAGTTTAACAGCTATGTACCGTGCTACAGTTTCTTTGGCTCTTCAGTTTAACAGCTATGTACTGTGTTGAGTATGTTCACTTCCCACTTAAAAACAATTGAGAATCATCTTGTATAGCCTACAGTTCAAGCAACAAAACTATTGAGGACAGCCACATGTGTTGAGATCACCTGATATGACATGGTGCACAGTGTAAATACACCCTGACGTGACAGTGACAATAGGAAATGGTACTGTGACAGCCATTAGGAGTAGATCTTTCTTCTGTTGCTGTATATATGTTTGGATTGATTACAAACTAGTGTCATGTGCAAAATGAACTAATTATGCTTGTTGTGTATTGGACAGAACACCTTTTATATATATGTGAGGAACAATAGTAGACCTAAGATTGAGCCTTGGGGAGCCTCATATGTCTTTTCTCCCCAGTCAGAATAATCTGTCAGACTACATTGGGTGATTTGGTAAGTGCAGATTTCTTCAGTCTCTTGTTAGTTATGACATTATCCATTGGTTGGGTATACCATCAATCCCATAAAACTTCAATTTATCTAGGAGAATACTGTTATTCACCTAGTCAAATACCTAAGAAAGGTCGCAAAAAATATCAAACAGTGCACACCTGGAAGGCGAAGGAACTTGCTGCAGTACTTTTCGGTGACCTTCTTCTTGATCAGCTCACTATTAGCAAAAGTATTGCTGTCTATCCATTCCCAAGTGTGTGCTGGAAGGCCGGAAGCCATGCATAAGTGGAAAGTGAACAGGCTCTTGGCGTTCTTGTCGAGTTCCAGCCTTGTGACCAGGACGTGTTCTCGTATTAGGGCTGCACTAGCCCGCCACAAAATACGTCTCGTCTTGTTCATGTTGACAGGATGCCACAGTTTGCTAACCTACGGCATCGTGTCAACATGAACAAGATGAGACGCATTTTGCGACGAGCTAGTTCAGCGCTAGTACGAGAACACATCCGGATCACGAAGCTGGAACTCGACAAGAACGCCAAGACCCTGCTTACTCTCCACCTACGTATGGCTTCCTGTCTTCCAGCACACACTTGGGAATGGATAGATGGCAATACCTTTGCTAATAGTGAGCTGATCAAGAAGAAAGCCACCGAAAAGTACTGCAGCAAGTTCCTTCGCCTTCCAGGTGTGGGAAAAGAAGAAGATAAAACTTGTGCTGACAAGGTGGTCATTAATCTGACGGAAAGATAACTGGATGAGCCAATTGTTTTGGTGCTGTCAAAAAGCCTAAACTTCGTCCCGGTTCCAAAGACGTTGCCAAAACGCAAAATCATCAGTGGTGTGGAACAGGCTATAAGAGGACTCCCCTCAGAGGCTGCAGAAGAAGTAAGAAGAGACATTTGCAAAGTACATGAGAAGGCAAAAATTCGAAGAACAACATTTCGGCTGCAGAGCACAAGGCATTACAGGCACTTCGGAAAGACAAGGATATAGTGGTTCTAGCAGCAAACAAAGGGAATGCAATGGTGGTGATGAAGTCAGAAGATTATTGGCAGAAAATCGACACCCTCCTGCAAGACCCTGCTTATAAACAAGTGGGGCTAGCCTCTGCAGCCGAGCGGTTCTAGGCGCTTCAGTCCGGAACTGTACTGCTGCTATGGTCACAGGTTCGAATCCTGCCTTGGACATGCATGAGTGTGATGTCCTTAATATAGTTAGGTTTCAGTAGTTCTAAGTCTAGGGGACTGATGACCTCAGATGTAAGTCCCATTGTGATTAGAGCCATTTGAACCATTTTTGAAACAAGTGGGGAAGGACGCGACTGCATCAGTGACATGCAAGACCATCGAGTTGCTCAATGACTCAGGATTAGAAAATCAGACGACTGTACCCGAGGGCACCAGCACCACCACACTTGTATGGCCTACCAAAAATTCACAAGAAGGAGGTTCCATTACGTCCGATTTTAAACACGATAAACGCGCCATCATATAGCATTGCCAAACATCTGGCACAACTGTTAAAACCACTCGTAGGGAACTATCCCCATCTTGTGAAAAACTCGGCGGAATTCGTCAAGTTACTGCAAGAAATGCTTTTGGATGAAGCAGATCTGTTAGTCAGCTTCGATGTGACGTCATTATTCACAGGTGCCACTGGAAGATTCTCTAGCACTGCTCGAGGCACACTTCGATGAGAATATAGTCAAACTCTTTCGGCATGTACTAAGCACCACCTTCAAACGTGGTGGGAAATTCTAAAAGCTAATAGATGGAGTTGCTATAGGTTCTCCCTTAGCACCAAGCGTGGCTAACTTATACATGGAACACTTTGAGGAGGTAGCATTGGACACGGCTCCACTGAAACCGAAAGCATTTTACAGATATGTGGATGACATCTTTGTGGTATGGGCACATGGTAAAGATAAACTACTTGAGCTCCTGCAGCACCTCAACGATATACATGAAAACATAAAGTTTACCAAGGGGATAGAAAAAAACGGAAGCCTACCCTTCCTGGACATACTGGTTACTAGAAAAACAGAAGGCACCCTGGGACATTTGGTATATCGGAAGGAAACATGTACGGACTTGTATCTCAACGCTAGGAGCTGTCACCCTCCAGTGCAACGCAGCTCTGAACTTAACACCTTCGCATACAGGGCGAGGTCCATTTACGACAAAAAGAGCTTACCGAGTGAATTACAACATCTAAAGGAAACCTTCAGAAGAAACGGCTACAGGCTACAGAGAGAAACTAATAGGAAGAGCTTTGGGCAACAATAAGAAGAGACAAGGAGATAGACCAGAAGAGGACGACACAAGAGGTTGTGCGTTCCTGCCATATGCGGGACCACCAACGGCGAAGAGCCCAAGAATCCTTAAGAAGCACAAAGTGAAGACCATCTTCACGCAACAAAGAAAATCAAGGATATTCTCGGATCGACCAAAGATCCACTAGGACTAATGACACCAGGTGTTTATAGAATTGGATGCAAATGTAAAATGCAATACATAGAGCAGACGCAACGTTGCATTACACAGCGCTGTACGGACAGATTGACAAGTCCGGGGTGCGGAACACAGCATCAACGAAAAGTATATCTTCGAATTTGAAGAAACAAAGAAGTTATGCAACGCTAGTGGATTTTGGGATTCGGTTAAAAAAAAAAAGCAGTAGAGATTCGTCTGCACGGAAATTTAATTGATTGAGACAGTGGTTACCATCTCATTACAGGTTGGGATCCTGCAATTGGGAAAATTCGGCGAGAACGCTCCGGTCCGAAGGGGAGCGCGGCCGGCACTATGTGAACAAACGCTGGGAATCGAAACTCACACGCACGTCCCCCACCACCGGTGGCGCGAAGCGCCTGGTGCGATTCCGCTGGCATGTGATTGGTCGGCGGTCAGATTCTGATAGCATTCCAGCGGCTACAAAGGCGCGTGACAGACAAGCATCCCAACACTTCGCCTGAAGATGATGGGTACGAAATCCATTGAAACGTTGCGACTATAAGACGACGCCACTAGGCTGATAACCCGTGAAGATTTCGTAGCTGAGAGAGCCTGCAATCACATATGATGACATGCATGTATGTGAGAGGATTTTAAAGTTTGATATGTGCTGAATCAAATCTTTTGTAATACCACTTGAACCAGGCCCAAGGGCCGAAATTTGAATTGTGAAATAAATGATTTCTACAGTCAACGGAGAATATGGTGTCAGTTGAAAAATTCTACATGACTGTGAATCCTGACCACGAGAAGTTGATCAGGTTTCAACACTGATTTACACATTTTGTCGCAAATCTTCCGAGACTGCAGTTTTTAAATCCTGATTGAATTCGCTTCTCAAATGCTCAACAACACTAATCTTGAAGGAATAAAGATAATTATTTTTGTATACTTCGAAGTGGAGAATCCATGGGCGTCATATATGTGGGCCGTGGAGGCTGTTCAGTAATACCCTGTCCACTCACCAGAGTCTTGATTTAGAAAGTATGTCACAAAAACGTCACAATGTGTGGGTACTCCATAGACCCAGTGATGTCTGTTCACAAGTCTTGAACGTCGCTTCGTCGAACCAAAGAATGCATTTGTAAAACTTCGGATCGGCTTCTTTCCAAATTGTGGCCAACTCGCAGAATTCCATAAGCTTGTCCAGATCATCTTGATTTAGGCTTTGAAGTAAGTAGGCATATGTGGCCTCAGTTTCAGCTTTTTTGGATCATTCCTAGGCTTGTTCTTGGTGCTCTATCTCTACTCCCCTTGGACAACTTTCTTTGAGATTTAATCAGTAATTACACAAAACATTGCTCAACAGCATTAAGTATTCTCTTCCATAGTAACCGATTCTGGCCTACTTAAATAAGGAAGCTACACTACCTCTTCAAATCTTAAACTGAATTTGTGAATACCTTATCAGGATAGAGATTGTATATTTGGAAAACGTTCCACAAACATCATTGTAATTGTGGTAATGCCTCCACTGCATTTGTAAGACAAATGCACAGCGTTCTGTAGTTAACATTCCTTTCATTGTTTCTCAGATAACTACAAACAACAGAACCTCAAACTTCATCTCTCAACTAACTTATGGTTACTATGCACTACCCAGGTTCATAAATGACTACCACTACACTACACAAAAAGGAAAAACCAAATTATTGCTAGCAACAACTGAATTATGGCTCACCTTAAGTATGTAACACTACCTGATCAAAAGTTGCTGGATATCTTTATGGAATGCGGAATCGACCACTATATATTATGAGGGACGGATTCAGCAGCATAAAAAGGAGACGGGAAGTACTGTGTTCTCAATAGAGACGCAGTAACAATAGAATGGGTCGTTCAGGAGGCCTCAGTAAATTCGAATGTGAGTATTGGGACTAAGTTCTTTCTGGCATGTTCTGCATTGATGCCAGATGTATCCAAGATGGCGTCGATGACGTCAATCAAGATGGCAGCATGTAGACTTGTCAACAAAGCATGGCATCACTCAAGATGATGGCCATGACATCATTCAAGACGGCATTTTTTTGGTGGGAAGTTTGAATGTTGGCAGGAAGATAAGTTAATTGGGCTACTTTCACTAACCTAACCCCCTCCCCATGAAAGTTCAATTTTCATCAGGATAATGCTGCACACCTAAGAATATCGTGGGAAAGAATTGGTATTTGGGCTACCTCCACTAACACAAGTCATTCGACTGCCACCCTCTTACTGATTGGCAGGGAAAGGCCTCGTCCTGTGCTGGACATAAGTCTTTATTATTTTGCATGCACCAGTGTTTATTTAAACAATTAGAGGCAGTACCACCATCCAGTGTGTTTGCCACGAGGTACGGACTCCAAATGACCTAGTACACAGTATTGCCGCCAGAGGGCGCTCCCATCCCTGATGTAATCTAAGATGGCCACTCTGGCGTCAGCTGATGACGCGAGTACCGTTATCCAAGATGGCGGGAAACAGTGGTTTCACCATGAGGTTTGGACCTAGTACACAGTACAGCCACCAGAGGGTACTCTTATCTGTGGCGTAATCCAAGATCGCCACCGTGACGTCAGCTGATGACGCGAGTGCCATTATCCAAGATGGCGTCGAACATTGTGTTCGCCACGAGTTCCAAGTGTTCTAAAACACAGTACCACCACCAGAGAGCGCTATCGTCCCTCTCATCTGTTCGACCGCTTTCTCTCTCCTGCGCTCCTAACGGAAGACGTCTGAGATGTATAGCCCGCGCGCATACTGACGTCACAGCGTCTAGCTCATGTGCACTTACTGACATCACAGTGTCTAGCCTGCATGTGCATACTGTCGTCACAGATCGTGTTCTAGAAATATGCTAGCAATTCTAACAGAAGACGTGCAATGTGTAGCTGACCCATCGTGCATGTAAAAATAAGAACCAAGTCAAACTCTCAGAAAGTCTATAGTGTCCCACAATTACTTAACGTTCATTTCATTGATATCATCACAGAAATTATCGCCGTAACATGATCTGTTCGCCAAGTATTCCAGAATTTCATCTTTCTGCTGTATACCATTCCTAAATACTACTAAAAATTTCACCATTTTATCAATTCAACACTTTCTAAATGATTTGCTTCAGCGTTTACGACGCTAAGCTAAATCTAACAAACACTAGTCTTAATACCAGCAACCTAGAATTACATCTATATAGCATTCACGTTCGAGAAAATCACTAAGCTCACAGACTTTGAGCGAGATCTAATAAAAACACCTCCCTTCCTTGATCGAGAATACATCTAATTGCATTCTCCTCAAATGAGTTCGCAATATACACATAATGACTTTAGATTCAAAGGTTGAATTCAATATCATCTAGTGCGTACTTCAAATAGCATCTTCACTCATAGTATGAATTCTTTAGCTGTAAATCGATAAATTTTCGTAGACTCAGTTCTCCTCGAGATACTGGAAGCATCTGGCTAGTTCGTTGTTCATGTGTGTACTCGCTATTTCTTTTATCCCTGCAAAGATGAAGAGAGCCAACAACAACAACACCTCAGAGTCTAGTGGGAAGAGACTTAGAATCCAGGATACAGGATTGCCAAGTGAATAAATAATTTCTCTTTTGAGTGTGAATTTTCGTGTTTCTGTCTCCTTGTTATAGTACAACTCGCGGATTTCGTCCTCGAGTGTGAGAAGCGGGCTGGACCGCAACAGCCTCTGGAAGTCCAGCCTCCTGTGTTCGATGCCCAGTCAGAATTGCCTTGTGAGTATAATTTTCATTCTAATTTGTACTTCTTCTTCTATATTAGCCATTCAAAACTTTTTCTTATGTCATACCTCTTTTTTCTTTTTGTTTCTAGAGCACATGAAACAAATTCAGATTCAGTTGGAGGCAGAGATGGGGAATGTTCGACGTAGCAATGCTGCAGTAGATAATTGTTTCCAGCTCACAGCTGTAGATAACCGAGAACAACACTCACGTAAGTATAGAGAAAAATATCCATGTGTGTGATCTTTAAGTGTAACTCAGCATTCAAAATAAATAAAATTATCTCTAATCCTATTACAGGAACAGCTCTAGACGATTTGGATTTACTAGGCAGGCAGCTGGAGGCTGTTTATCGGCAGATGCAGGAGCAGCCTCCAGCAAATAATAATGAGATGACCCAGCAGCATACTTGTAAGACTTTTTTTTTTTTTGAAAAAAGAGATTACCTTTCTCTAATAGCAGTGCTAGTAGTAGCATAGGAAGTTTTGTTCTCTAACAAATCGATTTATATATCTTCTTTGTTCTAGGTGAGGACCGACAAGATCAATCATATCTCTTGCTCCTGTACGACAACTATGATGATTCCTTTGACGGTGCAGTGGAGTCACCTGACGAATTTTTGATGCCCTGGAGCCAGAGCGAAAAAGGTAATTACTCACTCTGCTTATAACCATGCGATCGTTAGAATTCATTCTTTCACCACGCCAGCAGCGGTAAACAATGTACGTAACTATTATTATTTATTTTATCTCTACTTGTTCTTCTACAGCGGTCGTGCCTCAACACGGCATGGCAAGCATACTGGCGGTGACTAAACCATCCTTATTATCATCAAAGCGGCGTCCAGAAAGTCATGCATCTCCTATATGGACGCCCCTAGTCGCCATGCGGGAAGCGCGAGCCACAGTGGCCACGACTGCGGCACCTGGGGGGTGACCCTCTCCTGGGCTGCTCTCACTGGGAAGCACCGACCGCAGCCCACCCCACCACCACCACTGTAGCTGCCACTATCCTGGCAGCTACATCATCGGTCTGGCCTCCATGGGCCACCCTCTCGCACCAGCCCGATTCATCATCAGTGTCTCGTCCTCCTTCGCCGTCACTTCCTTGCCATCAGCGAAACGTGTGTGTACCTTGACACATAACCCTCCCTGCAGCAGATGCATCCTCGCCAGCCCCGTCATTGATGGGGCGGACTCCTAGTTGTAGTAGTAGTAATAGTAATATTGATTATTCTATTTCTAGCGGCACTGCTCTCCTTTGTCGTAATGATAGTGGAGGACATCAGAATAATGGTATACTGAACCCTCTAGAATACTCAGCAGTTGCTAGGGCTTTTGAGGGGCATATCTCATTCACAAGGATTGAGAATCTGGGAGGGAGGTATCACAACCCTGTCAGGTTTTTAGAAGCATGCCTCCCTGTCTTGGAGACTGAGCTACTTAAAGTCCTAGATGATCCTAGATTTAATGCCATTAAATGCGGAGCAGTACTCTGCTGCGAGCTGAATCACCCACCTAAACGTGCTGGTGCTGCAGAGGCTACACCTCAGTACTACACTCCTGGAAATTGAAATAAGAACACCGTGAATTCATTGTTCCAGGAAGGGGAAACTTTATTGACACACTCCTGGTGTCAGATACATCACATGATCACACTGACAGAACCACAGGCACATAGACACAGGCAACAGAGCATGCACAATGTCGGCACTAGTACAGTGTATATCCACCTTTCGCAGCAATGCAGGCTGCTATTCTCCCATGGAAACGATCGTAGAGATGCTGGATGTAGTCCTGTGGAACGGCTTGCCATGCCATTTCCACATGGCGCCGCAGCTGGACCAGCGTTCGTGCTGGACGTGCAGACCGCGTGAGACGGCGCTTCATCCAGTCCCAAACATGCTCAATGGGGGACAGATCCGGAGATCTTGCTGGCCAGGGTAGTTGACTTACACCTTCTAGAGCACGTTGGGTGGCACGGGATACATGCGGACGTGCATTGTCCTGTTGGAACAGCAAGTTCCCTTGCCGGTCTAGGAATGGTAGAACGATGGGTTCGATGACGGTTTGGATGTACCGTGCACTATTCAGTGTCCCCTCCACGATCACCAGAGGTGTACGGCCAGTGTAGGAGATCGCTCCCCACACCATGATGCCGGGTGTTGTCCCTGTGTGCCTCGGTCGTATGCAGTCCTGATTGTGGCGCTCACCTGCACGGCGCCAAACACGCATACGACCATCATTGGCACCAAGGCAGAAGCGACTCTCATCGCTGAAGACGACACGTCTCCATTCGTCCCTCCATTCACGCCTGTTGCGACACCACTGGAGGCGGGCTGCACGATGTTGGGGCATGAGCGGAAGACGGCCTAACGGTGTGCGGGACCGTAGCCCAGCTTCATGGAGACGGTTGCGAATGGTCCTCGCCGATACCCCAGGAGCAACAGTGTCCCTAATTTGCTGGGAAGTGGCGGTGCGGTCCCCTACGGCACTGCGTAGGATCCTACGGTCTTGGCGTGCATCCGTGCGTCGCTGCGGTCCGGTCCCAGGTCGACGGGCAAGTGCACCTTCCGCCGACCACTGGGGACAACATCGATGTACTGTGGAGACCTCACGCCCCACGTGTTGAGCAATTCGGCGGTACGTCCACCCGGCCTCCCGCACGTCCACTATACGCCCTCGCTCAAAGTCCGTCAACTGCACATACGGTTCACGTCCACGCTGTCGTGGCATGCTACCAGTGTTAAAGACTGCGATAGAGCTCCGTATGCCACGGCAAACTGGCTGACACTGACGGCGGCGGTGCACAAATGCTGCGCAGGTAGCGCCATTCGACGGCCAACACCGCGGTTCCTGGTGTGTCCGCTGTGCCGTGCGTGTGATCATTGCTTGTACAGCCCTCTCGCAGTGTCCGGAGCAAGTATGGTGGGTCTGACACACCGGTGTCAATGTGTTCTTTTTTCCATTTCCAGGAGTGTATATATGGGGTGATAATGGCATTATTTCTCAGAGCATATCCGTTGCTGAGTGGTATCATGAATCCACCTTGAGCGCTATTATGGTCCAGTTTTCCAAGATGGAAGTTAGAGGGTCAGCTAAGGTGCTCAGCTATATACCACACTTTGACATACATATACATGACTATGATCCAGTAAAAGGAGGGTCTAGCTATATCACGCTCCTAATTAAAGATATAGATAACAAGAAGGCATGCATTAATGTCGAAAATAGAAAGGGTCAGGCTTGTTTTGCATGGTCAATCCTAGCTTGTGAGAGAAATTACGAGAAAAATCCGCAGCATCCGAGTACATGCCATATTAAGACATATTATAACTTTGATAGTATCGAGTTCCCTGTGAAGATCAAGGGCGTACCTAAATTTTAGGTGCAGAATACCGGCATATCAGTTCACGTTTATGGCCTGGAGAAGAATAACAACAAGTCAGATGAGCAAGACAAGCATACAGTAGTTGGACCCCTCCATTTGTCAAAATTTGCAAGTGAGCTTGAGGTGCATGTAAACATGCTGCTCGTCTCTGAAGGTGATAATTATCACTATGTTTGGATGAAAGAGATGTCCCGACTGTTTCCTCCCTACTATCAAATAATCATCATGTAAAACAAATTTGCTTAAGGTGTCTCAATTATTTTTCATCAGACGAGTTAGTAGCGATACATCTATTGGATTACGTGTCCAAGGACTCGATACGTGTTATCATGCCCACAGAGAAAAATAAGTTCATTAAATGCGAGTGCAGGGTTTTTTCGGCGAATTTCATATATGAAGTCTTCACGGGTTGTCAGCCGAGTAGCATCGTCATCTCGTAGCAACGTTTGGATTGAATGCGTCTCCATCATCTTCAGGCGAAGATGATGCTTACTTTTCCATTTCCTCCTGTTCTCCATGGCCATGTTGGATTGCAACTGCTGTTGATGCTTCATGGTTCTTCTTCTTCTTCTGATGCTGCTAACTGACTGAGCTGGACTGAGGTCCCAGAGATGCTGAACCACCCCTATACCCCCTCCAATGACGTCATCAGATACCGCCATCCTACTGGCTAACATGTGACTAGATTACGAGCACTTATTGGTTCCCGCCATTTTCCCCCACCATCTTGGATTACGTCACGGAATGGACGACATCGTTCTCTTGTGGTGGTACTGTGTACTAGGTCCGGACCTCGAGACGAACACACTGGATGGTGGTACTACCTTTAATTGTATAAATAAAGATTTGTGCCTGCAAAATAATAGAGACTTATGTCCAGCACAGGACGAGTCCTCTCCTCACTGATCCCTAGGAAGAGGTGGTAGTCGGTAGACTTAGGTTAGTGGAGGTGGCCCAAGTAACCTATTTTCCCACCATTTTCTTAGGTTAGTAGAGATAGTCCAAGTGATCTCTCTTACCACCAAAATTCAAACTTTGCATCAATTCCTAGGAAGAGCTGGTGGTTGGATGACTTGGGTTAGTGGAGGTGTCCTAACTGTTCTTTCTTTCCCACCATTTTCTTAGGTGTGTTGCATTATCCTGATGGAATTTGAACTTCCCACCATTTTCTGGTGAAGGGGGTTAGGTTAGTGGAAGTAGCCCAATTGACCGATCTTCCCACCAAAATTCAAACTTCCCGCCAAAATCCGCCATCTTGAATGATGTCACGCCAACCATCTTGGGTGACATCATGCAAGTCTCCACACCGGCATCTAGGATGACTTCATCGCCGTCATCTTTGTGACGTCATGCACTGTTGCCATGTCTAGACGCCGCCATCTCGGATTACGTCACTGCCGCTATCTTGGATACATCTGGCAACAATGGGGAGTGTGTCAGAACGAACTTAGTCCCAATACTAATGTGGATTTGTCATTGTTTGTTACCTGAGAAACAAATCTGTCAGGGATATTACAGTCCTTAAATAGCTGCCCAAGCCGACTACTGGTGATGTGACTGTGAAGCGGAAACCTGAAGGAACAACCACAACTAAACCAAAGAGAGGCTCACTTCATGTACAGATGGACTGGGACGTTCGAGCAGTGTGGGGTGTGATTGTAACAAGTCGCATAAAATGTGTGGAAGGAATCAGGTGTGAGTATCAAGGTACTACCAGCAGTCTAGCTAGTACAATGACTGTTTTCTGAGAGTTAAAAAGAGTGGGGTACAATGGTCAAACAGATACTCTCAGAAGCCGCACACTTCTGCCGTTAGTGCTAAACGACGCTTGAGGATGTGTAAAGAGCGACGCCACTGGATAGTGGATGGATGACTTAAAACGAGTGATTTGGAGTGATGACTCACGTTATATCCTGTGTCAGTGCGATGGAAGTGTTTGGATTTGGCCACAGCCTGGAGAACGTTACCTGACAAAAGTGTAGCGCCAACAGGTAAGAGTGGATGAGATGGTGTTACCATACAGAAGTGTTTTTCGTGGTTACTGCGTGCTCCCATTTTTGCACTTTAGAAAACACGAACTGTGGAAGGTTACCAACGCATTTTACTGTACTGTGTATATTAGAGAAGATTTTGGAGGCGATAACTGTTTGTATGAGCATGACAGTGCATTCTGTCATTAAGCAATGCCTGTGAGGCAATGGTTTGTGGACTATCACATTCCCAAAATGTACGGTTTTCACATGGATTGGTATTCAGGAGCTCGTATTGTTAGGGAATCAACAGAATGTAATAATACTTAGAAAGTGCATTTGTTGTGCATACATACACTCTTTGAATGGAACAATGCCTATCGACATTAACAGACTAAAAGCAGTGTAAATTAAAATGTCAGTAGTATTTGTTGCAGGATTCTAGTGCGAGTCGTTTACGAGATGTCGTATTTTGAAAAGTTTCCACACCAACAGTTGTGCAATACCCGTGGTAGCACACATTAGAGAACAACGAATGTGCGTACACTAGCTATGTGGATTCTGACCAGTAACGGGACAACTGACCACCACAGGTTGTGTTCAAAATGACCATCGACAGCGGCACTACACACTTCGAGTCTGGTATGGAACGAATGCTGCACACGTGCTAGCATTTCAGCAGAGCATTTTTTACAGCGGTGTACCGTAGGTCTCTAGAAGAGCGTAGCGTTCCAAAGGACTGGAAAAGGGCACAGGTCATCCCCGTTTTCAGGAAGGGACGTCGAACAGATGTGCAGAGCTATAGACCTATATCTCTAACGTCGATCAGTTGTGGAATTTTGGAACACGTATTGTGTTCGAGTATAATGACTTTTCTGGAGACTAGAAATCTACTCTGTAGGAATCAGCATGAGTTTAGAAAAAGACGGTCGTGTGAAACCCAGCTCGCGCTATTCGTCCACGAGACTCAGAGGGCCATAGACACGGGTTCACAGGTAGATGCCGTGTTTCTTGACTTCCGCAAGGCGTTCGATACAGTTCCCCACAGTCGTTTAATGAACAAAGTAAGAGCATATGGACTATCAGACCAATTGTGTGACTGGATTGAAGAATTCCTAGCTAACAGAACGCAGCTTGTTATTCTCAATGGAGAGAAGTCTTCCGAAGTAACAGTGATCTCAGGTGTGCCGCAGGGGAGTGTCGTAGGACCGTTGCTATTGACAATATACATAAATGACCTTGTGGATGACATCGGAAGTTCACTGAGGCTTTTTGCGCATGATGCTATGGTATATCGAGAGGTTGTAACATTGTAAAATTGCACTGAAATGCAGGTGGATCTGCAGCGAATTGACGCATGGTCCAGGGAATGGCAATTGAATCTTAATGTAGACAAGTGTAATGTGCTGCGAATACATAGAAAGAAAGATCCCTTATCATTTAGCTACAAAATAGCAGGTCAGCAACGGGAAGCAGTTAATTTCATTAATTATCTGGGAGTACGCATTACGAGTGATTTAAAATGGGATGATCATATAAAGTTGATCGTTGGGAAAGCAGATGCCAGACTGAGATTCATTGGAAGAATCCTAAGGAAATGCAATCCGAAAACAAAGGAAGTAGGTTACAGTACGCTTGTTCGTCCACTGCTTGAATACTGCTCAACAGTGTGGGATCCATACAAGATGGGGTTGATGGAGGAGATAGAGAAGATCCAACGGAGAGCAGCGCGCTTCGTTACAGTATCATTTAGTAATCGCGAAAGCGTTACGGAGATGATAGATAAACTCCAGTGGAAGACTCTGCAGAAGAGACGCTCAGTAGCTCCGTACGGGCTTTTGTTGAAGTTTCTCTTCACCGAAGAGTCAAGCAGTATATAGGGTGTTACAAAAAGGTACAGCTAAACTTTCAGGAAACATTCCTCACACACAAATAAAGAAAAGATGTTATATGGACATGTGTCCGGAAACGATTAATTTCCATGTTAGAGCTCATTTTAGTTTCGTTCTTCCACCTACGCTCAATGGAGCACGTTATCATGATTTCATACGGGATACTCTACCTGTGCTGCTAGAACATGTGCCTTTACAAGTACGACACAACATGTGGTTCATGCACGATGGAGCTCCTGCACATTTCAGTCGAAGTGTTCGTACGCTTCTCAACAACAGATTCGGTGACCGATGGATTGGTAGAGGCGGACCAATTCCATGGCCTCCACGGTCTCCTGACCTCAACCCTCTTGACTTTCATTTATGGGGGCATTTGAAAGCTCTTGTCTACGCAACCCCGGTACCAAATGTAGAGACTCGTCGTGCTCGTATTGTGGACGGCTGTGATACAATAAGCCATTCTCCAGGGCTGCATCAGCGCATCAGGGATTCCATGCGACGGAGGGTGGATGCATGTATCCTCGATAACGGAGGACATTTTGAACATTTCCTGTAACAAAGTGTTTGAAGTCACGCTGGTACGTTGTGTTGCTGTGTGTTTCCGTTCCATGATTAATGTGATTTGAAGAGAAGTAATAAAATGAGCTCTAAAATGGAAAGTAAGCGTTTCCGGACAATATCCACATGATATATTTTCTTTCTTTGTGTGTGAGGAATGTTTCCTGAAAGTCTGGCCGTACCTTTTTGTAACACCCTGTATTGCTCCCTCCTACGTATATCTCGCGAAGAGACCATGAGGATAAAATCAGAGAGATTAGAGCCCACACAGAAGCGTATCGACAATCCTTCTTTCCACGAACAATACGACACTAGAATAGAAGGGAGAGCCGATAGAGGTACTCAAGGTACCCTCCGCCACTCACCGTCAGGTGGCTTGCGGCGTATGGATGTAGATGTAGATGTAGAGGTGTCCGAGCAGGCTGCAGTAATACGGCGTTGCATATCATCGGCTGTAGTTGGGATGTCGTTGTAGACAGCTTCTTTCAGCTTTCCCCACAGAAAAAGTCTACAGGCGTCAAATCTGGCCGAGGTACAGGTTCCCTGCATGCAAACAATTTGTCAAGACAAGCTGTAGAACTTTGTGCACTATGCGCTGAACAGCCATCATGTTGGTACTACAGGTTTCTCCGAGGAACGTCTTCTAGCATCCGTGGAAGATGTTCTGTTAGGAGGCTGCGATCCCTGCGCGTTCATAGTTTCGTCTGTGAAAAAGGGGCCTATGAGTTGCTGGTTCACTATTCCACATCACACGCTTACACTCAATGAACGCTGATGTTGCACCTGAGGAAGCCTACGGGGATTGTCAGCAGGCTAATAATGCATGTTTCGGAGGTTTACCTGGCAGTGGTTGATAAATGTGACTTCATCACTATACAATATAATGATACAGCTGGAGTATTCTGTCTTAATACCCATGTACAGAAGCTAACACGATTCTCATAATCGTTTCCATTCAGTTATTGATGGTGAGAGATGCGATAGGGATGGAACCTATGTCGATGGAGAATGCATAGAACCAGTGCTTTTTTTTCTAAAAAAAAGTTTGAGGGTACTCCGACATTGCATATAATGCAGCGAAAATGACTTATAACTGAAGCATGGGATTCCACCCGTCTGCTTTTAGCCATAACGTCATTAACACCATCATGGTTGCGGGAACGTAAATACACATATCGGTAGCTCGGCGTTTGAGCGCATGCATATCCGTTTAGCACTACCATCGCCCACTATTAGCGGGCGAGGACACTACATGCTTGTCGAACTGGCTGCCAACGATTCAGTTGTCGAGAACGGTTGCTGCAGCTTCGAAATGCTTGAAACAGTCAATGACATCGCTTTTCCCACCAAACACTGCACTGGTATCGTTCGTACTGCAATTACGAACACGAAAAAATGAAATAAAAAAAATTACGTCCGTGAAATAAATCTTTGGCACTCTTCCAAGTTCTCAACATCGTAAAAAAATTACTTTGTCGACGAAAAAGTTTAGGGGTACGCATCCCCCAGTGTTCCCCCAGAAAAACAGCTCTGCGTAGAACACTTGCCTGACTCGTGCCATTTGCTTGTGCAATTGTGTAGGACCTAACGTGCAACAGCAGGAAGAAAATTGATTGCCCCCTCTTCTGTTGTAATTTTTTTCGTTCTGATACGTTGTCTACGTGCTACACTCCGACTTTCACATAACTAGCTGAAGAGGTTGATAAATAATTGCCGAGATATCTTGCCACATGCACTGTACAAGAACGAACTACATTCTTCTAACATTCTCCATACACCATGACCACATCGAATTTTTCTGTATTGGTAAATCGCATCATCCACTCACGACTACTGCTTGGACTGTCACACACCAACCGACTAGCAAGTCCCAACGCATTCAAGGAACACACTAGCACACTGTAAGCAAACGTAACAACATCGTACCTAGCTACACTACGCAGACTGAATAGCACAAATAAGTGTCGGTGTGGAATCTTTACAATTCTTATTTATCCTCCTTTTAGTCTGTTAATGGCAATGTACACTGTTACATTAAAGAAAGTGTATGTTTTCGCAAAAATAGAATTTCTATTGATTGGCTAACAATATGAGCTCCTGGCTACCAGCCCAGTGTGAGAACCACGCATCAATAGTGCTTCCCATTTCCACAATATTTGCGGTGCAAGTTTTAGGCGATTCACCTCATGTGTTCCCCAATACAACGATTTCAAATTCCCAAAAATATGCACACAAACACCTACTTGTCACCACCACATTGGCCCCTGAAGTTATACAATACAAGTTAAAATTATGCCTCTTCAGGTATTGACAAATCATAGCTCACTACCTTGACTTAATTTGTCAGTCGTCACTTCAAAACTGTAAGTAATGACAATACCGTGACGTGGCTGCACGAATGATTCTATAGGGTTATGGAGAATAACTTGACACTTTGTGGGTAATCCACACCGTACGACGAATACATAGTTTCTTTCCGAAATTTACTAATGTCTGTTCAATCAAATATCTTGAAAAAAAAAATGGTTCAAATGGCTCTGAGCACTATGGGACTTCACATCTGCGGTCATCACTCCCCTAGAACTTAGAACTACTTAAACCTAACCAACCGAAGGACATCATAAACAGCCATGCCCGAGGCACGATTGGAACCTGCGGCCGTAGCAGCAGAGCGGTTCCGGATTGAAGCGCCTAGAACCGCTCGGCCACAACGGCCGGCTAAATATCTTGCAAATTGAGTCACTACCGCTCAATGCAAAATCACAATTCAATCCTTTACACCAATAATTCACCACACTATACTCTCCTAGTGTGTGTGAATCCTGCACATCAACACGGCGAGCACTCAATTTTCCAGACTGATAGCACATATAGGAACACAGCAACACTCAATTACCTCTGAATTTGCTAAAAAGTAACACCAGGTGGAAAATACGGAATAATTCAGAACAGTACCTGAACATAAATCCAGTTACGTATCAACAATAAGCGCTTGGTCTAAGTACAGCCTTCACAATGAAATATTTCTATAATCCAACAACTTATTTAAGGCAATTATTTACATCATTATATAACTATATCTCCTTCAATAGCAGTGCAGTGATTCACAATGAGAGCCTCTAGACAGTAATTCAGTGGCGGAAAGTCGCAGAGCCAAGAAAATCAGCTATCTTGAGCCAGTAATTACTCTGACCTGTAAATACCCAAACTCTATTACTTCCGCAAGTTTCACTACATGCCTGCGACTATCAGTTCTACAGCTTACAGCTGCGAAGTCCCCACTGTGATCCTGACTGTCCAATACGACTTCTTACCGATAACTAACCATAAGACCCATGTCAAACCATTTTGGAACCTCTTACACAAACATACAGCGATACCACGACTTTTAACAATTAAACCATTATTTCATATGGCCGTCGTATCTTCTTCGTCTCGTGGTTCGCTTGCCCTGTTGTACTGTCTTTACCGCTCGGAGCGCTATTGGCTACCGACGCAGGTACTATCGGATCATTAATACCGGTCATTGGTTCTGTATTGATACTGTAAACATATATTAAACACACATATAAGCAAAATTATAATAACAGACGATGAATATTCAATCCGTATCATCGTATATCCAGCAGCTGCGGCAATAAGTTGAGACGATGAAACTACCGTAACGACAACTAGAGGCATACCAAATCTTTCTTTGACCTGTCACAAACTTGCGTTTCTTATTTACGTTTGCGTACATAATTTTATGCTATAAATCACCACAAAACTAGTTACATACAGTCGGCAGTTTCTCATACAGTGTGCCCTCTGCTCATTACCAATCCATCTAACGTGACGATAAATAAATACATCTAATCGAGTGACAAATTATGGTGCACAGAATATAATTGGCACACACATTTTCTCTGAAATCTGGATGAGGAGAGACATACATTCAGCCACAAAAATGTTATGCTGTCCAAAGTCATTCGTCATTTTCAGTTGTAACCAGTTATCCAACTATGCCGCGTATATACGTGTATTTATAATACATAGAGACTAAACACCGACTGAAAAGCACATTGTCAAAGGATTTTCAGACTAGTGAAGCGTTTTAACTGGGAAAAAAGGAAAAAGGTACATTACTGGCCATTAAAATTCCTACACGAAGAAGAAACGCAAATGATAAACTGGTATTCATTGGACAAATATATTATTCTAGAAGTGACATGTGATTACATTTTCACGCAGTGTGGGTGCATAGATCCTGAGAAATCAGTACCCAGAACAACCAGCTCTGGCCGTAATAACGGCCTTGATATGCCTGGGCATTGAGTCAAACAGAGCTTGGATGGTGTGTACAGGTACAGCTGCCCATGAAGCTTCAACACGATACCATAGTTCATCAAGAGTAGTGACTGGCGTATTGTGACGAGCCAGTTGCTTGGCCACCATTGACCAGACGTTTTCAGTTGGTGACAGATCTGGAGAATGTGCTGGCCAGGGCAGCAGTCGAACATTTTCTGTATCCAGAAAGGCCCTTACAGGACCTGCAACATGTGGTCGTGCATTATCCTGCTGAAATGTAGGGTTTCGCAGGGATCGAATGAAGGGTAGAGCTACGGGTCGTAACACATCTGAAATGTAACGTCCACTGTTTAAAGTGCCGCCAATGACCGAGACGTGTAACCAGTCTCACCCCATACCATCACGCCGGGTGATACGTCACTATGGCGATAACGAATACACGCTTCCAATGTGCGTTCACTGCGATGTCGCCAAACACGGATGCGACCATCATGATGCTGGTAAACAGAACCTGGATTCATCCGAGAAAATGACGTTTTGCCATTCGTGCACCCAGATTCGTCGTTGAGTACATCATCGCATGCGCTCGTGTCTGTGATGCAGCGTCAAGGGTAACTGCAGCCATGGTCTCCGAGCTGATAGTCCATGCTGCTGTAAACGTCGTCCAACTGTTCGTACAGATGGTTGTTGTCTTGCAAACGTCCCCATCTGTTGACTCAGGGATCGAGAAGTGGCTGCACGATCCGTTACAGCCATGCGTATAAGATGCCTGTCATCTCGACTGCTAGTGATAGGAGGCCGTTGGGATCCAGCACGGCGTTCCGTATTACCCTCCTGAACCCACCGATTCCATATTCTGCTAACAGTCATTGGATGTTGACCAACGCGAGCAGCTGTGTCGCGATACGATAAACCACAATCGCGATAGGCTACAATCCTACCTTTATCAAAGCTGGAAACGTGATGGTACGCATTTCTCCTCTTTACACGAGGCAGCACAACAACGTTTCACCAGGCAACGCCAGTCAACTGTCTATGAGAAATCGGTTGGAAACGTTCCTCATGTCAGCACGTTGTAGGTGTCGCAACCGGCGCCAACCTTGTGTGAATGCCCTGAAAAGCCAATCATTTGCATATCACAGCATCTTCTTCCTGTCAGTTAAATTTCGCGTTATCTTCGTGGTGTTGCAATTTTCATGGCCAGTAGTGTAGTAGCGTATGACTACTATATCAATGAATAAATACAGGAATCGCCCGCATCTCGTGGTCGTGCGGTAGCGTTCTCGCTTCCCACGCCCGGGTTCCCGATTTCGATTCCCGGCGGGGTCAGGGATTTTCTCTGCCTCGTAATGGCTGGGTGTTGTGTGATGTCCTTAGGTTAGTTAGGTTTAAGTAGTTCTAAGTTCTAGGGGACTGATGACCATAGATGTTAAGTCCCATAGTGCTCAGAGCCATTTGAACCATTTGAATACAGGAATCACTCAGCTCATACAGATAACAATTTTCAGGGATATTACATGAAATGATGAATAGGCTCAGTCGTAGGCAAGGCAGATGCGAGACTTAAGTTCATTGGTAGGATACTGGGAGATTGCAGTCAGTCTACAAATGAGACTGCTTAAAAATCATGTTTAAAATATTGTTCACTGTGTAGAGCTCATACCAAACAGGACTATCAAGGGATATTGAATGTATACACTGAAGGGCAGCAAGAATGGTCACAGGTTTGCCTGACGTGCGGAAGAGCGTCACGGGAACATTGCAGAATCTAATTTGACTGAACCTTCACCACAGACTCCAATTATCCCGCAAAAATCTACTTAAAAAGTTTCAAGAACTAATATTAAGTGAGGAATCTACATGTCACTACCATTTGGACCGTGAAAAATGATCACACTAATTACAGCACACACAGACACAGGCATGCAAGCATTCTTCCCGCGCTCCATAGGCCATTGCAACGAGAAGAAAACTAAACATGTGGTACCATGCTAAGGCTGGCGAACGGCTTTACAGAAGCTCGAAATTTAGTGCAGGTTTCAATGTAAGATGCACCTAATAGTTTCCACAACGAAACTCTGTCTCTAAATGTGGCAGAAAATACAAAGAGGTTTGTCTCGCATGTAAAATACTCCAGAGGCATGACACAGCTGATACCATCATTTCGAGATAGCGATGGTGATATTATCGATGACAGAGCTACTCAAGCGGAGTTACTAACGCGGTTTTCCGAAAATTCTTCACCAAAGAAGAGGAAGTAAATATTTCAGAGCTCGAATTACGATGATGATGTTTGATTTGTGGGGCGCTCAACTGCGCGGTTATCAGCGCCCATACAATTTCCCAACCTTTGCTCAGCCCAACTTCGTCACTTTCCTGGATGATGATGAAGACAACACAAACACCCAATCATCTCGAGACAGGTGAAAATCCCTGACCCCGCCGGGAATCGAACTCGGGACCCCGTACTCGGGAAGCGAGATCGCAACCGCAGACCACGAGCTGCAGACTCGAAGTATGAATTGGTGGCAACATTAGTAACCTAGCAGTAGATATCCTCGGTGTAATGAATCAACTCAAATCACTTGGTATAGGCAAGTCTTCCGGCCCAGATTGTATACCAGTCAGATTCCTTTCATAGTATGATGATATAATACGTAGCTCCGTACTTAACAGTCATATACAACCACTCGCTCGACGAAAGGTCCGTAAGTCAAACCTGGAAATTCACCAGTACTCAAGAAAGGAAATAGGAGTAATCCACTGAATTACAGACCTATATCAAAGAAGCCGATTTGTAATAGGATTTTGGAACATATACTGTGTTTGAAGATTGCGAATTAACGCGAGGCAAACGATCTATTGACAAAAAGTCAGCACGGAATCAGAAAACATCGTCCTTACGAAACACTAGTAACTACACTGAAGAGCCAAAGAAACTGGTACACTTGCCTAATATACTGTAGGGCCTCCGCGAGCACGCAGAAATGCCGCAACACGACGCGGCATGGACTCGCCTAATGTATGAAGTAGTGGTGCAGGGAATTGACACCATGAATCCCGTAGGGCTGTCGATAAATCCGTAAGAGTACGAGGGGTGGAGATCTCTTCTGAACAGCACGTTGCAAGACATCCCAGATACGCTCAATAATGTTCATGTCTGGGGAGTTTGGTGGCCAGCGGCAGTGTTTAAACTCAGAAGAGTGTTCCTGACTCCACTCTGTAGCAATTGGGGACGTGTAGGGTATCGTATTGTCCTGCTGGAATTGCCCAAGTCCGTTGGATGCACAATTGACATGAATGGATGCAGGTTATCAGACAGGATGCTTACGTACGTGTCACCTGTCAGAATCGTATCTAGACATATCAGGGGTCCCATATCACTCCAACTGCACACGCCCCACACCATTACAGGACCAGCTTAAACATTCTGCTGCTGACATGCAGGGTCCATGGATTCATGAGGTTGTCTCCATACCAGTACACGTCCACCCACTCGATACAATTTGAAACGAGACTCGTCCGACCAGGCAACATGTTTCCAGTCGTCAACAGTCCAATGTCGGTGTCGACGGGCCCAGGCGAAGCGTAAAGCTTTGTGTCGTGTAGTCACCAAGGGTACACGAGTGGACCTTAAGCTCCGAAAGCCCATATCGATGATGTTTCGTTGAATGGTTGGCACGCTGACAATTGTTGCTGGCCCAGCACTTAAATCTGCAGCAATTTGCGGACGGTTTGTACTTCTGTCACGCCGAACTACTCTCTTCAGTCATCCTTGGTCCCGTAATTGCATGATCTTTTTCCAGCCGCAGCAATGTCGCAGATTTGATGTTTTACCGGATTGCTGATATTCACGGTAAACTCATGAAATTGTCGTACGGGAAAATCCCCACTTCATCGCTACCTCGGAGATGCTGTGTCCCATGGCTCGTTCAAAGTCACTTAAATCTGGACAACCAGCCATTATAGCAGCAGTAACGGATACACTTGTGTTGTATAGGCGTTGCCGACGCAGCGCTGCATTCTGCCTGTTTACATATTTCTATATTTGAATACGCACGCCTACACCAGTTTCCTTGGTGCTTTAGTGTATTTGTTCTCACGAAATAATGAGTTCTATGGGTAGGGATCTCAGATTCATACACTATTTCTAGATTTCCAAAAGGCATTTGATACAGTTTCTCAGAAGCGGCTGATAATCAAATTATGTGCCTATAAAGTATCGTCTCAGTTGTGGGACTGGATTAGTGATTTCCTGTCAGAAAGGTCACAATTCGTAGTAACTGACGGAAAATCATTGAGTAAAACAGAAGAGATATGTGACGTTCCTAAAGGAAGTGTTACAGGGGTTCTGCTGTTTATAATTTATATAAATAATTTTGGAGGCAATCTGTGTAACCCTCTTCGGTTGTTTGCAGATGATTCTTTCATTTACCGTCTCATAAAGTAACCGGAAGTTCAAAACCGATTGGAAAACGATAGATATATCATGCGAAAAGTGGCAATTAAACCTAAATAATGAAAAGTGTGATGTCATCTATATGAGTACTAAAAGTAGTGAGTTAAATTTCGCTTATACGATAAATAACACAACTCTAAAGGCTGTCATTTCAACTAAATACCTAGGAAAAACATTACGAACAATTTAAAATGGATCGATCGCGCCAATGACGTGGTGGGGAAAGCGAACTAAAGACTGGGTTTCATTATTAAAATACCTAGAAGCAAGGGCGCCCTTACGATAGTTTGTTGGGGAGGGAGGGGGGAGGAGCGGGGGCTAGACTTGGGAGTATAGGGTATTTTCAATATTTTGGAAAACTAATGGCGACTTGTAAGAAGCCGTAAAAAGTTCCAGTTCTGACGCTTCTAAAAGCCTGCCTAATACTGACTTTTAAATAATTTTCTGACTACACTATATTGTTTTCCTTTTCCTATGAGCTAGGGGAGAGGGCGGGAGGCGAGGTATCCTGCCCCCGTGTATGGGCGCCCTTGTTTACTGTTAGAAGATGCAATAAATCTACTGAAGAGACTGCCTACACTACGCTTGTCCGCCCTCTGCTACAGTACTGCTGTGCTGTATGGGATCCTTACCAGTTAGATTGACGGGGGACAACGGAAAAATTCAAAGAACGGCAGCTCGGTTTGTATTATCACGAATTAGGGGAGAAACTATCACGTATGTGATTCTTGAGTTGTAGTAATTGATAAAACAAAGGCGTAGTTCGTTGTGGCGAATCTCCAGCTTTGGCCTCCAAGTACGAAAATAATTTGTCTAAGGAAGACATGAAAATAAGAGAAATCAGAGCTCGCAGGAAAACATTTAAGCGTTCGTTTTTCCACCTCGCTGTTAGAGAGTGGAACAGTAGAGAAATAGAGTGAAATGGTTCGATGAGGCACTTAAGTGTGAATAGATGTAGACGTACTTGAAACTGATTTTCGGAGTACATACAAAGAAGTAGGAACTCTGGTATTAAGTCACATGTAGATTTTCTGCAAAGTGGCGGCAGCTTTAGACCTTGCGTTGGGGAAAGACGTTATAATAGGGTAAGGCACCCCGGTAATGATCTGGAAAACTCGGATAAAGAAACACAAACCGGTTTGTTCATTACAGTCATCTGTTTTAAGAGGTTGATGGTGTATCTTGGCGAGAAATGCTGTTCCTAAAGATTCGCAGTGCGGGCTAAGAACGGCGCTGGGTGCAGAGGGGACTGATGGAAGTATCAGGTGTCGGAGTGCGGGGACTGACACATCCGTGGCTTCGGCGCAGTGCGCGGCACTGCTTCTTCCTGGTAAGTCACTCGACTTAGTGTCCATGTCTCTTCGATATTTGTGTGAGTGTGTGTGTTTCGCTCTGCGTCACAAAGATTCGTAAGGAAACTGGTGAAACCCGTCTCTCAATCCGCGGTGAAGAAACACTTAGGAACGCTATTGAGCAGTTTCTCGGCGATACCTACTAGTAAAGTCTTGCGGTTGATTGCTGATGGTGCCGTGGTATACGGTAAGGTGTCCAAGTTGAGTGACTGTAGGAAGATACAAGACGACTTAGACAAAATTTCCAGTTGGTGTGATGAATGGCAGTTAGCCTTAAATGTAGAAAAATGTAAGTTGATGCGAATCAGTAGGAATAACAAACCTGTAATGTTCGGATACAGTATTACTAGTGTCCAGCTTGACAGCCAGGTAGTTTAAATATCTGGGAATAACGTTTCAAAGCCATATAGGGTGGAACGAGCATGTGGAAACTGTGATGGGGAAGGCGAATGGTCGACTATCGTTTATTGGGAGAATACGAGTATTGGGAAAGCGTGATTCACCTGTAGCGGAGACAGCATATATGACGATAGTGCGACCTATTCTTGAGTACTGTTCGAGTGTTTGGGATTCGTACCAGGTCGCATTGAAGCAAGACATCGAAGCAATTCAGAGGAGAGCTGCTAGATGTGTTACAGGTAGTTTCGAACAAAACTTAAGTTTTCGGGAGCTCAAATGGGAATCCTTGGAGGGAAGGCGGCGTTCTTTTCGAGAAACACAATTGACAAAATGTAGAGAACCGGCATTTGAAGCTGACTGCCGAACGAATCTGCTCCAACCAACATACATCGCGTGTAAGGACCACGAAGATAAGATACGATAAATTGGGGCTCATACGGAGACCTATAGACTGTCGTTTCTTCCGCGCTCTGTTTGCGAGTGGAACAGGAGGGATCATGACAAGTAGTGGTACAAGGTACCCTCCGCCATGCACCTTACGGTAGCTTGCGGAGTATCTGTGCAGATGTAGATGTATTCCTTGATGAGAGGAAACGTGGGCACCGTAAAGCTCCAAATCTCTGCGTAGCTAACAGTCCGCTGCCACACATGTTGATTCAAACTGCGCGTGTAGAATATAAAGCTGATTTTAAAAAAGAGGCTGGTGATAACAAAACCGTGACCTGAAGCTCGAATTTACAATTCCCTCACTGCCATCTTGTTTATGTTTACGACTTACGTGAAACTGCCTTTGTAAGTGGAACTGACGCTCCCTTCACGTTAAGGAACGTATGTAACCTGCGGTAACATTGATTACGATTCAATGCAGAGACATAATAGGTCATCGTGTCAGATGAAAATATGGTTTACGTATTACCTGTTGGTTTCTGTCTCGGGATCTTCGGCCGACGTTTGTTTTATGATTTTCCTGCCGTTGTGGCAGCAGAGTGGGTGGCGTTGTCAAAGATTCACCTTACGTTGCCGGTAGCGTCGCTAGCAGTGGAGGTTGAACCTTTGACAATGCCAGCCACTCGTGCTGGAGAAACGTGAGGAAAATCCTTAGACAAATCTCGGACGAAGATCCCTTCACAGAAGACAAAAGGCAATGCGTAAACAAGTGCCCACGAAAGCCTCAACAATTTTGTAGTAAGTGGCATACAAGCCAAGACTGTTTGAATTCAAATCTAGATACAGAGTAAGTTGAAGCCAATTGTCGAGTCGTTTCTCGTAATGGGGCCGTTGATCGACGCAGAGGCTGGACAGTGAAACACGTAGGGGTTGCGTTCTAACATTCCGCCGGCCGGAGTGGCCGAGCAGTTCTAGGTGCTTCAATCTGGAACCGCACGACCGCTACGGTCGCAGGTTAGAATCCTGCCTCGGGCACGCATGTGTGTGATGTCCTTAGTTTAGTTAGGTTTAAGTAGTTCTAAGTTCTAGGGGACTGATGACCTCAGCTGTTAAGTCCCATAGTTCTCAGAGCCATTTCAACCATTTCTGACATTCCAAACGAACGACAGAGAACAAACGTGCAGAGTGTTTATGTCTCTTAGTTCAAAATTAGTTTCGAGTTGCACTGTCAGAATGTGATTACTCAAGTATACTGTTAAATTATATGAGGCAGGAACAAACAGTTTTAGTAGTCTGAATAGCAGGAAATTTTATTATAATAAATTCGACACTACATCATGTAATAACTACATCTACATCTACGTGATTACTCTGCTATTCACAGTAAAGTGCCTGGCAGAGGGTTCAGTGAACCACCTTCATGCTGTCTCTCTACCGTTCCACTCTCGAACGGCACGTGGGAAAAACAAGCACTTAAATATTTTCTGTGCGAGCCCTGATTTCTCTTATTTTATCGTGATGATCATTTCTCCCTATGTAGGTGGGTGCCAACAAAATGTTTTCGTAATCGGAGGAGAAAACTGGTGATTGAAATTTCATGAGAAGATCCCGTCGCAACGAAAAACGCCTTTGTTTTAATGATTGCCACTCCAATTCACGTATCATGTCTGTGACACTATCTCCCCTACTTCGCGATAATACAAAACGAGCTGCCCTTCTTTGTACTTTTTCGATGTTATCCGTGGTCCCACCTGATGCGGATCCCACGCCGCACAGCAATACTCCAGTATAGGACGGACAAGCGTAGTGTAAGCAGTCTCTTTGGTAGACCTGTTGCACCTTCTAAGTGTTCTGCCAATGAATCGCAGTCTTTGGTTTGCTCTACCCACAATATTATCTATGTAATCATTTCAATTTAGGTTATTTGTAATTGTAATCCCTAAGTATTTAGTTGAATTTACAGCCCTCAGATTTGTGTGACTTATCGCTTAATCGAAATTTAACTGATTTCTTTTAGTACTCATGTGAATAACTTCACTCTTTTCTTCATTCAGGGTCAATTGCAATTTTTCGCACTAGCCAAAATTTCTTATGAATATGCGCGTCGTAAAGAGAGAGTGCCGTCTGCATTATCTGACTGCAATAGTATTCGTCAAGATGAAATTAGGACTTCCGAAAGCAATTCTGAAAGATATCGGGACAACAAATATCGCATCATTATCAGTTGCTCCTACTCACATTTTAAGGGTTTTTGCATATTATTAGTTTCTTTTCGTTTGCCGTAAACACGTCTCGTACAAGCTGTGCTGTACCCAAGATCTGACAATTTATTTTTATTGAATTTTGCGGCGTGGTGCCCTTTCTGTAGCCACGGTCGGCAGTTATTTGAGGGAAAGAAGTCTGTCGACTGCGTAAACTTTGTTCTGTGTTTCATCGCGTTTTAACTGTTTGTGTAAAGTTTTGTGTAAAGTAGTTTCTGAGGCGGAAAGTGGGGACCAGCCCACCATTTGCCTAAACCGCACTCAGGTTGGCTGGTGTACCACTCACAGTCGTTAATCCGCCGCGTGACTTCGATCAGAGTGTGACTCAACTTCCTGTCACGCCAGATAGCATGCTGCGCGTTAGGTATACAGGCACGTTCTTCAGGTTATCAGTCATACGTATAAAAAATTCAAATCAATTCGTGAAATACCACGAATTTCCTGGTCACATAATCTACCAACCTATTTCTTTTTGTGTCTGCTTGTCATGTTGAACAGTGTATTATCGCGGCAACAGTTCGTCTCCCTTTACAAACCCCTACACCCGCATGGAGATGGTACATAAATAATAAACCCTGACATCGCGGTAAAAATATTAATTCACATAAAAACAAAATTTATGCACAACGTACAGTCCTGCTCTGGGAGAATAATGTAGCTCTGGCGATGAAACTTCTGTGGCTGTCCAGTCTGGGCATTATCTGTAAATAGATTTTCCATAATGCCAAGTCTGTAATTGTACATCACACTTTGTAATTAATAACTCACAACAGCTACACACATTTAATTGCAAGCGACTAGTTCCGCAAATAATTTTACAAATCATATGGGCTGAAGTTCGTCTTTCGAAGTATCCGACTTTCGAAACGTCCGACTTCCGAAATTATTCTACTAGAAATGTCTCGAAGTGAGAGTCAGTGTTAGTGTTACTGATATAATTACCTACTCAATCTCCATTGTTGAAACGTATTCATGGCATTTCTGGAAAACAGCACAATTTGAAGAGATGGTGTGGGAGCAAGCACACTTTAAGGAATATATCTTGGAAAGTTGCAGCGCAGCTTAACAGCACGAAACTAGACCAGTTTCAAGGGGACAGGAGTAGAAGTTGTGGCCAACTTGCAAACAAAAGCCTTCATTCACTAGGAAGCTAATTACTCGACGTAGTCTGTAAATGTGTTGCTTACCATGCGCATAACGCACTATTCTGCTACGGGTCGCTTCGGCCTTGTAACACGCACCCAATCTTATCGTGCAGCCATTGCACGGGAGACGCATACCTCTAGACGATAATGGTATCTCGTTGTCCGGAAGACTCGTACACTTCATCTTGGCACCCCAGAAGCAGAAATGTAACCAAAATAAAGCTCTTTCAAGAAAGGACATTAGAGATTGGGGTTTCGTCGGCGACTAGGTAATTTAAGACCGATCACAAGCTCGGAGCGGGCGTAGGATGGGTAACATACAGGCAGTTTCCTTTTCGAATGAACCGTACCGTCTTCTTTTTTTTAAAAAAAAGCAAGTTAGGGGAATTATGGAAAACCAGGTCCGGATGGTCGAACGAGTATTTTAACCGCATGGACGGATCCAGCGACCGAGGTATAGCTTTTCCCCGAACAGCTGAAGCCAAAAGCATAAATGATTAACTTGAAAAAGACAGGATTGATTTCCTTCCCTAAGGCAAGTTTTTACTCAGTCCTTAAAAACGTCATCTTCGACGGGACGCTTAACTCTAATCTTACTAATATGCCTTCCATTCGAATGATGCTCACGAAAAATAAAGTGGAAGTGAAACGGTGCACTGTCGTCTCGAAGCTAGATGCTCTTCAAGACAACGAGAGCTACCGTTCTTAACAACTGAGTTAGCTCGTCTTGACTGAAGACCAGGAAATGTGTTTCATTCAAACGGGGTGGCAGCAAATAAGAGCCCATAGTTGATGAAAGAGCTGCTGCGGGCAGCTGGAAACACTATTATAGCTGAAAGAGACCTCATTCGTGAACAATGCAACCTGCAGGAATTTCGTTACTGTACTGAAAAATAGAGCTCTGGGTTCAAAATTATTTTGCCCGAATTGCTCACACGTTTGGTTTATGATATCAGTGTAATTAATGCTGCGCTACCACTTTCCAAGATACACTCCTGGAAATGGAAAAAAGAACACATTGACACCGGTGTGTCAGACCCACCATACTTGCTCCGGACACTGCGAGAGGGCTGTACAAGTAATGATCACACGCACGGCACAGCGGACACACCAGGAACCGCGGTGTTGGCCGTCGAATGGCGCTAGCTGCGCAGCATTTGTGCACCGCCGCCGTCAGTGTCAGCCAGTTTGCCGTGGCATACGGAGCTCCATCGCAGTCTTTAACACTGGTAGCATGCCGCGACAGCGTGGACGTGAACCGTATGTGCAGTTGACGGACTTGGAGCGAGGGCGTATAGTGGGCATGCGGGAGGGTGGGTGGACGTACCGCCGTGGGGCGTGAGGTCTCCACAGTACATCGATGTTGTCGCCAGTGGTCGGCGGAAGGTGCGCGTGCCCGTCGACCTGGGACCGGACCGCGGCGACGCACGGATGCACGCCAAGACCGTAGGATCCTATGCAGTGCCGTAGGGGACCGCACCGCCACTTCCCAGCAAATTAGGGACACTGTTGCTCCTGGGGTATCGGCGAGGACCATTCGCAACCGTCTCCATGAAGCTGGGCTACGGTCCCGCACACCGTTAGGCCGTCTTCCACTCACGCCCCAACATCGTGCAGCCCGCCTCCAGTGGTGTCGCGACAGGCGTGAATGGAGGGACGAATGGAGACGTGTCGTCTTCAGCGATGAGAGTCGCTACTGCCTTGGTGCCAATGATGGTCGTATGCGTGTCTGGCGCCGTGCAGGTGAGCGCCACAATCAGGACTGCAAACGACCAAGGCACACAGGGCCAACACCTGGCATCATGGTGTGGGGAGCGATCTCCTACACTGGCCGTACACCTCTGGTGATCGTCGAGGGGACACTGAATAGTGCACGATACATCCAAACCGTCATCGAACCCATCGTTCTACCATTCGTAGACCGGCAAGGGAACTTGCTGTTCCAACAGGACACTGCACGTCCACATGTATCCCGTGCCACCCAACGTGCTCTAAAAGGTGTAAGTCAACTACCCTGGCCAGCAGGATCTCCGGATCTGTCCCCCATTGAGCATGTTTGGGACTGGATGAAGCGCCGTCTCACGCGGTCTGTACGTCCAGCACGAACGCTGGTCCAACTGAGGCGCCATGTGGAAATGGCATGGCAAGCCGTTCCACAGGACTACATCCAGCATCTCTACGATCGTCTCCATGGGAGAATAGCAGCCTGCATTGCTGCGAAAGGTGGATATACACTGTACTAGTGCCGACATTGTGCATGCTCTGTTGCCTGTGTCTTTGTGCCTGTGGTTCTGTCAGTGTGATCATGTGATGTATCTGACCCCAGGAATGTGTCAATAAAGTTTCCCCTTTCTGGGACAATGAATTTACGGTGTTCTTATTTCAATTTCCAGGAGTGTATATTCCTTAAAGTGTGCATTTTACAAGCAATTTGACAGTTGCTTATTGATGTATCTTCTCAGACACCATCTCTTCAAGCTGAGCTGTACGAACAATCACTTACCGAGAATCTATACCAACTTTCCGTGGCTTGAGCGACCCAGTTTCTCTCCGGCGATAATCTTCTTCCAATTTGATGACGCTTGTTACTAAACCTTCATCTGTACGTTCGTTCGATTTTCCGAGCACTAGCCTCTACTGCACCCGTTAACAAGTAATAACCCATTACTGAAACAACCAGTTATGAACTGTAAAAACAAAAAAAAGTAGAGTACTGTGCGATATGGTCAAGAAGACGGCGCGATGTCGGCGGGCTGCCGTGTCATCCTGCGCAATGTGGCGTCATTCGGATGCGGTATGGTTGGACATGGGGTCCTTACACCACTCTGCCAGCCGTTATCGGCTTTCTAGCTGTGGAGCTGCTATTCCTCATTCAAGTAGCTCCTCACTTGGCATCAAGAGTCTGAGTGGACCTCGTTCCAGTCTTCGCACCAAGAACAAATCCTCGGCATTAAAGAGAATTGAACTCCGGGTTCTCCGAATAACAGTCACTCGCGCTGACCGCACAGCTACTAAGGTGGACCACGAACTGCAAACAGCGCTAAAACTCCACCGTGGACGCAGCACAGACAATGGTGTATTGTTTTTCAAAGTAACACCACATCGTCAATGCGGCAAACAGTTTTTTTTTAATGAAATAGAAGCGATTTACAAACGTACTCCCCACGCGCTTTTCATTCATTTGCTCGTCCTCCCAGAAATTTTCATTTCTGAACATTTGTTCCTTATCTCAAAATATTCAGATTAGGGTGCTCTACCGTCCACTGCATATATTTCAAATTTGTGGTGTAATAGTTTATTTTGATAACCGAGGAAAGCATTGATAGTTGTTTTAATGCGGTGTACATGGGTCAAAATCAACTAGTATCTTAAAGGTTTCGTTGGTCAACAGCTGTTGTGCTATCTATTCTTGAAACTGTGATGCGCTTGAAATTCCTTAGGACATATACTCACTTATTTCAGAGTAATTATTTTTATTTGGTTTGAAATAAGATTCTGTAGAAGCGTGGTAATTTATGATACTATATTAAGCCTTTGATGTATGGACAATGAGCAATTCTTTTAGTTTTATCTCCGTCTGAAATAGTTGTTCTTATATCCTGTTTTGTGATTATGTTTTCATAGCACTTGGATGTATCACTTTCATGGTTTGTAAAAACGTGATTTGTCTAGATAAGCAGAAGGAGTGTGCTATGTGAGATTTAGTTTGGGTGAAAGCGTTAGAACAGGTCTCCCTGAACCCAAAAACATGTTTGAATGTAAGAGCCCTTTTTTTTGGCAACATTAGTTTTTCTAGGTATACCCCAGAAGCACATCCACTCAGCGCTATTGCGCAGAATAGTGCGGAGAAAATTCACCCTTACTACATTATTTACAGCGTTTTTTTTCAGTGTTAAGCAGCTGGCCGAGGAAATACAGTATCCTGATTACATTCTCACACAAACAGTTTAAAGAGCTTTTCTAACTGAGTTTTGCATAATCCCAGGAATCTATAGCCTTCATTTTCTGTAGATCACATATAATATTTGTATATCCCTTATGTGAATTACATTCTTTTAGCCTCAATAGCTGCAGTTTTAGAGTATTAACTTTTAGGTCTTTCGGCGTATCGGATGTGACTAATCAGTTGTATACATAAGCTGAAAAATCTGTTATTTCCTTCTCTTCCTCACTGTAAAATACTAGAGAGCTGTCGTCAGCATAAGTATTTATGTGAGATTTAAGTAGCCCTGTAGTGCCTTTTATATTCACAATAACTCCGCCACACACCGTCAGGTGGCTTGCGGAGTATGGATGTAGATGTACATGTAGAAATGGTCCTGTGACATGCCCTGAATTATTGTTTCGATTGTTTACTGAATTTTCATCTTCCTTGTTTTTCAGTTGAATGCTGTTTACAGTAATTTAGGAATGTGTTTAGTAGGCCAGGTGACGTTGTATACACTTAACGTCTTCAACAAGCGTGCATTGTTGCCTGTATCAAACGGCCTTGTGAGGTCATAATACACGTTTCTCGGATCATGGAGAACTTTTCTGATGCTCTCACCCAAAGTAAATCTTAGACGACATACTCTTTGTACTAATGTCCATTGCATTCTTCCTTCGTTAAAGATACCTTATACTCTTTGTGCAAAAATTCGGTAATAGCCACAATGGTGCTATGATATTTTGAAAACCATGCTGGATGTCCGCTACAAGATTGTCTCTTGTGAAGAAAACACTAACCTGAGCCAGCATCACAGACTTAAGGAACTTACTAAATACGACAATCAGTTATATCAACCTGTAATTCGAGACCCCGTTCTTTGGTCCTGTGTTATGCACTTGGTCTGACTGTTCATTTTCAGTTCGCTAAGAAAGGGGCAACCCTTAACGCTCCAACTAATAATGTATTTAATCCGTTTATTGATTTAGCTATATTTAATTACTGTACTAGAGTGTCCGACCGAAATTTTAGAATATTTGTTTTTAGGCTTTTAACTACTTTAAATATACCGAGCTCTTTTGCTTCTTTTAATGTGAAGTCCTGATCTGTCATGTAGCAGTGAAATGGTTTCAGTTGTTGGTGTATGCCTGAGATTATGATGATATTTAGGATGATAAAATGTTTGTTGAAGACACCCCAAACGTATTTGGGTCTCGTATTAGTTGATCCACCTGTGTGACGATTACGGTTTCCGCTTTCGTGTTGTAGGATAGTTCATGGTATTCGTTAATGAGTTTCTAGGAATATGCCTTTCATTTGCAGACGGATCTATTTTACTCCTGTGAATTTGTTTCCTAAGACTTGAGAAGTCCTGTTTTAAAAATTTAGCGTGCAATTAGAATCCTTTTCCTTAAAAACCTGAAATGTGGATGATGTATAGAGCTTGTAAAAGTCTTGTACATTTTCTAAGCTTATCTACATTCTCTGCTAGTTTTAATCTGACATTTTCTCAGCTGATTTGGAGTCTGGAATGATATTTTTTTGATGTTGACAACAGGGCTCAAAATAAACCATCGTAATCAGACCTACAGAATGTCAAATTAAAAAACCTTTCAGCCGTCTCAATTTCCAAATCGTTGTTTCATTGAGCTACCATCTTCAGGCCCCACATCAGATTCCCACGTCTGGTCCAGTCAAAATAGGGGCCAGCACTCAATGACTGGTATTCATAGATTTCTACTTGAGACAGCGATCTCTTCAATCATCACTTCAATCATCACCTGGACAGTCAGTAGTTGATGATTAAACAGATCGCTGTCTGAAATAGAAATCTACGGATGCCAGTCATCGAACGCTTGTCCCTATTTTGACTGGACCAGAGGTGGGAATCTTCTTACACGGAACTGGTTGCTCAATAAAATAACAACTAGCAAATTTAGACGGCTGAAAGGTGTTTTGATTTGGCATTATGTACTGAACAACCGAGGTTCCGCAACCATCTGTATAAAGATGACCATACAGAGACTAGTCAGACCTAGTTTATTCAATTTATCATATCAGCTTTGAAACTGATAGACTGTGCCCCAGTTCTTATTTACCGGCACTAATACATTTTTGAGTGTGTTGATATTCGAAATGTTTAGGTATCCTGTTCAACAACTTATCCCAATGGAAAAGTCATATTTATACATCTAATTAGTTGACTATAAAAATCAGAGTAACGTAATTTGACGGTTCTGAACCGAACGCGACACTCGTCATATTTACTGAGTATTACACAATTTATCTTACCAGAGGATGAATCTGTTACGCTGTTATTTGTCGATGCCACTCGCACTTTCGCAGCATTACCCGACTTGAGATTATCTGATAATTTTATATCGATAACGTCGGAGAATTTACATCCTTACTTCTGCATTTTGTGGGCGATTTATACACTCCACTTCGTACTCTGAGCGAGGGAGGTAGCGCAATGGTTAGCACGCTGGACTCGCATTCGGGAGGACAACGGTTCAAACGCGCGCCCGGCCATCCAGATTTAAGTTTTCCTGGATTTCTCTAAATCGCTTCAGGCAAATGCTGGGATGGTTCCTTTGAATGGGCACGCACGTTTTCCTTCCCTAATACGAGCTTGTGCCCCGCCTCTAATGACATTGTTGTCGACGGGACGATAAACGCTAATCTTCTCCTTCTCACTTTGTGCTTGTTGTTTCGTTCATAGCGGTGACAAAATTCAACAGGTAATAAAAAATTAAAATGGTGAGATATTTACGACTGTTTTAAAACTATTAAAAATATTTTCAAACTAAACATAATGACAAACACGAAAATATACACAGGGTGCTTAAAAAAAGTTTACTGACTGGTGTGGCACATCGGGCACACATACAACAAGGCTCAGTCATCACAAAGGAACCGGGGGTAGCAAATACCACGAGAGGGCGCTACGGTCACGAGAGGGTATACAAACACGGGCGGAGCGCAGTGAGACTCCCTGAGACCGTTGCCATTCACGCCTTGGGAGCGTTGGCAGTAACAGGGCTAGTAGCTAGATGCACTACGAAATGGCTGAGGTGCATTTGATGTATGGCTCGGCCAACTGCAATGGACCAGAAGCCGTTCGATTGATTCAAATGGTTCAAATGGCTCTAAGCACTATGGGACTTAACATCTGAGGTCATTACTCCCCTAGACTTAGAACTACTTAAACGTAAACGTAAAGTCCCGAGCGACTGGAATAAAGCGCAGGTGACGCCTGTATATAAGAAGGGTAGAAGGACGGATCCTCAAAATTACAGACCAATATCCTTAACATCGGTTTGTTGCAGGATAGACTCATAATTAAGGTACGAGCATATGGGATTGGTTCCCAAATATGTGAGTGGCTCGAAGACTTCTTAAGTAATAGAACCCAGTACGTTGTCCTCGATGGTGAGTGTTCATCGGAGGTGAGGATATCATTTGGAGTGCCCCAGGGAAATGTGGTAGGTGCGCTGTTGTAGCAGCTGCTGTAGCAGCAGCGCGGTTCCGGACTAAAGCACCTAGAAACACTCGGTCACAGCGGCCGGCCCGTGCGATTGCATCGTGTGAAATATCCCGATGGATATGTGCCGTGCCCCACATTATTCGTTACCCAGCATCGCCGATTATGTGAAACCGAATCGTTCCATGTGCATAAATCGGGTGCTGGTCGCCAACGAACTACACGGACAGTTGCGGCGGAAGAAAGCGTTCTCCAAAGGGTGCAGCGAACGCCGTCAGTAAGTACAGAGGTGTACCCACCCCATTGATACAACCCAATCCTCCGTCTGGCGCATTGTACGTGACGAAGGACTGCAGCAGTTCGATTTTCAACGGTCGCATGCATTGCAGCCGGTCTACAACAAGCGCATGGGATTTGCTAAGTGGTTTCTGGAGGAACCCACTGCAGACCGAAGCTACATAGCGAGTGTCCATTTCACCGATGACCGTTCTCACTCGAGGGTGTGATGAACGTTCACAACCTACATACGAGGGCGGATGTGAACCCATATACTACACGTATGCATGCCTTACAATGCAAATTTACCCTAAAAGTGGACTGACATCGTCAGAGCCTGTTTAATTGGGCCATACATTCTCCGGGACCGACCTGATCGTCGCACGTATCTCGTATCCCTGCCAGAGGTTCTGCCCGAGATGCTGCATTGATGTTCCCATGCCTATTCGTTGCCGCATTCGATTTCAGCACGATGGAGCATTTCAGCAGACAATTGAGGACACACCTGCAGGCAAACTTACCCGGCCGCTGGATTAGTCGCGGTGGGTCAGTCGCATGGCCACCACTATCACCCAATCTGTTCAAATGGTTCAAATGGCTCTGAGCACTATGGGACTTAACAGCTGTGGTCATCAGTCCCCTAGAACTTAGAACTACTTAAACCTAACTATCCTAAGGACATCACACACATCCATGCCCGAGGCAGGATTCGAACCTGCGACCGTAGTAGTCACGCGGTTCCGGACTGCGCGCCTAGAACCGCGAGACCACCGCGGCCGGCTCACCCAATCTGTCCCCAATAGATTTTTTCCTGTGGTGGTATCTGAAGGGCCTTTTGAATGAAACACTTATTACATCGCCAGAGCACCTAGTGGACAGGATTGTTGCTTCAGCAGGATGTCTTCGAGATACAGCAGACCTTTGAGAGGGTGCACCGTTCAATGCAGCGACGATGTCAGCCGTGTCTTGATGCATGTGGATAAAAATCTGAGTATCTCCTGTAGTGAGCGTCCGTTTGCAACATGTAACTAAATAGTTGCAATGCCATTTACTAGCCCCGAATGGACTTTTCAACCCCTGGTTCCCATGTGATCCTTGTCGCATGCTCAATGTGACACGTCAGTTTGTAGACGGTTTTTAGACTCACTCTGTATATACAGGGTGGTCGATTGATCGTGACCGGGCCAAATGTCTCACGAAATAAGCGTCAAACGAAAAAACTACAAAGAACGAAACTTTGTCTAGCTTGAAGGCGGAAACCAAATGGCGTTGTGGTTGGCCCGCTAGATGGCGCTGCCATAGGTTAAAAGGATATCAACTGCGTTTTTTTTTTTTTAAATGGGAACCCCCATTTTATTACATATTCGTGTAGTACGTAAAGAAATATGAATGTTTTAGTTGGACCACTTTTTTCGCTTTGTGATAGATGGCGCTGTAATAAACCATATGGCACACAATTTTAGACGAACAGTTGGTAATAGGTAGGTTTTATAAAATTAAAATACAGAACTTGGTACGTTTGAACATTTTATTTCGGTTGTTCTAATGTGATACATGTACCTTTGTGAACTTACCATTTCTGAGAACGCATGCTGTTACAGCGTGATTACCTGTAAATACCACATTAATGCAATAAATGCTCAAAATGATACACTTCAACCTCAATGCATTTGGCAATACGTGTAACGACATTCCTCTCGACAGCGAGTAGTTCACCTTCCGTTATTTTAGCACATGCATTGACAATGCACTGACGCATGTTGTCAGGCGTTGTCGGTGGATCACGATAGCAAATATCCTTCAACCTTCCCCACAAAAAGAAATCCGGGGGCGTCAGATCCAGTGAACGTGCGGGCCATGGTATGGTGCTTCGACGACCAATCCACCTGTCATGAAATATGCTATTCAATACCGCTTCCACCGCACCCGAGCTATGTGCCGGACATCCACCATGTTGGAAGTACATCGCCATTCTGTCATGCAGTGAAACATCTTGTGGTAACATCGGTAGAACATTACGTAGGAAATCAGCATACATTGCACCATTTAGATTGCCATCGATAAAATGGGGGCCAATTATCCTTCCTCCCATAATGCCGCACCATACATTAACCCGCCAAGGTCGCTGATGTTTCAGTTGTCGCAGCCATCGTGGATTTTCCTTTGCCCATAGTGCATATTACGCCGGTTTACGTTACCGCTGTTGGTGAATGACGCTTCGTCGCTAAATAGAACGCGTGCAAAAAATCTGTCATCGTCCCGTAATTTCTCTTGTGTCCAGTGGCAGCACTGTACACGACGTTCAAAGTCGTCGCCGTGCAATTCCTGGTGCATAAAAATTTGGTACGGGCGCAGTCGATGTTGATATAGCATTCTCAACACCGACGTTTTTGAGATTCCCGATTCTCGCACAATTTGTCTGCTATTGATGTGCGGATTAGCCGCGACAGCAGCTAAAACACCTAACTGGGCATCATCATTTGTTGCAGATCATGGTTGACGTCCATCACAAAGCGAAAAAAGTGGTCCAACTAAAACATTCATATTTCTTTACGTGCTACACGAATATCTAATAAAAATGGGGGTTCCTACTTAAAAAAAAAAAAAAAAACGCAGTTGATATCCGTTTGACCTATGGCAGTGCCATCTAGCGGGCCAACCATAGCGCCATCTGGTTTCCTCCTTCAAACTAGAATAGTTTCGTTCTTTTTAGTTTTTTCGTTTGACGCTTATTTCGTGAGTTATTTGGACCGGTCCCGATCAAATGGACCACCCTGCATATTTTCTCTCCATCGTGGTAGCACGGTGCGCGAGGAAATGGTACATTGGGAGATAAGATTAGTTCTGTGGGATTGTAAGGAGTTAGTATGGAATCTGGAGAGTACGGATGTGGGCCTTCACATAATGCTTTAGGATTTGTTGCATGACAAGGTAGTTGGGGTACGTGTAAGAAAGAAGGAAGTCAGATCATAGGAATTAGGTGCGTAGGAAATGGTGGAGGACATAAACTGGTTTGCTAACATTTCCACATGTCGTATGGTAATAGAAGGACTGCAACGAACGTGGCAAACTCATTTCATTGTTCGCTATAATACTAGCCAGAGTACCATCAGCACACGGAGAAGGTATCAGATAAGCATTGAAAATTCATCTATCCTGTACCAGCTGCACCAAAATACTGGAAAAGAAGTTATCTATACAATCAAAGAATTTTCTGGACACAGATATAGCTCGTCAACCAGCAAACCGCCAAACTGACCATGTCGGGGAATTACGTATATCGTAGTAGACATATGCATTGAAATGATAATTAAATCAAGGCCCTACGCTGTCGACAGGCGTTAATATACATCAATGAGGACAGCTGAAAATGTATGCCCCGCGCGGGACTCGAACCAGGGAACTCCTGCTTACATGGCAGACGCTCTATCCAGCTGAGCCACCGAGAGCACAGAGGATAGTGCGACTGCAGAAATTTATCACTTGCACGCTCCCCGTGGGACCCACATTACCAACTTAATGTCCACTCACTACATTCGTAGTGCTCCTGCCCATTACACTCAATACTCGCGGCAGACAATCCGTAAGAGTTCGGGCAATGCGTGTGCATCCGCACAGAAAAAGGTCACGGCCGGTTAGCCTGAAGTTATCTGTTCTTTCGGACATGTCGGAAAGAACAGATATGTATGATAAAGCGTGTATCGTGGAGTGGTTGAACAAAACTATAAAGAGTTGTATGTGAATATGATTACGAACAAACGCCAGAAACATGTCATTATCATGTTATTGATCACAAAAAATGAAAAGATCGTATTGCAATTATTGGCCATTATATCGCCAGCGGGGTTCGGCCGCCGTATTGCAAGTCTTTTTAGTTGAAGCCACTTCGGCGACTTGATGACACACAACAGCCAGTACGCTGCTGGGAATCGAACCCGGGCCCCCTTGCGTGGTAGACGCTAACACTACCGCTACGCTAAGGAGGCGGACTATTAACCACAGAATGTTTTTTCAAATAGTTCATCAATAATCTACCTGCAGAGTCGTACATCACAGGGTATAATTTTTGTGTACCTGTAAATATGTTGTGTAAAACGGTAATATGCAGTGATCGAGAAATAAATCTTTGGGAAACTTGTAAACAAAACTGTCCAAGTATTACTTAACAAAGCGATGGCTATACTCATTCTTTCATCCATGTTTCATAAATGTCATCAAGAAGGCTGTGGAACGAATCAAGTTGTACATTAAAAATCGAGAGGCAAATTACAGAAGTTTAGTCTCTGCACTGTTTAACAACAATCTGTCACTATGCTATTGATGCTAATGTCACTACATTTAATCGAGTAAATTAGGAAGAGAACTGCTACTGTGAGAAAGGGCAGCTGCTCTACTAGATAGTCGCCGGTAGCTTAACAGTTACCGAGCGAGCTAGTGCAGTGGTTAGCACACTAAACTCGCATTCGGGAGGACGACGCTTCCAACCCGCGTCCGGCCGTGCTGATTTCGGTTTTGCGTGATTTCCCTAAATCGCTTTAGGCAAATGCCAGGATGGTTCCTTTGAAAGGGCACGACCGACTTCCTTTCCTATTCCGATGGGAGCGATGACCTCGCTGTTCGGTCCTCTCCCCCCAAATGAACAAACTAACCACCCTTAACAGTTTATCAGTTACAATGGTATTTTTCAAACAAAATAATTACCTACGTCGGTAAATACCTAGTCCTATTAGCAGTGCATTACTGTTCGTCACGAAGCATTGCACCGAAAGCCGCCACAAAGCCCCAATCTCCGAATCTAGACACTCACGCGATTTCTAGAAAGAGTGGCCAACGATCTACTAAATACAGGGTGATTTGGTGATGATGTTACAAACGTTCGAGTATGATGGATAAGGGTAAATGTATCAATATGAGGTAAGGCACCCCTGATTCTGAAACGACCCGGTCTAAAATTATTAGCGAAAATCGTCTTGAGACCTCTGACAGTGGAATACATGCACCAGTACTGGCATCCGGCCATTCTGATTCAGGTTTTCTGTGGTTTCCCTAAATCACTTTAGCCAAATGCCAGGATGATACCTTTGAAAGGGCACGGCCGACTTCCTTCTCTATCCTTCCCTACTCCGATGGGACCGATAACCTCGCTGTTTGGTCTCCTCCCCCAAATCAACCAATAAAAACACTTACCAAAAAGTGAAAACGACAATGCGGACAATTTCAGGCCAATATCCTTTCTACCAATGTTTACTATAGTATCTGAAAAGGCAGTGCGTAAGAGAATAGTGACATATTACACTATACACAATTTATTGTTATACTAGCAGCTTGGCTTAAGGAGAAGAGCCTCAGCAGCAGAAAATGTGTGTGAGGCACCTGCAGGGCTGCTTTATAAATTTAGGACAGTTGGTGTCTTATGACTTGGCAAAAGTATGTGATTGTATGGACCACACTGCTGACTTGCATAAGTTGAAACATATCTCTGTATGTATAAACGAACTGCCACTAAATAAGACAGGGGATTTTAAAAAAAGATTCAACTTGCAGGTGGTATACACTATGTGACCAAAAGTATCCGGACACCTGGCTGAAAATGGCTTACAAGTTCATGGCACCGTCCACCGGTAATGTTGGAATTCACTATAGTGTTGGCCCACCCATATCCTTGATGACAACTTCCACTCTCGCAGGCATACGTTCAGTCAGGTGCTGGAAGGTTTCTTGGGGAATAAGAAAGTTCTTAAAACATCAATGTATGCTTGTGCTGTGTTATTGCCACGCATAACAAGGGGTGCAACCCCTCTCCATGAAAAACACGACTACACCATAACACCACCGCTTCCGAATTTTACTGTTGGTACTACACACGCTGGCAGATGATGTGACCGGGCATTCGCCATACCCACACCCTGACACCGGATAACCACATTGAGTACCGTGATTCGTTACCCCACGCAACGTTTTTCCACTGTTCAGTAGTCCAATGTTTCATAAAAAAAAATACCGTCACTCAGGGAAAAGGTCAGTCAGAACTCTCTACAGCGTCAGTTCGCGAATTCCGCACACGCTGTTGTTGAAGCGATTCAGAATACTAACTTCACTATCCCTGTACATAGACTCCCTCATGTGGTTTATGGTTAATAATACGGAATCTTTCACAAGAAATTGCCACATGCATTCAGTAAATACTAGACAGAAAAGCCATTTACACTTGAATAACACTTCTTTGATCTAGCAAACGCAGGCATCGTCTGCAGGAGGCAGTGCGACCGTCAGGAAGTAATGTAAAGACAAACCGCTACAGATCGCTTTCTAGTTGCTTGTCTTGTGATTAGTTTCACTCTGCCAACGAGAGTATCTTGAGATATTCAACGTCTCATGGTAACAAGTCAAAAAACCGCGAATATCTGAAAATGCTGTCGTTGGCAGCGCAAAATAGTAATAATACGAGAGCAGTGGTGGTTTGTCTCTACATTAGCTTCTGTAACTCTTGTACAGAAAGGTGTGCACTAGTCTACAAATATTATTTTCAGTCGTCTTTGAACAGGATTGAAAAACAAAACTGAATGATAAAACTCAGACATTCAAGTTTAAGTTAAAAGGATTGCTTGCGGCATACTCAGTTCCTCGCAGTAGTTTGGAGCTTTGAGCTGTAACTTATTGTATATACAACTGCAAACTCTTTGTATTTTTCAAAATTCTGCTGGATTCCTTCTTTTAATTGTCTCATTAGCTTTCTATGAATCGCTTAGTGGTTCGCTCCATAACCGAGTACCTTTGGCTCGCATGGTTCCACGGAACTACGTGTCTTACATAAAAATCCTTCGCTTTCAGACACGCCACGTTAACAGCCATATTCTATAAGCTCTCTGATGTACTCTGCTTCTTGACAAGTCTAAGGATATGGTTCTTACTCACAATGTCGACTCTGTGATATTGATACATGGCGACAATTATTTAACTATATGAAAAAAATAGAATTAGTTACAAACTACAGCGTGAACACATTTTATTCAACATGTAAACGTCACTATAGATATTCAGATTTAGGTTATTATATGTTCGATATGCCTGCCATCATTGGCGACGATGTGGTGGAGACGAATAGTGAATTTCCGCATTTCCCCCTGAAGTGTTGGAATATCGATGCTGTCGATGACCTCCTGAATGGCTGTTTTCAGCTCAGCAGTGGTTTTGGGGTTATTGCTGTACACCTTGTCCTCAATATAGCCCCAGAAAAAGGACTCCCATGTGTTCAGATGCGGAGAATATGGCTGCCAATTGTGGCTTCTGGGTACCCCAGAGGCACAATGTGGTCCCCAGAGTGCTCCAGGACATCAGACTTCTGCTTCGGTGGGCTCGAGCTCCGTCTTGCATGAACCACATCTTGTCGAAATCAGGGTCACTTTGGATAATGAGGATGAAATCATCTTCCAAAACCTTCACGTACCGGTCCATGCCAGTAAGGAATATCGCACCGATTATTCCGTGACTGGCCATTGCAAACCACACAGTCATCTGTTGACTCCTCGATCGAGAAATACGGATTCTCAGTCCCCCAAATGCGAAAATTTTGCTTATTGACGATGTGATGTTGTCCGCCATACGACCATACCGCCACCTGAGAGATCGATCCCCCGGATACGATTCTCTCGATAAACGGAACAGAAGAACGGCTGTGTTAGCCAAAGAGTACACAGCCAGTGGCAGTACTTATGCTCGCCGCTAGGCCACTTCATGTGCAGCAGGAGAGCAGTGCAGTTGTGCCAGTCTACAGTTCGTAGCCGCGCTCAGTGGTCAGCCAGCGCCGATGTCAGTCATCGCCTGCAGCTCAGTCATTGCTGCCATCAAGTATTTGTAGCTCCGTTCCAAGTTAGTCTTCTAATTCACCGGATTCGACATTCAAGATTACGAGAGATTAATTCGTCACTGCAAGATTTGTGACTTGTAAATTATGTCATTCTGCAGACGCTTAGTCTAGTCGCGTCTTCTATAATTGTCAACTAACTGACCATGGACTACAGCAAAGTTAAGTAACAAATACTTTCTTATTTTGTACTCCTGCTAATTAATTGTGCTTTCCTGTTGTAGCTACCAATCAGTGTTGGTATAGTAGAATCCACGTTTCCACCTCCTTGCTACCTCATATTTGCCACCTCATGTTGATGGACTCGATTATGGTGGAAGATCGAGAATCATCAGACGAAGCCATCCAAATGAAAGTCGGCTTCGTCGCTAAACCAAACTACGCTAGTTCCCATCACACCCCGCGGCCAGCAGTGCAGTTTGAACGTTCTAACGCAAAAATTCAGAAGTTACGACTATTTTATTTCATATAGTTCAATAATTGTCATCCTGTATATGTACATTTCCAGGAGCAGATCTGGACTCTGACAACAATCTATTGGTTATGACCTGTAGATTAAAACTGAAGAAACTGCAAAAAAGGTGGGAATTTAAGAAGATGGGACCTGGATAAACTGAAAGAACCAGAGGTTGTACAGAGTTTCAGGGAGAGCATAAGGGAACAATTGACAGGAATGGGGGAAAGAAACACAGTAGAAGAAGAATGGGTAGCTTTGAGGGATGAAGTAGTGAAGGCAGCAGAGGATCAAGTAGGTAAAAAGACGAGAGCTAGTAGAAATCCTTGGTTAACAGAAGAAATATTGAATTTAATTGATGAAAGGATAAAATATAAAAATCCAGTAAATGAAGCAGGCAAAAAGGAATACAAACGTCTCAAAAATGAGATCAACAGGAAGTGCAAAATGGCTAAGCAGGGATGGCTAGAGGACAAATATAAGGATGTAGAGGCTTATCTCACTAGGGGTAAGATAGATACTGCCTACAGGAAAATTAAAGAGACCTTTGGAGATAAGAGAACCACTTGTATGAACATCAAGAGCTCAGATGGAAACCCAGTTCTAAGCAAAGAAGGGAAAGCAGAAAGGTGGAAGGAGTATATAGAGAGTCTATACAAGGGCGATGTTATTGAGGACAATATTACGGAAATGGAAGAGGATGTAGATGAAGATGAAATGGGAGATACGATACTGCGTGAAGAGTTTGACAGAGCACTGAAAGACCTGAGACGAAACAAGGGCCCCGGAGTAGACAACATTCCATTGGAACTACTGACGGCCTTGGGAGAGCCAGTCCTGACAAAACTCTACCATCTGGTGAGCAAGATGTATGAAACAGGCGAAATACCCTCAGACTTCAAGAAGAATATAATAATTCCAATCCCAAAGAAAGCAGGGGTTGAAAGATGTGAAAATTACCGAACTATTAGTTTAATAAGCCATAGCTGCAAAATACTAACGCGAATTCTTTACAGACGAATGGAAAACTAGTAGAAGCCGACCTCGGGGAGGATCAGTTTGGATTCCGTAGAGGCAATACTGACCTTACGACTTATCTTAGAGGAAAGATAAAGGAAAGGCAAACCTACGTTTCTTGCATTTGTAGACATAGAGAAAGCTTTTGACATTGTTGACTGGAATACTCTCTTTCAAATTCTAATGGTGGCAGGGGTAAAATACAGGGAGCGAAAGGCTATTTACAATTTGTACCGAAACCAGATGGCAGTTATAAGAGTCGAGGGACATGAAAGGGAATAAGTGGTTGGGAAGGGAGTAAGACACGGTTGTAGCCTTTCCCCGATGTTATTCAATCTGCATATTGAGCAAGCAGTAAAGGAAAGAAAAGAAAAATTCAGAGTAGGTATTAAAATCCATGGAGAAGAGATAAAACTTTGAGGTTCGCCGATGACATTGTAATTCTGTCAGAGACAGCAAAGGATTTGGAAGAGCAGTTGAATGGAATGGACGGTGTCTTGAGAGGAGTATATAAGATGAACATCAACAAAAGCAAAACGAGGATAATGGAATGTAGTCGAATTAAGTCGGGTGACGCTGAGGGAATTAAATTAGGAAATGAGACACTTAAAGTAGTAAAGCAGTTTTGCTATTTGGGGAGCAACATAACTGATGATGGTCGAAGTAGAGAGGATATAAAATGTAGACTGGCAATGGCGAGGAAAGCGTTTCTGAAGAAGAGAAGTTTGTTAACATCGAGTATAGATTTAAATGTCAGGAAGTCGTTTCTGAAAGTATTTGTATGGAGTGAAACATGGACGACAAATAGTTTGGACAAGAAGAAAATAGAGGCTTTCGAAATGTGGTGCTACAGAAGAATGCTGAAGATTAGATGGGTACATCACATAACTAATGAAGAGGTATTGAATAGGATTGGGGAGAAGGGGAGTTTGTGGCACAACTTGACTAGAAGAAGGGATCGGTTGGTAGGACATGTTCTGAGGCATCAAGGGATCACCAATTTAGTATTGGAGGCCAGCGTGGAGGGTAAAAATCGTAGAGGGAGACCAAGAGATGAATACACTAAGCAGATTCAGAAGGATGTAGGTTGCAGTAGACACTGGGAGATGAAGAAGCTTGCACAGGATAGAGTAGCATGGAGAGCTGCATCAAACCAGTCTCAGGACTGAAGACCACAACAACAACAACAACATATGTACATTGGATAAGCAATATTTAATAATTTGCTAGTCTGACACTGCGTATGATGTCATTCATACTGAGGCTAAAGGTTGGCTATTGATTTTGTGGTATTCGTTCTTTCCATCTATTGACTTATGCTGGGGACATCGGATGATGACAGTCATTGGTTTGCAAAAATACAGTAGCGTTCAAAAAGTAATTACTTCAAATTACCACCCTCGATACACAGGGAAAAACTGCAACAACGACATTACTGTGCAGACACCAGAATACTGTCTGATCCAGAGTATCCGGACACCCTTATGTAATACGGTTTTGGTTACTAGGTGTCGCGGGAGGCGGAGCCGCCCGTGTAAAAGGAGGCGGGCAGTATTGCGTTGTCAGTAGAGAAGTAGTTACACCAGAGTAGGTCGGTCGGGAGACTTCAATGACTTCGAACGTGGACTAGAAATTGGGTATCACCTGAGTAACAAATCCATCTGGGATATTTCAACCCTTATAAAGTTGCCCAAGTCCATTCATCTACATCTACATACATACTCCGCAATCCACCACACGGTGCGTGGCGGAGGGCACCTCGTACCACAACTAGCATCTTCTCTCCCTGTTCCACTCCCAAACAGAACGACGGGAAAATGACTGCCTATATGCCTCTTTACGAGCCCTAATCTCTCTTATCTTATCTTTGTGGTCTTTCCGCGAAATGTAAGTTGGCGGCAATAAAATTGTACTGCAGTCAGCCTCAAATGCTGGTTCTCTAAATTTTCTCAGTAGCGATTCACGAAAAGAACGCCTCCTTTCCTCTAGAGACTCCCACCCGAGTTCCTGAAGCATTTCCGTAACACTCGCGTGTTGATCAAACCTACCAGTAACAAATCTAGCAGCCCGCCTCTGAATTGCTTCTATGTCCTCCCTCAACCCGACCTGACAGGGATCCCAAACACTCGAGCAGTACTCAAGAATAGTTCGTATTAGTGTTTTACAAGCGGTCTCCTTCACAGATGAACCACATCCTCCCAAAATTCTACCAATGAACCGAAGACGACTATCCGCTTTCCCCACAACTGCCATTACATGCTTGTCCCACTTCATATCGCTCTGCAATGTTACGCCCAAATATTTAATTGAAGTGACTGTGTCAAGTACTACACTACTAATGGAGTATTCAAACATTACGGGATTCTTTTTCCTATTCATCTGCATTAATTTACATTTATCTGCATTTAGAGTTAGCTGCCATTCTTTACACCAATCACAAATCCTGTCCAAGTCACCTTGTCACTCAACGACGACACCTCCCCGTACACCACAACAGCATCATCAGCAAACAGCCGCACATTGCTATCCACCCTGTCCAAAAGATCATTTATGTAGATAGAAAACAACCGCGGACCTACCACACTTCCCTGGGGCACTCTAGATGATACCCTCACCTCCGATAAACACTCACCATCGAGGACAACGTACTGGGTTCTATTACTTAAGAAGTCTTCGAGCCACTCACGTACTTGGGAACCAATCCCATATGTTCGTACCTTAGGAGTCTGTAGTGGGTCACCGAGTCAAACGCTTTCTGGAAGTTAAGGAATATGGCATCCGTCTGATACCCTTCATCCATGGTTCGCAAGTTACCATGTGAAAAAAGGGCGAGTTGCGTTTCGCACGAGCGATGCTTTCTAAAGCCGTGCTGATGCATGGACAGTAACTTCTCTGTCTCAAGGACATTCACTATATTCGAACTGAGAATATGTTCGAGAATCCTGCAACAAACCGATGTTAAGGATATTGGTCTGTAATTTTGAGGATCCGTCCTTCTACCATTCTTATATACAGGCGTCACCTGCGCTTTTTTCCAGTCGCTCGGGACTTCACGTTGTTGCTGATGTGAATGTGAAATGGAAGCAAAAGGAACAAGTAGGGCTAAACCAAGACAGGGCAGACTTCCTGTACTGACAGACAGGGATCGCAGCGCAATGCGGAGTGTGATTATAAAAAGTCGCATCAAATGAGCGGAAGGAATCACTCGTGAGTTCCAATGTACTACCAGATATCCAGCTAGGACAGTATTTGTGCGTAAGGAGTTAAAAAGAATGGGTTACAGTGGTCGAACAGCTCCTTCATAAGCCACAAATTTCCGTAGGCAGTGTTGAGGTGGTGTAATGAGAGACGCCACTGGAAACGAGTGATTTTGAGTGATGAATCGCGCTATACCCTGTGGCAGTCCGATGGAGGGGCTTGGGCTTGGTTTATACCTGGAGATGTAGTGCCAACAGTGTAGAATGGAGGAGCTGGTGTTCAGATACGGGGGGATGTTTTTCGTAGTTAGGGCGTGGTGCCCCTATTGCGCTCAAGAAAACTCTAAATGTAGGACATGAACACATTTTACTGAGTTATGTAATGCATACTGTAAAAGATCAATTTCGAGACGATGATTGTATCAGAGTGACAATGCACCCTATTGAAAAGCAGTACCTGTGAGGCGATGATTTGTGGGTGATAATATTACTAAATGGACTGGCTTACTCAGAGTCCCAACCTGAACCAATTGAACACGTTCGGAATGAGTTAGAGGGTCGGTTTCGCTCCAAGCCCCACCGTCCAACTCACCACCTTCCCTGGTCTAGGCTCTTGCGGAAGAATGGACCGTCATTCCCCCACAGATATTCAGAAACCTCATTGAAAGTGTTCCCAGGAGAGTTCAGGCCCCGATAAAGGGGATGGGTAGAGACCCCCCCCCCCATTAGTGCCCATTAATAGGCGTCCGGATATTTTTGATATGATAGTGTATTATACAATACTGACAATACCAATGAACATTTACATCTATCTGCGAAGGATTTGGACGATAGAATGAATATGAACACTGACTAACAATAATCATCCGCAGCGGATGTCTTTGGTTGGATTGATATATCCAGTTATTTTGTATTCAACACTACTTCACAGTTTCGACTGTGTAGCCATTTATAAGTGCTTGTGTAGTATAACCTTTTAATTGGACATACAATGAGGTGACCCCATATGGACATACACAAATGGCGGTAGTATTGCGTATACAGTGTATGAAAGGGCAGTGCATTGGAGAGCTGTCATTTGTACTCGAGTGATTCATGTGAAAAGGTTTCCGACGTGATTATGTTCAAGCGACGGGAAGTAACAGACTTGGAACGATGAACGATAGTTCCTGCTAGTCGCATGGGACATTCCATTTCCTAAATCATTAGGGAACGCAGAGTGTCAAGTGTGTGCTGAGAATACCAAATTTCAGGCGTTACCTCTCAACACGGACAACGCGGTGGACATCGGCCTTCACTTACGACTAAGAGCAGCGGCGTTTGCGTAAAATTGTCAGTGATAACAGACAAGCAACACTGCGCAAAATAAATGCGAAAATCAATGTGGGACGTACGACGGCCGTAGGACAGTGCGGCGAAATTTGGCGCTAATGGGCTTCGGCAGCAGACGACCGATGCGAGTGCCTTTACTAACATAACAATATTGCATGTAGTGCCTCTTCTGTGCTCGTAATCGTATCGGTTGGATCCTAGACGACTGGTAATATGAGCCCCAACTTCAGTAGGTAAAAGCTGATAGAAGGGAACGAGTGTGGCGCAGACCTCACGAAGCCATGGACCCCGGTTGTCAACAAGGCACTGTGCAAGCTAATGGACGCTCCATAATGGTGTAGGCTGTGTTTACACGGAATGGAATGGGTCTTCTGGTCCAACTGAACCGATCATTGACTGAAAATGGCTATGTTCGGCTACTTGGAGACCATTTGCCATTCATGGACTTCATTTTTATGGATGACAATGCCCCATGTCGACGGTCTACAGTTGCTCGCGATTGGTTTGAAGAACATTCTGAACAGTTCGATGATTTGGCCGAACGTGAATCCCGTCGAACATTTGTGGGATATAATCGAGAGATCAGTTCATGTACAAAATCATGCACCGGCAACACTTTTGCAACTATGGACGGCTTTAGAGGCAACATGGCTCAATATTTCTGCAGGGGACTTCCAACGACTTGCTGAGTACATGCCACGACGAGCTACTGCACTACGCCAGGCAAAAGGAGATCCGACAGAATATTAGGAGGTATCCCATGACTTTTGTTCAAAAAATGGTTCAAATGGCTCGGAGCACTATGGGGCTTAGCATCTGTGATCATCAGTCCCCTAGAATTTAGAACTACTTAAACATAACTAAAAGGACATCACACACATCAATGCCTGAGGCAGGATTCGAACCTGCGACCGTAGCGGTCACGCGGTTCCAGACTGAAACGCCTAGAACAGCACGGCCACAACGGCCGGCATGACTTTTGTCTCCTCAGTGATTTGGGTCACAGTGAAAGCATTCATCAAGTAACACAATGTTGAAAAAACTTAAGAGGTTTGGAATTTTTGTTAATGTTCTTAGTACGAATTCATAGAGACTGCAGGTTTTTCAGCTTTAACCAGATTTATCTTTGCATCTGTTGGATCTGAATAAATTTTCTCAATTGTCATTTGAATATGTTCTTCGTGACTTTCTATCTTTTCAACCAAATATAAATGCCCCCCTAATTTTCTTGACGGCCTTTCCGCATTTGGTAAGCATTGTCCCTACAATAGCGTCGTGGTCGCTAACCCCTTTCCCATTGCGGGCACTCTCGGAAAGGTCAAGTCTATCAGCTAGGAGATATATAATACACTACTGGCCATTAAAATTGCTACACCACGAAGATGACGTGCTACAGACGCGAAATTTAATCGACAGGAAGAAGATGCTGTGATATGCAAATGATTAGCTTTTCAGAGCATTCACACAAGGTTGGCGCCGGTGGCGACACCTACAACGTGCTGACATGAGGGAAGTTTCCAACCGATTTCTCATACACAAACAGCAGTTGACCGGCGTTGCCTGGTGAAACGTTGTTGTGATGCCTCGTGTGAAGAGGAGAAATGCGTACCATCACGTTTCCGACATTGATAAAGGTCGAATTGTACCATATCGCGATTGAGGTGTATCGTATCGCGACATTGCTGCTCGCGTTGGTCGAGATCCAATGACTGTTAGCAGAATATGGAATCGGTGGGTTCAGGAGCGTAATACGGAACGTTGAAGCTGCATAGGCAGCTGTACCTGTACACGCCATTCACGCTCTGTTTGACTCAATGCCCAGGCGTGTCAAGGCCGTTATTACGGCCAGAGGTGGTTGTTCTGGGAATTGATTTCTCAGGATCTATGCACCCAAATTGCGTGAAAATGTAACCACATGTCAGTTTTAGTATAATATATTTGTCCAATGAATACCCGTTTATCATCTGCATTTCTTATTGGTGTAGCAGTATTAATGGCCAGTAGTGTATTTCTTTCACGGGTCGGCTAACTGATTCTTCAAGGAAGTCGTCACGTTATATCTGACTGACGACACAACGAATGTGTCTGAATCTGGCAGACAGCACAAAAATCCGACTATTAATCTAAATCCAGCGAGCCCAGCTACTCTTGTCCATATTAGTTTGTAGTTGGGTTCATTGTGAACATCGCTAGACCTAATATTTCTGCTTTTTCTATAAACACTCATCCTCTTGTGGAGTCAAATCTATCTTTCCGAAATAAATTCCACGCGTGGCCGAAATTTTCTGCCTCGGATTTCAGTTGCTAGTACGATCTGGGGGCGACCGCTTTTTAAGACAAACTTCGCTGATTATACTCCATCTGTTAGCTAATATTTTAAGATTCTCAGTCTCTACATTTGCTGTCCATTTTGTTGTAAAAGTTGTTTTATCGGATCGGTTTTCAGGTCAACAGCCGGAGTAAGAATATAGTACTCAACAGCTTACCGAATAATACAAATTCTTAAATTTTTAGAATTTTATACACAAGGAGCAGGTGCTTCTCACAATAATATAGACACCGAGTGTCTTCTCCTTACTGTGCCCAACTGCAACACTTGTCTCGGGCGCACCTGATGGGTTTGTCTGCAAACCCGAGATCATCAGGCAGCAAACGACTCGTCTGTCATCGAGGCTCTGTAGTCTAGGTTTCCGGGTATAGCTGAATAAATAAACTTAATGATTGGCCGAATGCAGTAGAGGGGAGTAGGGTAGTCAGCCTGCAGCCAGACACTATTAACAAGGCTCTCCATGCACTTACGAAACACACCCTGCCACAGAGAAAGAAATGCCATTGGCTGGAGGCCGATCCTTACACCCTACTCGTCGAAACCTCAATCATAAAGTTATTTTAACCCGAGTATAATAGGAGTCCCATGGAGATGCGTGGATTTGGACACTCAGCACTGGAAAAACTACGCCTGACGACGACAGCACCTGAGGGCAATTGTCATCCTTAGGGAAAGCAAACTATGGGGAAAACTGATGGTCAATAGAGTAACATATAAGCTAAATACACCGTCAGATGATAATTTGAAAAAAAAAAGGTTCAAATGGCTCTAAGCACTATGGGACATCTGAGGTCATCAGTCCCCTAAACTTAGAACTACTTAAACCTAGCTAACCTAAGGACATCACACACATCCATGCCCAAGGCAGGATTCGAACCTGCGACCGTAGCAGCAGCGCGGTTCCGGACTGAAGCGCTTAGAATCGCTCGGTCACAGAGGCCGGCTGATAATTTAATACTGATACAAAGTCCTCATAGGTATAACTAATATTTTAAAAATTATCATCGCATAAAGATGATCAAAATTCTGATTATTTCTTCAAAACTTCGTATGAGTTCTATAAAAATTACTATACAACTCACCGCGATGTCACTGTATGGCGTTATCCAAGCGCTAGCAAGGTATGTGGCGATCTCCGCCATACAAATATTAGTTCAGCCGACAGATGCAGGGAAGCGCCAAACAAAGTAATGATCTAATTAGACACATGTACCGATCAAACATAGTAGCACACGCAACAGCATGCACTAGAATTAGTCAAGACCAGTTAGTATATATAGCACCAGACTCAGACTTTTCGATGCGTAATACATAATTCACTTTGCAAAATCATAGGACTATTTAATACAATTGCGGCCGAACGGTGCACGAGAGCTCTGTTTTGCGCACACCATTGAAAGGAGGATGAAACATAATACAGAACTAGTTCCTACATGTGCATTAAGTATTATTATTGGAAAGATCTTTCACATTGTCATAAAATTTTGCAAACTGCCATCTATGCAGTACTAATGGTCCTAGAAGTCATATTCAAACTTCACAGTAATACAAGGGCAAAATGGCGCTCATTCTCGTACCTACTGTTGGCCATTAAAATCGCAACACCATGGTAGCAACAGCAACAGATATTAAATTGGCACGAGCGTACAACACGCTCGGATAAGCGAATCATCAGCATTTCAGCGCAACCACACAAGGCAGGTAGCAGTAACACCATCTACATTCCGTACAGAAAGAAATATTAGGAAGCGGCTTTCTCATTCAGAAACCGCATTTGAATGTAGTTTGAATGTCAGAGGATTGTGTTACGCCTCGTATAAGAAGGAAGAACATCTACCAGCACGTATCAAAACTTGTCTAACTTACTTTTAAAAGAACAAATTCTTCGAAAACTTAATTTCTCGTGAAGAAATAATACTTGAACGAATATAATTTTCCTTAAATGTATAGACAACAATTTGAACTTAAATGTATGAACAGCCGCGCGGGATTAGCCGAACGGTCTAAGACGCTGCAGTCGTGGACTGTACGGCAGGTCCAGGCGGAGGTTCGAGTCCTCCCTCGGGCATGGGTGTCTGTGATTCTCCTTACGATAATTTTGGTTAAGTAGTGTGTAAGATTAGGGACTGATGACCTTAGCAGTTAAGTCCCATAAGATTTCACACGCATTTGAACATTTTGAATTTATGAACAGACAATGGATTCTTCAAGAGAAATAAATGCTGTTTATTATTATAGCTACTTATAGTTATTCAAATACAGTTAGTTCAACATTTTAACGACGAATTTATGGCTTGGGGGCTTGTTTACTTGAACAGCTGTGTTCAATTTCCGCACGATTTTACTTTGGTCATATCAGTCTGAATCATCCTCGTCTGACCATCTTCAGTTATTCCCCTTTTTGAGCATGATGGACATACAAATCTCGTTGCCATCAGTTACGACAATCTTTCCAGGGTACTGGGGAGCATGGTACTTCCTCAAAACAAAATTATTTACGTAGTATTCGAGGTGATCTGATCAGAAGGCCCTTAAGACTGTGGGGGATTCGTTGTTCGTTTTATTCGATATGACGAGTTGCCATCTTTTTGAGGTTCTACAGGGTTCGTGGGAACTGTGGAGTGACAACACTCACCGGTGTCTAGGCAGGAGGCTGACGAAGAAAGCTCTTCGCCATGGAGAGGTTCTTCAGCCTCTGAAATATCATTGAGGAACGCAAAACTGTCATCACTTACGACATAGCTTTGTATGGCACGTCGTTATCAGAGTCCTTAGAACAAAATTCAAATTGACATTTTCTGAGAAGTTTTTGCTTATTCGACTTATCAACCTAAGCCATGTTTTCCCTCTTGACTGCACATGCCTTGTTTTCTTACTCACCTTTTTCTACTAGAATAGACGTAGACCTTCTATTGCGGCCACTGTTGGGCTGCTTTGGGAAAAGGGCGGATTTGTTATGGAGTGATTCATGTTTTACAGAAATTGTTTCTTTTTTAATGATCAGTAATGGAAGGGTTATCTCGATTAGGTGTGGGGCGAGTTGTCATAGCCAAGCCAATTGAGTACATACTTCACTATGCCAACTACCTCCTTGGGGATATCAAGAACGGAGTGGATACAACACAACCGAAACGTCAGAATCGAAAGATTGTGACACATTCATTCAGCCATAGTCAACCAATTTTTCTAAACCTCCGTCAGTAGCACCTGAATACAATTTACAAGTTCACCAGAACAAAAAAATTTACGATCAAAAAGTTACGCAACTCTCATAAGAACGACGAAACGGGAGTCCTTCCTCCGTGATGCTTCCACGCAGACGCAACTTAACGGTGGATGGTGCACCTTTACACACTCTCTTCACTAGCGCTATGACAACGCTCTAGCTCCACAGTAGCAGGAAATAGAAGCCCCTTATACCAGCTAGCCCCTTATGCCAACAAGCCCCTTATGCCAACTAACCCCGGTTTCCCCTATCTTATTCTGTTTCTCTACTTTTAGTTAAAAATAAACCTCCCTGACACCTCACCACGGAGTATTTACCTAGAAAAGGAGTTATTGCAAGAGAAGGATGAGGAAGAAGAAGAAGACGTTATTTGATGCGTGCACTGCTGCAGCTTCACGCAAATCGTCAATGAGTGTATGATTAGTTTTTGTAAAACTTTCATTTGATTGTACGCTTATTTCCCTACGAATCAAATGACATCGACAGTTGCAATGAACATTTACGTGTTCTGCAAATTTTAGCTCTGGCATCTTTTTCATTTAGCCATTACTCGTTAACTGCAGTGTTTACTTAAGCTACTGACACTATCTTTCTCACTTTTGTTTGGTTTTATGTCAGTTCGCGTAACTCAGGTGTCGGAATGCAGCCTGATCCAGTGTTTGCAGACTTTAAAAAAAACTTTCTGTTCAGTAACATATCGACGCCTTCCTATGCGACATATAACCAGGTTTACGACCGAACTGAAAATTTCCGGAGAGAATGTAGTGCATTGTATTGGGTGGAAAGTCAACTCCAGAGACTGAAATAAGTTCTAATGAGCCCAAGTATACATTAACGATTTAGTGGGTCGTATTAACTGCAGTCTCGAGCTTTTCCAGTATGACACAAATATCTGTGATGAAATGTTATTGGGTATTAACAGCGGCAATATTCATTAGATGTCGACGGAATATCAGTCTAGCGCAGATATTGGCAGCTTCAGTTCTTAATGTTGAGAAACACTAAGTTATCCACTTCACATAATGCAAAGCTGCTTTCAGGATTAAAGACACACAACTGGAGTAAGCTCACTGATAAAAATATTTGAGAGAAACCATGTATTGGGATACAAATTACAACGACCGTATAGGCTGAATTTTAGTCGTGAAAGAACGTTGAAATATCTTAACTGCAGACAGTGGTACAAGGATGCTGTACCTATAGCAAGAGGCAATTTAATGCACATTGGTTTACAAGAAACAATTTCTCAATCTCTATCCGAGAACAGCATGGGAAGGAATTTTAGTACAGGCTGTCAGAAAGTACCCTCTGGTTTTCAGAGGACGATTACATGAAAACTACAAGACATACAGAAAACAGGAACATATCAACAGACACAGCATCTCTCCTAGTTTTTAAATCATATTACAGGTTCTCAATATGGGCACCATTTACAACGAGGAAACGTTAATATGTGCATGCAATTCGTGGAATTTACTGCGATGAACTGCCCGGCAAGGCGCTACAGCAGTCCGCTTTGTAAATCAGTTCATTGGTTTGCCTCTCTGCAAGCACAAAGAGTCCGATGTAAAAATTCGTACCTGATGATTTGTCCACAATTTCTGACACACTTGCTCCCAACCGCTACTATGCCACGGCGCATATTTCGTATCGAAACAGGTAGAGATGCGCTATCCACTGCTATATGTTAGTTTTCTGTATGTCTTAGAATTTTGGTGCAGTCGTATTCTGAAACCCTGGAGGTACTTATGAATAACGCTGTATAAAGAATAATAAAAAGTGCCGTCTACTAACCATTTCAAAATGATTCAGATAATATTTATGTAGATGTAGACTTCAAGGTTGTTAAATTTCTGGCAAACACATTTGAAAGCTACAGTCTCTGTGCCAATGAAGGTCGTTCGTTTAGAGAGCATAGTGTGGGGAACCAAATACTGCGTCTACGTGTAGCAACGGTGGCGAGCGAATGAGATTGGTGCTTCCCCGTCACCCAGTCAAGGCCGATCCGGCAGCGCTGAACTTGTGCACGAGCATTCAAAGCATTGCGCAACGATCTAAAGTAAAGTTAGATACTTAAATCATGTCACAATATTTTGCCAGATGTTGTAAAACCGTACCAGTGTTACATATTTTGACTTTCAGGTTGATCCGCTTCTTAGTTTCCACGAAAATCCACTTTTTACGAAATTTCAAAAGCGCGAAATAGTAGACAGAAAGATGTAATTTTGGATTTAGGTTCCGTTTTATGTAAAAACGTACTGTAGCGGTTTTATGAAGTTATTTCTTATATTTTTCAAGTTATTAACTAAAACCTCATTCTTTTTGTACGAAAATTTGTAAAATCATGATGGATTTTTACAAGTTAGTTACAATGATACATTACAGCACTATGTTCATTGGAAGTAATGATGAAGCTGTACTAAGTAATTATGTAACTTTACGCCAACGGCCATGTCGCAGCTGTCAGATCACCCAAGTTTATTTGAGTGCTGTCAGGCTTGGCTAGAGGTTGGATGGGTAACCGTCAGGGTCTGCCAGTTGCTGTTGGCAAACGGGGTGCATTCAGCATTTGTGGGCCAATTGGGGAGCTACTTGACTGAGAAGCACAGCTCCGGTCACGAAAACTAACAACGGCAGCAAGAGGGGTGTGCTGACCACATGTCCCTGCATATCCGCATCCAGTGACGCCTATTAGCTGAGGATGACTGCGGTCGGTCGATACTATTGTACCCTCTGAGGCCTGTTCGGACAGAGTTTAGTTTAGTTAATGTAAATTTTCAGAAGTGAAAACAGCAGAATGGAGACAGTTCAGAAGTCTTATTTTACCCTCGCTTCCATTACAAAAATTCTACTAGAAGTCGCAGTTTAAGAATTATCTAATTGATATTTTTATGGAACATACATAGAGTACAATATTACTCATGGAAAAATTCAACTAACAATGATGGGTAACGGCTTGCCATTAGTCTGCAGCTCGTGGTCTAGTGGCTAGCGTTGCTGCATCTGGATCACAGGTTGAGGATTTTCTCTGTCCGGGGACGGGGTGTTTGTGTCGTCCTCATCATTTCATCATCATTATTCGTGAAGGTGGCTAGATTGGGTTGTGTAACAAATTGGACTGTGTAAAAATTGGGACTTTGTAGGGGCGCTGATGACCGCGCAGTAGAGCGCCCCACAAACCAAACGTCTTGTGATCAGAACGGGTGCCATCTGAGCTCTGCTGCAGCCGCTTGAGCCTTTCTAACTACAGCTGATCTGTTTGCCGTCCGACGCGAAACGGAACGTCCAGTGTAAAAGAACCATCTTATTACTATATAGGGATTCATTCGATCGTCGTCAGTCGTCCGGGATGTATGAGGGAGGACCCAAATGTAACGGAAATTGGGCTGCGGTGAGGAGGGAGAGTGGGGGAACCCATTGTTTGACCACATGTCCGTTAACAGTCACGCCATCTGAGTCAGTGGGCGAAGTTGTGTCGCTGTGAGTGCATCGATTCGCCCGAGAGAGCTTCTTAGTAAAACAACTTTTTCCATTTCGGCGAAAACGTGATGGCAGATTGTCGAGAGCAACGTGCGGCTGTGAAATTTTGTTTCCCGTTGGGGAAATCAGCCTCGGAAACTATTGTAATGCTTAAGATTGCTTATGGGGATGCTGCTCTACGTAAAACCAGAACTACGGGTGGTTTTCACGTTTTAAAAATGGAGAAATGTCAACTGAATACCAACCCCGTTCAGGACGCCTATCAACTTCAAGAAGTGACTAAAACGTCGACAAAATCAATGCCCTCGTTCGTGAACACCGTCGCCAAACGCCGAACCATTGATCAACTCTGTGAGATATCTGGAATATCATGGAGTTCAATTCAGAGGACTTTATCCGAAGATTTGCTCATGAGAAGGGTTGCAGCCAAATTTGTCCCTCGCATTATCGCAGACAAGCGAAGGGAGCGCCGACTTCAGGCATGTTTTGAGCTTCAAAATCAGTTCAAAGAGGACCCTGAATTATTTTCCAAGATGATTACTGATGATGAAGTGTGGTACTATGGATAAGACCTCGTAACAACGGAGCAATCAAGCCAGTGGAAGACAAGTGACTCTCCTCGCCCCAAAAAAGCTCGCCAAGTGAAGTCAAACATCAGGACAATGCCCATTTGATTCTTCGATTGCAGAGGTGTTGTGCACGCGGGGTTCGTTCCCCCGTGCCTAACTGTCAACCAGGAGTGCTATTAGGAGATTTTGAAAAGACTTAGAGAGAGTGTCCGGAAGAAAAGGGCAGATCTTTGGCACACTGGTGACTGGTTCTTCCATCATGACAACGCGCCAGCCCACACCGCCCTCTCCATAAAGCAGTTTTTGACCATAAACTGCGTGACACCTATTGGCCACCCCCCACACCCTTTCCCCTACTGGATCTAGCCCCCTGTGATTTCCTATTGTTTCCAGACTCAAAATGAATATGAAAGGAAAGCGTTTTGCCACTGTGGGGTAGGTAAAACAAACATCGCTGGAAGGCATAAAGAACATTCCGACATTTGAATTTAAAAATTGTTTTGAGCGATGGAAGCATCGTTTGAAGAACTGTGTTGTGGTCGATGGAGAGTGATCAAAAATCTGGTGTAAAAATATTAAGAAATAAATACATTATGACGAATTTCCTTTTTTTTTTTCTTTCCTCCCGACCTCGTATCTCGCTATACTTCCATGTTGTGACTTACTTCGGTCGATGACCGTGTTTTTTAGTCTCGTATGGCATTGAAGACAACTGACTTGAACGGTTAGCGGTCGAGTTAGTTACCTCGCATTATTGTACAAATGTGTAGAAGTGAACCTTCGTGGATTGATAATTTACTGGACATCCGGTGTTTTAGTTTTGATGTTTTTACTTATTGTGCCGCCGATATTGTTGCAGTAAACCGCGTGGCAATTGTTGTACCTTATTTACCACTTGTAAGACGAGCAATTAATCAATTAACAGATAGAGCTCTAATTAGCAGTACTTGGAACTTCCAGTAGAGATCGTTATTGAACTGTATCGAGTGCTTACTGCGATAGGAAAACCTTGATGAATTTCAAAAACATTAATTTGTGCGTGTAAACTTTTCTTGAACACACTAATTTGTTAAAACAAACTTTGATTTATCGCTGTAGTTCCCGACTTCTTTTGATTGTAAGTAGAGAGTTGGAACATTTTATCCCAGTTTAGCGAACAGGATTGTGGACTTGTGGACGGGAGATTATAGGCAGCAAGTCTGGAACCGCGCGGTCGCTACGGTCGCAGGTTCGAATCCTGCCTCGGATATGGATGTGTGTGATGTACTTAGGTTAGTTAGGTTTAAGTAGTTCTAAGTTCTAGAGGACTGATGACCACAGATGTTAAGTCCCATAGTGCTCAGAGCCATTTGAACCATTATAGGCAGCATGTTTTTTCGATTACCTTCTGGCTGCCTGCACAAATAATTTTCTGGCTCTTGTTAACGGAAGTGGTATTTAAAATCGCACTAAATGCATAAAAAACAAGCAAGATCTTATGGAAAAGTAACAAAACTTTTAACCTGACCGACTGAAGGGTGACCTCTTCAAGTTTAATTGGTTTACGCTTTGCTGCTCTTTACTCACAGTTATAGCCTACAGTTCGGTAGAATGTCGCACATTTTGATGTGAAATGTAGGTACAACAAACTCTTTATAGTTTTAAAACTGCGCCAACAGTCAGCAAATTTCAACCTCAACGCCAATATTTTGCCTGCTCAGGTGAAGAGTTCATGTCAGAGGCAAGTGAAGCAACGGAAGGGCTCATAATTTTCGCTTGTCCTTCAAAATGAATGCCGTATTATGTCATCACTATCGCCCATAACTGACCGGATTGTACGTGGCAGCTACACAATTTCTCACCAGCAAAAATCTGCAGAGGAAATGTGTTATCGCTTCGACCCAGTTAGCCGTTCTCGAAGGAGGTGTATGAACGACCTCGTAACCCTGAAGCGATTGTAGTTTACGAGGCATTGAAATACGTGGCGGAGAGCAACCGATTGCTGAAGTACGCCAGCACAGTTGTTGCTACACTAGATAACACGCGAGCCGAAAACAAGGGCTTATACGTGTCGGTCGTATTTCTGCCATTGAGAAACAACTAGGTCTTTATTTCTTTACGTTTGCATATGCTTCTTTGTTTTTTGTCGATAGCTACCGTTAATTTTGATACCATAAAACTGATTTCCTTGTCTGCACTTAGCTGGAACGTAATTTGGCACGTCGCTCTGAAATACCTTTACACCGGATGGGCAAACTAAAACTGGCCCGGAAAATTGTTTCACACACCTTAAGATAGGATACCCATCTGGCATATTGTGTAGTTATTTAATCTTAAATCCATTTAGCTCAAATGGGAAGTTCTGATGCATAGCGTCACTGCCAGCTTAACTATGCTTGTTCCACCTGTTACCAAGCCGTGTCTTCTTTATTCGTCAGTAATGTCTGCGTGAATTTTACTAATAAAAGCCGGCCGGTGTGGCCGTGCGGTTCTAGGCGCTTCAGTCTGGAACCGCGTGACCGCTACGGTCGCAGGTTCGAATCCTGTCTCGGGCATGGATGTGTGTGATGCCCTTAGGTTAGTTAGGTTTAAGTAGCTCTAAGTTCTAGGGGACTGGACACCATAGATGTTAAGTCCCATAGTGTTCAGAGCCATTTGAACCATTTTTTACTAATAAAATGATGAAATCGTCTTGGGTGATCAGACAAATGGTGACGTCGTCTTGTAGCGACGTTTTGATGAGTTTCGTACCCATTATTTTAAAATGAAGTCTTCGCTTGAAGATAATGGGTCCGAAACTCATCGAAGAAAAAAAAAAGAAAAAACACAGAAGCGTATCCAAACGTAAAGAAATAATGGCCTAATTGTTTCGCTATGGCAGTAATGCTACTGACACGTGTAAGCACTTGTTTTCGCCTGGTATTTTATTTAGTGTTGCTAGTCTTCGCTTGAAGATGATGGGTACGAAATTCATCGAAACTGTACGACAAGACGCCGCCAACATTCGACTGATCACCCGAGAAGATTAGAATGTGCCGAGAAAGCCTGCAACCGCAGTTATGAATATAAGTCCGTCGGTTGTCTGCATTTGGGTTTTTTATTTCCGATGTATATTTGAGAGCGAAAGCTTCATCATCCGGGTTTCACAGAATCTTTCAACATGATCTGATGAAGCAGATGCAACCGCATAATGCAAGAATCTGCTTCCAAGTTGAAATTTTTAGAGCCGTCCGCTGTGGCCGAGCGGTCCTAGGCGATTCAATCCGGATCCACGCTGCTGCTACGGTCGCAGGTTCGAATCCTGCATTGGGCATGCATGTGTGTGATGTCCTTAGGTTAGTTAGGTTTAAGTAGTTCTAAGTTCTAGAGGACTGATGACCTCAGCTGTTAAGTCCCATAGTGCTCAGAGCCATTTCTAACAGCTTCAGTGCTTAGAGCCATTTGAAGTTTTTACTTTTCACTACACAGCTATATCGTTAACAAACACAAGTACGAAAACACTTCGGGAGTGAAAAAGCCTGAATGCACCATGTGCATAATCATGGAGACATTGAGAAAAAACATCCTACATGGGCAACCAGTGACGCCGATTCTCTCAATATGCAGGTACGTCTGCTTCACCAAGTCATTATGAAAAACCGAGATTGGATCTTGGAAACCTTGACGATGGAGTTTACGGCCTGAATTGCATATCTAGAATAAAACCTTGAAAAACCGAAATATATGCAGTCGACTGACGTTTATTTAAAAAATATATATATATTTCACCATTCCAGTGTGCTACAAGAAGCAGTTACGGATTCGTTAAAATCTCTGCATACCTTCAGGCTACGACAAATGTAACATAATTTCCTTTATCACATACAGTGTTTCTAATTTTGATTGCTGCTCATATCTGTAATGTAACTTGACGTTTTTCATTTATTTCTTTGTATTTAATTTTAGTTTTCTCTACGAAACATGTCGTACTGATGTTTAGTTCGTGCACAAACGTAGAAGTTATGGCAACACTCTGAAACATTTAGAAACTATTAGTGTACAAATTAGTGATTATACAGTACTGGCCATTAAAATTGCTACACCAAGAAGAAATGCAGATAATAAACGGGTATTCATTGAACAAATATATGAAATATATTATACTAGAACTGATATGTGATTACATTTTCACCCAATTCGGGCGCATAGATCCTGAGTACCCAGGACAACCAACTCTGGCCGTAATAACGGCCTTGATACGCCTGGGCATTGAGTAAAACAGAGTTTGGATGGCGTGTACAGGTACAGCTGCCCATACAGCTTCAACACGATACCACTGTTCATCAAGAGTAGTGACTGGCGTATTGTGACGAGCCAGTTGCTCAGCCACCATTGAAAAGACATTTTCAATTGGTGAGAGATCTGGAGGATGCGTTGGCCACGGCAGCAGTCGAACATTTTCTGTATCCAGAAAGGCCCGTACAGGACCTGCAAACATGCGGTCGTGTATTATCCTGCTGAAATGTAGGTGCCGGCCGGGGTGGGCGAGCGGTTCTAGGCGCTACAGTCTGGAACCGCACGACCACTACGGTCGCAGGTTCGGATCATGCCTCGTGTATGGATGTGTGTGATGTCCTTAGGTTAGTTAGGTTTAAGTAGTTCTAAGTTCTAGGGGACTGATAACCTCAGAAGTTAAGTCCCATAGTGCTCAGAGCCATTTGAACCATTTTTTTTTTTTAACGTAGGTTTTCGCAGGGATCGAATGAATGGTAGAGCCACGGCTCGTAACACATCTGAAATGTAACGTCCACTGTGCAAAGTGCCGTCAATGCGAACAAGAGGTGCCCGAGACGTGTAACCAATGGCACCCTATACTATCACGCCGGGTTATACGCTTCCAATGTGCGTTCACAGCGATGTCGCCAAAGACGGATGCGACCATCATGATGCAGTAAACAGAACCTGGATTCATCCGAGAAAATGACGTTTTGCCATTCGTGCACCCAGGTTCGTCGTTGAGTACACCACCGCAGGCGCTCCTGCCTGCGATGCAGCGTCAAGGGTAACCGCAGCCATGGTCTCCGAGCTGATAGTCCATGCTGCTGCAAACGTCGTCGAACTGTTCGTGCAGATGGTCGTTGTCTTGCAAACGTCCCCATCTGTTGACTCAGGGATCGAGACGTGACTGCACGACCCGTCACAGCCAAGTGGATAAGATTCCTGTCATTTCTACTGCTAGTGATACGAGGCCGTTGGGATCCAGAACTGCGTTCCGTATTACCCTCCTGAACCCACCGATTCCATGTTCTGCTAACAGTCACTGGATCTCGACCAACGCGAGCAGCAGTGTCGCGATACGATAAACCGCAATCGCGATAGGCTACAATCCGACTTTATCAAAGTCGGAAACGTGATGGTACTCATTTCTCGTCCTTACACGAGGCATTACAACAACGTTTCACCAGGCAACGCCGGTCAACTGCTATTTGTGTATGAGAAATCTGTTGGAAACTTTCCTCATGTCGGCACGTTGTAGGTGTCGCCACCGGCGCCAACCTTGTGTGAATGCTCTGAAAAGGTAATCATTTGCATATCACAGCATCTTCTTCCTGTCAGTTAAATTTCACGTCTGTAGGACGTCATCTTCGTGGTGTAGCTATTTTAATGACCAGTAGTGTATTTAACAGCGACCTGAGCAGAATAATGATAGACGTAAGGACAGTAATATGTGAGATGACGAACACTGAACCGCACAACCACCATGTTTCCTGTTGTGACAACATATCCGAGAAGTGTCGAGTGCCGTGCTTTTCTTCAGAAGCGATCGAATAGACATCCTTTTTATTTGAAACATTTATCTACTTGTGAGATTATTCAGCCTTGCTCTTGTAACATTACTACGTTCGTCATTGTTACAGAACGACAATCATGTTTCTTGACGGGAAGCTGTAGCAGCAAAACTTACACTTTCAAATGTTTTCTGGGGGGATTCAGGGAAATGGAAATAGATAATATTAACACGGTGGACACAACACTGCAGAACCTTAGAGTTTATGCGTAACTTAAAATTTAGGGAGTTGGGGTGGAGCGACAGTGATTCAAATAGTCCAACAGTTCGTGAGAAATGCGTAATACTACCCGGTATTCCACTGATCTGATAACGCCAGATGACCTGAAAGTACGTGATTACAGCTAGCAACGGAAGTGCATTTCAGTTATACACCGTCAGAAAAAAAGGTTCCGAGAATGATTTTATTCATGGGACTTGTGTGACGTTAGCACAGTAACAACGGTGGGTAGCTGGAACCATAAACAACAGATGTGCATTCGACCAGTCAGTAGTGAGTACATAGTGTTAAATAGTTGACGTAGTATGTCAATGTTGTTTCACAAATGGCAATGGAGCAACATCTCTACAAGAAGAGTTCAAGAAATTCTCGAGAATATTTTGAAGAAGAGAAAAATGTGTATAAAATTTGTTCGGAACACCGTGACACTCGAAATACAACAACGACGCGTGGACGACTGCCATTACTCCATTGAAAGGGAAACAATTCCTGTCAGGAAAAAATGATCACGGGTGTGAATAATTGTTGTTATCAATGCGAACTACGCGTATAAAACGAGAAACTGCGGAATCGCTGACTGATGGTTCGACAAGACTGAAGAAGGTGCGAATGTGGCACGTAAATTAAACATGTCAAAGAAATACCTTTCTGACTGTTTCACATGGTTGTATGAAAGTTCCTTGCGTTGCACTCAAGTGTGTGTGTGTGTGTGTGTGTGTGTGTGTGTGTGTGTGTGTGTACAGGGGGGGGGGGGGGAGGGGGGGGGCTGTGTAGAATACCTGAATCATTAAAACCATCATCTTAACTTTTCTATGTTTTTAATAAATCCAGTCTCCAAACTTTTTGGACTGATGAGTTGCGTTCTCTGACTAGATGAGGGTAACTTCAATTGAGCAGTAGACGCTATCACGAAGCATATCACACTGTCTATAAAGTGTTCGTCACTTTGCCCCTCGAGTTATAACTAATTAAAAATTGTATAGAGAATAGAAACTATTCCAGAATGAGATTTTCACTCTGCAGCGGAGTGTGCGCTGATATGAAACTTCCTAGCAGATTAAAACTGTGTGCCCGACCGAGACTCGAACTCGGGACCTTTGCCTTTCGCGGGCAAGTGCTCTACCATCTTTTTTTTTTTTTTTTAATCTCATTTTGTTCGTTATTGTTCGTTTCAAGTGTTCATGGCGGACGTCACCTGACGCCCATTGAAGTTCGTTACTGATCCAGTCACTCAGTTTTTTTATTACAGAGGGCAGCTAACCCTCTGACCGAACACGCTGAGCTACCGTGCCGTCTAATTAAAACCATCATCTTAACTTTACCATCTGAGCTACCGAAGCACGACTCACGGCCGGTACTCACAGCTTTACTTCTGCCAGTACCTCGTCTCCTACCTTCCAAACTTTACAGAAGCTCTTCTGCGAACCTTGCAGAACTAGCACTCCTGAAAGAAAGAATAGCGGAGACATGGCATAGCCACAGCCTGGGGGGTGTTTCCAGAATAAGATTTTCACTCTGCAGCGGAGTGTGCGCTGATATGAAACTTCCTGGCAGATTAAAACTGTTCGCAGAAGAGCTTCTGTAAGGTTTGGAAGGTAGGAGACGAGGTACTGGCAGAAGTAAAGCTGTGAGTAGCGGGCGTGAGTCGTGCTTCGGTAGCTCAGATGGTAGAGCACTTGCCCGCGAAAGGCAAAGGTCCCGAGTTCGAGTCTCGGTCGGGCACACAGTTTTAATCTGCCAGGAAGTTTCAATAGAAACTATTGTTTATTAAAAATGGAAGCTTTGTTAGATCAAAGAATAGTGATTTCTGTGGCGAGCGTCACAAAGCACAACAACTCTACTTTGCGAGACTGTGTGACTTTGCGTGTTTCGTCGCATTTCTTCGGTGATAGCTTCTATAATTTATATAGTTCTCCCTGTCTGTGTTTTACTTACCCAGGGAGGGCGGAAGGCGAGAACATGTTACCAGAAAGCGAAACACCAAACGTAGAAGGATGTTTGGGCTTTTTGTGTGGATGGTGTCCCTCAGGACACTTCCTAGCGTTTACACGAGATACTAGTCTGGACTGTTATAGATGCGTGAATATCGTGTTGTGGTTTTCGCTACGCGTGTGCGCCACCACAAATATGCTGCTTTCATAAAGAGCTCCATTGCCGTCAGATCGGAATTGAACGATGAAGACCGATTTTTACTTGTCATCTAACCTATTCTAAGTTGGATAATTTGATGCAAAACGAAATATTGCATTACACAGTAGATATCCCACTACGTCACAACTAAATGAATAAATGCGTAACTGGAGTAATCTTTGTTTAGGATGTCGCTGTAGCCTGTTCTGTTTATTCAGGATTTTAAGCTATTATTGCGACCTTCTAATTATACTACTCTAATTCGCAGTTTTTGTTTACAAATACATTTAAAAATGAAAAATAAAGAAGGTAGGGAACCGAGTCTAATGAAATTTCGGAAACGGTAAGAAGTGACAAAGTGTGGTGTGGAATAGGGAATATCCGTTAAGATCCAAGAAACGACTGTACAACTCAGTTAACGCCCGAGGTGTAAATTAAATGCATCATACGCTCTCTGTACGTGTTATCTCTATTGAATTCCTTTATCATCAGCCATGATCATTCACTTGACCAGTCATGCGTTACTGACGTCAAGGCTTCTTGCAGAACAGTATCGGTATTCTTGAGTCTTAGTTACAGCGTCAACAGCACGAGGTTTCCTGACGGTTTTTTTGGTGTTGTTGAGGTATTTAGTATCGTCGTACAGCACTTTATGATCTCCAGCTACGACCCACCTAGTTAGCACAATCGGTACGCACAAATAAAGCTGGAATAAAATTCTCTTCTCTTTCAAAACATCTCTTTAACTCCTTATTACTACTAGATATTAAAAATAAAAGAACAGGTGTCACGCGAACACAAACGAAGAATCTCAGAGCTTCTTTTGTGTCCAATTGTTGCCCATCGGGTACATTTATAAGTAGATGAGAGCGTAGTTCCGGAGAACATCTGATGCAATAGTTATAGCACGAAATTCCTCCGTCACAAACCGATATTATTAAAACTCCATTCACGTTAGTAGCACTGCATCTCCTCTATCTAGCTACACTTAACATGGTATTAAACGTATTATTAAACTAGAAGTTTTCCTAAATCAAATTGTTGTTAAAGCCAAGCATAGCAGAGGTGTTTTAAGCATTATTTGTGACATTAATATCGAGACATTGCGACATCTTTCGATAAGCTATTGAACAACAGAACGAAAAACAGGGATATCTATACGTTATTTCGAAAGCCATAACGCAGTAATTTTCGCACGCTAGAAAGAAAAAAGAAAGGATCATTCACATATGTAGAGAGATCTTTCATTAGTGTGGAGAAAAAAACTTCGAAATACGCATAAAAACGAAATTAGTGCTTGGTCTTAAAGGCATGGAAAAGGCAAAGGAGCAAATAAACAAACCTGAGGTCAAAAAGATTGATGGATTAAGCAACCGCATATTGTTATAATCAGTGTATTAACTCATTGCCGCTGAATCTTGCTTCTTTATTTATTACGCTTTAATGACAATTTTTGGCTTCAGTAAGGGCATCAGTCTTAAGCCATTTCTTGGAAATACCAGTGTACAAACTTATAATGAACTTGCGATTTGATAATGCAAATTTTGCAAGTAAATGTATTAGTAACTGCGATGACAGTCATGACCTATGTTGCATAGATACAGTACTCTATATTTTACATCACACTGACATCCTTTGACAAATAATAATGTATTTTTGCATCTTTTTGGCTGTGGAAAATATCCATCTAACCCCCTTTTCAAAATGAAACAGCTTGTAAAAATATCTATTGGATTCACGCCTGATGAGAGCCAACTAGTACTCTCGGTATGCAGAAACAATCAGGTGAGAAGTCTGTTTATATAAACAGACTCATAGGAGAACTGATGAAAACTCTCTCCATACTGAATGCAGCTAACAAGAGTTTGCTCACAAATAGAATCATAAATAAACCAACACGCTGATCAGTTTTTTTCTCAAATAAAGCCTTCGAAGTCAGAGGAAGAAGATTTTTTAAAAAATATTCTAAGCACAGACATTGTTTGTGGAAGCTAATCGGTAGCAGTGATGAAAATATATTTTACATGGAATGCGTCGATATGTTCACGACAATTTTACTGCATAGTACCTTTCACTGACATCTTATAGCTAAAAAAATAACGCGATATAAATCGCTCTACAGATATGGTAAACACTTCAATACAGTAAATTATCTCTAATAACAGTAGCAGGGTATTCCAGAACGTATCGGATGTACATACAAATCACGTGACAGCCGTGGGCAGTATCAGGTTCTAGAAGCGACACCAACAGAATGAGTGGTCTCCTAAAACTGATCAGACTCCCGTTTGTCCCGATATCACGAAATTCCAAGTTTCCGCATACTGATCACGCCTTTTGCTCCACTACTTAAATACGTTTTCTAAATGTAATCGCAGTCTTCCCAAACTAAACGCGTGCAGCTACGCTACCATTGCGCGATTGGTTTGTGAATCTCTTATCAGATACGTCACATTCTGTCGTAACGGCTGCAAAACTCTTATCTTCTGTATTCCTTGTACGCTACTGTCCACGCTGCGAGAAGACGGAAGCCCCTGTGTTAATGTTTGTTTCGTGGTGCTGTGTATCTAATGTGGGAATAACAAACTGAGTTATAATTCATTGCACTCAGCGTAAATATGCAGGTTGGACAAAGTAATTAACGAACTTCCATGTTGATCATGTCTCCGCTAAGTCAGTCTGACGGGTCACTGAAATGGATAGACCTGTTTCGGTATCCACCAACGCAAATAAGCGTTGTCTACAGCTAGCAATGTCCATATGTTGCCTTAGATCATCGACAGAGAGCTGTCACTAAAAGCAAAAGGGAGGTTGTTTAGGTAATCGTATTCAGAATGGCGCAATTTATGACTTTCTCCAGGATTCAGGGGTGTTATATCGGATAACAAGTAGCGGGTCTCTGGGTGACTTGTACCACTCTTCCCCTTGGACGCAGAGGCGTGGCATTTCTCATTGTCCTGACTCTTTCTTTAAGGTGCTTCTATAATAACTATGCGTCATTCCGTGTGATATATTTGAGTGGACAGAATGTGTGCCATTTATTCTGTTTTTGATATGGTACTTACGTCACCTAGCAATTCGGAAATTACTGTTAGAATTATGTAACCTTGCACGACACAGGAGGTTGCCGTACAACAGTCTGTAATGTTATTTTCTGAAAAATATCTCTGAACCATTTGGCCGAGCCAAGCGACATAGCGTAGCGGTTGAGGCATAGGCTCACGTTCAGGTGAACGGTGGGTGCAAATCCGCGTTCGATTTTCCATCGTTTGCCTAAACCACTCAAGGCACATGCCGGGATGGTAGAGTCATTTTAAGTAATTTGCCAAGGATAAAACAAGAAAATAAAAAGACAATGAAATGTGGTCCTTAAAATTCCGCGAATGATATTAAAAAAGAAATGTAATTATACATTACAGATTTGGTGAACAGTATTAGTTGTAATCTCCTACTTTTCCAAGATTTGTGGATTTGGTATTTTTCGTGACTCATGCAGCCCCTTCCACAAGAGAAACCAAATGCTCATTCCTGCTAAGACAGGAATAAAAACAGGATTATTTCATTTTTAGTAATGTTGTAGCCCTTCTTTTTAGGGAATAGTGGTATAGGTTGTTCGTCCCTCTTCATGTTTTTACTGCAACAAATGCTGCAAAACCTTGTCTCGTTTCTGAATCTTCGGAGTTACGGATGGTATCCAATTTCTTCATTAATACTCGTATGAGTTAAGAAGCCTGTCGAGCGGCGATATTTTTGCTGGGTTGATAGTGAATTGCTTCTTGCCTATAAGCCTTATCTAAAGTTTCAAAATTTCATGCAATTTTTATGTTCGACAAGTGGGCAATTTCCGTCCCATTACTGTTCACAATATTGACAAATGATCTAGTGGATAACAGTGGAAGTTTCATGACGCTGTTAGTTTATTAAGAACGAATGCGACGCGGAGATGCTCATCCATATCCAATGGCAGACGCTACAACAGAGGCGTTTGGCATCACGGTATAGTTTACTTATAAATTTCCGAGAAAGTACGTTTCTAGGAGAGTCAGCAAATATATTGCTTCCTCCTACGAATATCTTACGCAAGAACTGCGAAAGGTAAATAGATTGGAGCTCACTCGGACAGGCTTACCAGCAGTCGTTCTTCCCGCGCACCACTCGCGACTGCTGGAACAGGAAAGGCGAGGGAGTTCCAGTAGTCACAAAGCACCCTCCGCCACACACTTCACACTTCACAGATGTAGACTGGACTCCACAGGGCGTGACAGCTTGATTGTTTAGGAGAGGGCGATGAGTTACCGCAGAACCACCGGAAGTGATGACATCGGTGACAGGATTCCGAACTACGTGCAGAAACCGCACTAGACAACTATTCTAACAATGTGCCCCATTTATGGCGAAAATCAGCAGTAACTGCAGCAAACACATTTTCTGCCAAGAAAAATAACGTGCGAAGAGCATTCGATAAGAACTGCAGCGTATATCTTTTTTCGCCTAATTTCGGCTGAAAAAATGCGAAATTTCATCAAGTTTGGATTGGTGGTGGTGCAATAAGTAGCCCTCACAGTGTCGTCTGTAACGGAGGTGCATTCTAAGCAGCGAACTGTTATTGAGTTTCTTTTATCGGAAAACCAGAGTATCACAGATATTCGTAGGCGCTTGCAGAATGTCCACGGAGACCTGGCATTGAACAAAAGCACGGTGAGTCGTTGGGCGAGGCGTCTGTCATCATCAAAACAAGGTCGCGCAGACCTGTCTTCTCTCCCGCGTACCGGCCGGGTGCGCACAGCTGTGACTCCTGCAGTGTTGGAACGTCCTGACACTCTCATTGGAGGTGATCGATGGATCACAATCAAACACCTCTCTTCACAACTGGTCGTCTCGGTCAGACTCGTTCACCAGTTGGAGTACTAAAAGAAGTGTGCCCGTTGGGTTCTTCTCCGCCTATAAAGAACAACGAGGATCAAGTGTGCGGAATTGCTTGCGCGTTGCAAGGCTGGTCGTTACAATTTTTTGTCGAAACGTGAGTCCAACACTTCGAACCGACAACAAAACGGCATTCCACAGAGTGGCGCCATACCCCCACTTCTCCGACGAAACAGTTCACAGTCGCTACCCTCAACCGGAAAAGTGATGGTGACAGTCTTATGGGACTATGAAGGGGTTATTCTGTTTGATGCTCTTCGTCATGGTGCAACGATGAACTAAGAAGCGTATTGTGCTAACGTCTGGAAACTGAAGAAACGATATCAGCATGTCCGTCGCCACAAAAATGCAAATGAACTTCTCCTTTTCCATGACAACGCAAGGCCTAACAAAAGTCTGCGCACCCGAGACGAGCTCACAGAACTTCATTGGCTGTTCTTTCGCATCCATTCTACAGCACGCATCTCGCACCTTCCGACTTGTATCTGTTTGGCCCAGTGAAGGATGCACTCTGCGGGAAGCAGTACATGGACGATGGGGAGGTTATTGATGCAGCAAAAGACGTCGACCAGTAGAATGATAACATGCGGGCATACAGCACCTCCCACTAAGGTTACAAAGGCCTTCGCACTGAACGGAGATTATGTTGAAAAATAGGGTTCCGTAGCCAAAAGATTGGGGAATAATATGGTGTACTGGAATCCTGAATAAAAGCAACCTACTTTCAGAAAAAAATGTTGTTTTACTTATTGAACGTCCCTCGTATCATAATTATCTCTTAAACCTGTGATTATGAGAGTATTAGAGATATAAAATATAGCATATAAACAGCAGAAAAACTTAAATAAAAATAGTACAACAAAAACAAAACAATCTTGGATTAGAAAAAATATTCCGTGCTTTGATAGACGGCTTAGATTCATCCATTGTTTGCAAATATGAGACGCATCACGAAAGATTCTTGTGGTAAGTGATGAAAGTGAGAATTTTTCGTTTTATCTGGACGACTTTGATGGATGAGTACTGTCACCCTTATCACGGCGTTCTGTCCCACCGGATAGTTTTCAAGCCATCTAACAGTAGCCCCCACAGTCCAACTGACCCAGTTACTACGATATTCCCATCACTTATAATTTCGAAACATTTGAACCAGGTTTAATATATAATGAACGACGCAAGTTCCTGTTGACGTGAGTATCGTAGAGCTAGGAGAGCCGATGATTTTCATCATAAATTGGACTACAGAAACTCTAAAATATGGTAGGCATTATTAGAGAACTGCACTGCATTCCTTATTATTAAGCTTTGACTTCAACTTCAAGCCGAGATTATGAGAAATGAAGAATGAAATCAAAATTTTAGAGGTCGCTGAAAGATTTGACAGTGACCTTGCTCGAGGAAACGTACTGATATTCACCTAAACTGACTCACGTAAATACACACATTAAAAAAAGTTTTGCATCACCTCGGTTCTGAGAGTTCCGGAACTTGTATAGAAAATTACATAACATAAACATCATTTCCGCCCTTTTTATTGCTCATAGAAACGACTCATTGCATGTTGTACCACCATACAGCGAGACCTTGGTGATCCAGATTGCTGTACACATCGGTACCTCTAATACCCAGTAGCACGTCCTCTTGCACTGATGCATGACTGTATTCGTAGTGGCATACTATCCACAAGTTCATCAAGGCACTGTTGGCCCAGATTGTCCTACTCCTCAACGGCGATTCGCTGTAGATACCTCAGAGTGGTTGGTGGTACACGTCGTCCCTAAACAGCCCTTTTCAATCTATCACAGGCATATTCCACAGGGTTCATGTCTGGAGAATATGCTGGCCACTCTAGTGGAGAGATGTCGTTATCCTGAAGGAAGTCATTCACAAGATGTGCCCAATGGGCGCGAGAATTGTCGTCTATGGAGACGAATGCCTCGCCAATACGATGCCGATAGCGGTCGGAGGATGGCATTGACGTATCATACAGCCGTTACGGCACGTTCCATGACCACCACCGGCGTACCTCGGCCCCACATAATTCCACCCCAGAACAGCAGGGAACCTCCACCTTGCTGCACTCGCTGGACAGTGTGCCTAAGGCGTTCAGCCTGACTGGGTTGCCTACAAACACGTCTCCGAAGATTGTCTGGTTGAAGGCATATGCGACACTCGTCGCTGAAGAGAACGTGATGCCAATCCTGAGCTGTCCATTCGGCATGTTGTTGGGCCCATCTGTACCGCGCTGCATGGTGTAGTGGTTGCAAAGACGGACCTCGCCATGGACGTCGGGAGTGAACTCGCGCATCATGCAGCCTATTGCGTACAGTTTGAGTCGTAACACGACGTCCTGTGGCTGCACGAAAAGCATTATTCAACATGGTGGCGTTGCTTTCAGGCTTCCTCCGAGCCATAATCCGTAGGTAACGTCATCCACTTCAGTAGTAGCCCTTGGGCGGCCTGAGCGAGGCATGTCATCGACAGTTCCTGTCTCTCTGTCTCTCCTCCATGTCCGAACAACATCGCCTAGGTTTACTCCGAGACGCCTGGACACTTCCCTTGTTGAGAGCCCTTCCTGGCACAAAGTAACAATGCGGACCCGATCTAACCGCAGTATTGACCGTCTAGGCATGGTTGAGCTACAGACAACACGAGCCGTGTACCTCCTTCCTGATGGAATGACTGGAACTGATTGGCTGTAGGATCCCCTCCGTTTTGGATGGTTGTTTATATCTTTGGTCGGGTTTAGTGACATCTCTGAACAGTCAAAGGGACTGTGACTGTGATAAAATATCCACAGCCAACTTTTATCTTCAGGAGTTCTCGGAAATGGGGCAATGAAGACTTTTTTGGTGTGTGTAATAGGAAGCAAAGTCGGTATGGCGGAACTGAGATCCGAATTACAGTCATACAAGATTTCAGTTCAATACGTTTTCTGGGTTCCAGCGTTTTACTGAGGCCCGTGAACTGAGTTGTAGCTCATTGCGGATCGACAAAGCTCACGTTCCATGTTAACAACGGATGCCACTACAGTCATAGTTGCCAAACGCAGGAATAGCACTATCAGTATATTGAGGAAACGATGTAAGAATGGTGATTGAAGAACCTTGCTGTGAAGAGAATAATCTGCAACGTTATGGGCAAAACTGGACTCACTCGGACAGCCTGGATGTGGTTTTTAGGCGGTTTCCCACGTACCACTGTATGGGACCCTCATCCCGCCTCAGTTACACGATTCATAAATATTTCGAGAAAACGTTCTCACAGTTTCGCGTGAGATAGCACTGGACGCAAACAGGCGGGGTACACGAATTCCGTACATTGGAGAAGGCCATCCGGCCGACCTCTACCACGATCATTGCTAAATCTAGATTAACATGACGACCCCGTGGAGAGCCGGATAAGGCCGGAAAAAAGAAGAAGCTGGGCACACCTGGACCTAAGGAACTGTTCTCGAGCATCAGTTCAAGGTGGTCGGATCTGAGCAATGTGGTAACCTACAATATGGTTCCGCGGCCACACAGACTGTTCTTATTCCTTTCTCCATTATATTAATGTCTGCATTTTTATTTTTTAAATCTTTAATCAACTATTGAAATAACTATTAACTAAAGTTATAAACTATGTATAGTGTCTTCTGCTAAGATATCGTTAGTCACTACGATTTATTAATATGCTTGTTTACACAGTCATCTTTCGTAGTAGGTATTCTTAAGATAAAAAATAATGACGGGCGTTCAATAAGTACTGCTTCACATTTTTTTTCTGGAAGCACGTTGGTTCTACTTGTGATTACAATACACCAAATTGTTCTCCTCTCTTTTGGCTACGAAGCACTGTGTTTCAGCTGTTCTATGCGACGGCCTTAAGACCACGTTACTGGGAGGGCCTGTACGCCCGCATGGTAGCACTCTACTGGTCCACGTCGGAGCCATCGTCTTGCTGCATCAGTAACCTCCCCATCATCTACATACTCGTTACCGCGGAATGCATCCTTCATTGAGCCAGACAGATGAAAGTCGAAAAGCGCGAGATCCGGGGTCAACGGTTGATGAGAAATAACAGTCTAATGAAGTTTTGTGAGCCCCTCTCCGGTGCACAGACTTGGGTCAGGCCTTGCGTTGTCGTGAAGAAGGATAAGTTCGTTTGCATTTTGGTGGCGACGAACACGCTAAGTCGTTTCTTCAATTTCCTGAGTTTATAGTTGCGCCATGATGGAGGACACGAAACAGAATAACGCCCTCAGAGTCCCATGAGGCCGTCGCCATGACTTTATCTGTTGAGGGTGCGGTTTTGAACTTTTTTCTTCGGAGGAGAGGTAGTGTGGCGCCACTCCATGCCGTTCTGTTCCCGCTTCGAAGTGTGGAACCAGTGTTTAATCGCCTGTGACGATGTTCGACAAGAAATTATACGCTACTGGCCATTAAAATTGCTTGTTGTAGATAAGTCAGGTGGCAGACTTCGGCACATTAGTGGAATACTGGGAAAATACAAACGGTCTACAAAAGGGGCTGCTTACAAATCGCTTCTTAGATGTCTGGTTTGTGGGGCGCTGAATTGCGCTGTCATCAGCGCCATTACAAAGTCTCAGTTTATACGCAGTCCAATTTTTTTCACAGTCCAATCTAGCCACTGTCACGAATGATGATGATGATATGGACAACACAAACACCCTGTCTGCGGGCAGAGAAAACCCTCAACCTGGCTGGGTATCGAACCCGGGACCCCGTGATCCAGAAGCAGCAACGCTAGCCACTAGACCACGAGCTGCGGACTCACTTCTTAGAATATAGCGCAGGTATGTGGGCCTATACCATGTAGGATTAACAGGCGATATTGAACTTACGCAAACAAAGGCGGGTTTGTTTTACCCGTGGAAGAACGCCACTAAACTTAAGAAAAACTTTAATAGACAGATTTTTGACGATAGACGGATACTTTTAAAGTTTCAAGAACCAGTGTTAATTGTAGAAACTAGAGATATTTTTCGGGCCGCTACATGCTGCTCCCGTGGACTAATTACAGAGTGGACTTAAGCATTTAAACAGTCATTCTCCCGTTCTCCGTGCGTAATTGAAACGAGAAAAAGCCCTAGCATGTGCTACCAGTGACTAACTGAGCACATCCTTATCACCACCTCATACCGTCCACTTCTTAATACTTTTTTTATTACGCGTTTCGGGTATGGTCGATCATCAGGATATCAGAGAAAAATTCAATACAGCATATCTTGTCAAGTGGGATCTATCATAACATTGGTGTTCAAATGTGTGTGAATTCTTAAGGGACCAAACTGCTGAGGTCATCGGTCACTAGACTTACACACTACTTAAACTAACTTCAAACTAACTTATCCTAAGAACAACACACCCACCTAAGCCCGAGGAAGGACGCGAACCTCTGGCGGGAGAGGCCACGCAATCCGTGACATAACGCCTGGTGTTCACTTCACAGTGTTTTTTAGAGTACGTATGTCGATGTACGTGACAATTAGAGGTAGAATAATTGCGCACATGATAGAAAAGACAGATGTTCCCGTCTGTTTGAAAGAGAAATAATACGATACAAACACGATGTACATTTATCTCAACCAAAGTTGTGGCGCTCTGTTAAAGTACAGCCATAAATTCGATACGCTTGTTTCTGCGACTGCCATAACACACTTCCATTGAAGAGCGTTTACGGTTAGTATGTAGCGTACTATTTCTTCTCGGGAGAAAAGTCGAATGCAGTTTTGTAATCTCGACATTTAGCACCTCAGTAACGAGTTCCAGAATGTGAGGGAATAATTGCTTGTGGTTCGCAGGAAAAAATTCAGTGAAGAATGGCAATAGGTACCAGAGTTGCAGACAAAGCCAATTGCCCTGCGCCCATAACTAAGCGAATTGCTCTACGCCCTTAACTGAGGTTGTCAGTACATGCGAAAATTTCTCATAAAGCCTTTCTCAAACTGTGTGGTGCACCTTTCATACCAACCATCATTAGGGCCCGGATCTTAATGAGAAGTCAATTTTTCCCCTCAATTTCTACAACAATTTGTGAAAGAATCCAGGTATTGAAGTAGAAAAATGTATGTTTACTGTGGTTTTTAAAGTCATATTTACACCATTTTATTAATAGGTCACATTTGTCCCAAATTCTGCCAAAAATGCATATATTCCTCGTAAGTTTAAGGATAAAAGAACAAAAAGATGAAAATGTTGCTCATAAGACAATGTTTCGGGTGATATTGTCACAAAGAAACACAACAGTTACTACAAAGCGTTATGTATAACGACTATAACAGACAAGCAGTGTAACACAAGGACTATATTAGACAAGTAGCATAACACAATAGTCGGTTCACTTACGTAAGACATGGTTGCGTGCAGTCGACAAAACGCTCTCAAAGACAAGAAAGACGGATTCCGAAATAATAAAAATTGCACACGTGGTCACACTGTTCAGTTTGAATACAGATTCAGTCTGGTTCAATATGCCGAGAGTAATGTACTCCAACACCATAAAGTTGCAAGGTTTTGTTCGTGATTTTGGAGAGAAGTTCTTCAGCAGTGACAGGGAAATATTGTTTTGTAAACTATGTAACATTAAAGTTAGTGCAGAAAAGCGTTTTGGAATAACACTGTAATACGATCAATCGCAGCAGCTGTATGACGATAAGTGCTGAAAATAATAGCAGACAAAAGCAGACAGATCCATCCTCAATCGTGCAAAAATTCTTCAAGAACTTGTGTGAGATGATGGTGTCTTACAACATCCCAGTGGAACAGCCAAAGAATCCTCATTTCAGGCAGTTCTTGGCGAAGTAAACAAAACATTCAGTTCCAGATGAATCTACACTGGGTGCTACGAGGAGGTGTTCAACAAAATAAGAATTAGTGTTGCTGACGTAAGGTCTTGGTGTCCATAGACGAGACCACCGATGTGGGTGGAAACTACGTTGCAAAAGTTTTTGTTGGTGTACTAAAAGTTGACGGGCCTGGAGGAATGTTGTTCTTAACGCGGGAAGCTCTCGAAGGAGTAAACAGCTCGACAGCTGCAATTTTGATTGGCAACTATATGAAGCTACTGTGGCCGGATAGTGTGAACAGAGACATCGTTTTGCTGGTAGTTATATATGGTGCTTTATACATGGCTAAAGCAGCCAAAGGACTTCAGATTCTCTTTCCCTGTATAGTTTACGTCACTTGCCTTGCGCCTGTTTTACACAGAGTTGCAGAAGAGGTGCGATCACACCTTGATGTGGACAACTTAATTTCCAGTGGGAAGAAAGTCTATTAGAAAGTTTCACTGAGTGTGCACAAATTCAAGGGACAAGCGCTTTCATTGCCCGTTTCCTTTAAGCTTGTTCTTACACGAAGGGGTTCTTGGCTTAATACTGCTGAGTATTACTGCACCAACTAAATAATAATAATAAAGACTATCTTTTGTGAGCTTCATATCGATTATGCAAGTGCTATCAATACTGTGGAAGAGGTCCTTACAGGTACCTCGTCTGGAAACTTAGCGAACATCAACGTCAACTTTTCAGTGGTATCAAAAGCCATCACATGTTTGGAAGCTACTAATATTCAACTGTGTGGCGCCCTGGATATTGTGCAACATGTGCAGAGTGAGATGGGTTGGGATTGTGCTCATGTGGCTGACAAAGTGAAGAACTGCAAAATTAGTGACAGTCTAGTCCGCCTGCTTAGCTGCCAGCTGCCGGCTGCCGGTCAGAGGGTTAACTGCCTTCTGTAATAAAAAAAACATCGATAAACAACGAACTTAAACGGGTGTCTTCCAACGTCTGCCCCGAGCAGATACAACGAACGAACGCGAACAAAATGAGATTAAAAAAAAAAAAAGCTGGGTGGTAACATGCTTGCCTCTCACGCACAGGGCCCGGGTTCGATTCCCGCGACGAGTGAAGATTTTTCTTCGTTCTTGGACTGGGTGTTGTGTTGTGCCAATCACAATTTCATCCTCATTATCGGCCGCAAGTCGCTGCCGAACCCGAATGAGACGTCACGGACAACGATGCTATACAATCATTTCATTTCTAGTGACAGTCTTTCTGGGAATGCCACAAAATTTGAAGACATTTCGTGATTTCCTGGCAGGGAGGTCACAGTTCGTAGTAACTGACGGAAAGAAAACAGAAGTGATTTCTGGCGATGGTTCAAATGGCTCTGAGCATTATGGTACTTAACATCTGAGGTCATCAGTCCCCTAGAAGTTATAACTACTTAAACCTAACTAACCTAAGGACATCACACACATCCATGCGCGAGGCAGGATTCGAACCTGCGACCGTAGCAGTCGCGCGGTGATTTCTGGCGTTCCGCAAGGTACTGTTATAGGCCCTTTGCTGTTCCTCATCTATATAAACGATTTGGGAGACAATATGAGCAGCCGTCTTAGGTTGTTTTCAGATGGCGCTATCGTTTATGCAAAACGATTTACTAAAGATATCTGTAGGGTGCGAACATTGGCAATTGATCCTAAATAACGAAAAGAGTCAGATCATCCACATGAGTGCTAAAAGGAATCCGTTAAACTTCAGGTACACGATAAATCAGCCAATCTAAAAAAAATTCAGATAATTACCTAGGAAATTACAATCATGAAAAACTTAAATTGGAAGCAACACATAGAAAATGTTGTGGAGAAGGCTAACCAAAGACTGACTTTTATTAGCAGGACACATAGATGACGATGTTTAGTTTGTGGGGCGCTCTACTGCGCGTTTATCAGCGCCCGTACAAATTCCCAAACTTTGCTCAGTCCAATGTCGCCACTTTCATGAATGATGAGATGAAATGATGAAGACAACACAAACACCCACTTATCTCGAGGGAGGTGAAAATCCCTGACCCCGCCGGTAATCGAACTCGGGGCTCCGCGCTCAGGAAGCGAGAACCCGGCCGGGAGACCACTTAGAAAATGTAACAGATCTACTAAGGAGGCTGTCTACACTACGCTTGTCGTCCTTTTTCGAATACTGCTGCGCGGTGTGGGATCTTTACTAGATAGGATTGACGGAGTACATAGAGAAAGTTCAAAGAAAGGCAGCACGTTTTGTATCATCGCGAAATAGGGAAGAGAGTGTCACTGAAATGACACAGGATTTGAGGTGGACATAATTAAAACAAAGGCGTTTTTCGTTGCGGCGGAATCTGCTCGCGAAATTTGAGTCCTTCGAATGAGAGAATGTTTTGTTGACGCCGACCTACATAGGGAGAAACGCTCACCATTATAAAATAAGGGAAATCAGAGCTGGCACGGAAAGTATAGGTGTTCGTTTTTTCTGCGCGCTACACGAGATTCGAATAATAGAGAATTGTGAAGATGATTTGATGAACCCTCTGCCAGGCAGTTAAATGTGATTTGCAGAGTGCTCTAGGAGGTGTAGGTGTAGAATGAACCAAACAGGGCATGCAGAGACTTCGCCGCCTTCAAATACGCTCCTGTGCCGTTCTATGGCATAGAGAGGGATTTTTCCAGGTACAAAGCTACCCTCAGCAACAACCGTAGATCTTTGATAACGGGAATCTTGAAAATGTACCTGGTGATACAATGCAACAACTCTGCAGAAGTTGAAGATTGATAGGACATGTTAGTTAATTTGGACTACTTGAAACAAGCGGTGTGCAGGAGTAAAAACGTAGCTTTATTTTTTGGAAGTGTGTTATTGTTTTAACTGTACTTTATGTTTTTTCAGACTCATATAGACATCTAAAAAAATAAATGCTATTTAGTTTCAAACACTGCAAAAAGTAAGTAATATAACCACAATTTGTTCAGAAATGAATTATGTACCACATGATACATAAATAACTAACAAGAATGTTTTTTAAATAAATTATAAAGTAATGTTTTTATTTTTAAGGCCATATTTACATAAGTTTCTGGGCATATTTATATAAGTTTTACGCCATAAATGCTTGCATAGTTCGCTATTTTCTCTGTTATTCAAATCCGGGCTCTACTGGTCACATCCCCTCGTGTCTTTCATTTCGGTGGCTGACGTAAAATGGAAGCGAGGAAGGACTAGTATATGCGGAAGTCAACCCGTGCAATTTATTCTGTGTGAGAACGACTTTTAATCATGACAATGAAACTCGTTAAAGTTCTTTCTCAGTCTTTTGCAATAAGAACCCTACAGAACGTGATAAAAAAGTTGGGCGGCTAAGTAGCCGTATAAAATATCTGTCAGAGGCAGAACAGGATAGGCGTCCGTAAGGGGGATCCGAAATCTGAGTTACAAACTTAATTCTGACCCCCTAGAAAACCTGCCTAGAAAATGACTGACTTTGATACTACTGAGCCGCAAATTTCACATTTCAAAGTGCAAGGGAAACACTGGGCGCAAGCACTACATAACTTGGGCTTGTTTGGTTGTCCGGATGTTCACGGTAAATGATGCCATTTCCTTGGCGCTGTTTTGCGGTCATGACGGAGGCAAACCCTTACGTAACATTGCCGAAACAGAGACCCCACCCAGTCGTTTCAACACAGTGCAAAATGCAGTCATAGAGTTACGAATAGCGGAGTCCAGTTGGCATAACTGAAAAATAATGTGCCAAACTGGGGGGCGAGGACTATGTTGGCTGAGTCCCAGGCTACTGACAGACGGTTGTACTGGCCAGCGAGAGAGTTGTTTTGGAAGATTTATCGTATTCATCTCGTCTAATGCTGGCTCTGGGTTACACGTTACACTTTACCCAAACATTTCAAAAAAATGTAGTTTTTAAAAACAGTTCTGTTTTGCAAGACAAATATTTAAAAAAATACAAGTCACGAAGACGGTGCAATAACACCATCAGATGTGAACCTGAATAGTCACTTTTTATAAGTTTATTTCATGTTTCACCACCTTGAGGAGTATTAAGCAATGCATTTTTTGACGGTTGTTTTTGTTGATATCCACCAGGACTTGGTCAGTCGATCTGATACTGTTTTCGGTTTCAGACTCTTACTTTTCGGTATTAGCCTAACAGTACTAACATATTTTGATAGAAAAATACTTTGCGAATATCTTTTATTTCATAACTTGCTGGATCCACTGGATAGGTAATTTCAGACTTTCAAATAAAAAAATGACGTCCATATTCATATTAATAATGTCAAGAGGTGTAGTTAGTATTTATTAATGAACTAGCTTAACTGTTCGGTATCAAAGTAATCTTATCTTAAAAATTATACGTGTTCGAGATTCACGTTTTACGTACTTCCTGTAAAATTAAGTTCTTAGGGCAAACACGTTCTCAAACTCCTGAAATCACTTATACATAAAATGGCAGTTTCAAAATCTTGTCCCCTCTTGAGCAAATTTCTGCGAACTCCCATGCGTACACTTTTCCAGCTGTATATTCCGCTCTGTTTAAGTTCACCACTTCAGCTCCACAGATGTGAATGATAATACTGATGCGAAATGAACGAGAGCAATCCGATCTGTGCTAGCGAAATGGACATTACATATTAACACCAGGGGAAGATTACAGCTTACCTGCAGGACTGCGCTTGTGAGTTAAGTCAGGAACTGTCAGCGAAGCCGGCAAGGCGTGCGGTGCAACTGCTGACGTACCTGCGGCGATCACAAGTTTGAGCTTTTCCGTCGCCCTTGAGACGCTGACAGAGGACGTGACGCAAAATCGCTTTCCTGGTGGGGGCGGAACTCGGTTGCTGCACTAGGCGCCCACGCCTGCTCACACACAAAGCAGCTCCGCGAATAATACCGATACTAAACAACAAGGGGCGTTCACTATTTCCACACTATAGCCTTACCTAACGTTGGGGACGGACCACTTAGGCCGGTAGCGCCTCTATTATTGCACGACATTGAACAGAAATCTGATTAACGTACATATACAAATCAGCGGAAAAATTCTCCTATCTGAGCACAAAAAGGTTAATATGCTCCTGCTTTAAAAGACTGACTGAAAACTGGGGTACCAGCCACCTCATTTTATCTTCCACCGCACCTCTGAAAATGTTGCCAGAAATTTTGGCATGCGAACATATTCGCGCTCTTTTCAACATGCAACTGACCTCTCACCACCCACGGCAACTCACTCACGCCCACTAGTCACTCATGTCCACCCACTTCCACTTGCATACTGTCACTCACTCATTCAACCCAACTCACTGGCATTATTTCTGTGCTTCTCTCTCTATCTGTGTCTCCTGTCTCACAGCCACAGTGTCCTTCTTTCTGTCCAGCTATTGCTGTCTCGTCTAACTGTCTACAACTTGCTCTCCCTGACTGGTGCTATCGCATTCATTCCCTCCCACAGCTGGTGTATCTTTTCTCAATGTCACTATCTCTCTCTTCCTCACTGTCAATGTCGTTCACTCTGTCTCTTATTATCACTCACTCTCACCCACATCCACTTTCTCCTTGACTTTATTCCTCTCCCAGTGCACTGTATCCCTCACTCTTTTCCTATGACTGTTCTGTCACTGTCAACTATATTCCATTGCCACTGTGACCCTCTCTTATCCTCACACTACCATTTTCTCCTTCAGCTCATTCTATACCACAGCCGCTGTCTATTTACTTTTCCGTCTCTTTCCCACAGCCACCGTTTCCTTCCCTCTCAACGTAAAAGACGCTAATATGTTCACATACCAAAATTTTTGGTGAAATTTTTAGAGGTGCTGAGGAAGTTAGGATGAGACAGCTGGTACTCCACTTTTCATCAGAGTCTTTGAATTTAAACAGGAGCACATTAGCCTGTTTTGTGCTCCAATAGGAGCATTTTTCAGCTGGTTCGCTTCTTTTCCCTGTTACAGCAGGACATGTCCCTCATACGAAAAGAACTTTATAGCGCAGTAAAATATTGATAGTTTTCTTATGTGACTATCGTATACTATTGGCCACTAGAATTGCTACACCACGAAGATGACCTACTACAGACGCGAAATTTAACCGACAGAAAGAAGATGCTTGATATGCATATGATTAGCTTTTTAAAGCATTCACACAAGGTTGGCGCCGGTGGCGACACCTACAACGTGCTGACATGAGGAAAGTTTACAACCGATTTCTCATACACATATAGCAGTCGACCGGCGTTGCCTGGTGAAACGTTGTTGTGGTGCCTCGTGTAAGGAGAAATGCGTACCACCGCGTTTCCGACTTTGATAAAAGTCGGATTGTAGCCTATAGCGATTGCGGTTTATCGTATCGCGACATTGCTGCTCGCGTTGGTCGATATCCGATGACTGTTAGCAGAATATGGAATCGGTGGGTTCAGGAGGGTAATACGGAAAGCGGTGCTGGATCCCAACGACCTCGTCTCACTAGCACTCGATATGACAGACATCTTATCCGCATGGCTGTAACGGATCGTGCAGCCACGTCTCGATCCCTGAGTCAACAGATGGGGACTTTTGCAAGACAACAACAATCTGCACGAACAGTTGGACGACGTTTGCAGCAGCATAGACTATCAGCTCGGAGACCATGGCTGCGGTTACCCTTGACGCTGTATCACAGACAGGAGCGCCTGCGATGGTGTAGTCAACGACGAATCTGGGTGCACGAATGGCAAAACGTCATTTTCTCGGATGAATGCAGGTTCTACACTCCTGGAAATTGAAATAAGAACACCGTGAATTCATTGTCCCAGGAAGGGGAAACTTTATTGACACATTCCTGGGGTCAGATACATCACATGATCACACTGACAGAACCACAGGCACATAGACACAGGCAACAGAGCATGCACAATGTCGGCACTAGTACAGTGTATATCCACCTTTCGCAGCAATGCAGGCTGCTATTCTCCCATGGAGACGATCGTAGAGATGCTGGATGTAGTCCTGTGGAACGGCTTGCAATGCCATTTCCACCTGGCGCCTCAGTTGGACCAGCGTTTGTGCTGGACGTGCAGACCGCGAGAGATGACGCTTCATCCAATCCCAAACATGCTCAATGGGGGACAGATCCGGAGATCTTGCCGGCCAGGGTAGTTGACTTACACCTTCTAGAGCACGTTGGGTGGCACGGGATACATGCGGACGTGCATTGTCCTGTTGGAACAGCAAGTTCCCTTGCCGGTCTAGGAATGGTAGAACGATGGGTTCAATGACGGTTTGGATGTACCGTGCACTATTCAGTGTCCCCTCGACGATCACCAGAGGTGTACGGCCAGTGTAGGAGATCGCTCCCCACACCATGATGCCGGGTGTTGGCCCTGTGTGCCTCGGTAGTCTGCAGTCCTGATTGTGGCGCTCACCTGCACGGCGCCAAACACGCATACGACCATCATTGCCACCAAGGCAGAAGCGACTCTCATCGCTGAAGACGACACGTCTCCATTCGTCCCTCCATTCACGCCTGTCGCGACACCACTGGAAGCGGGTTGCACGATGTTGGGGCGTGAGCGGAAGACGGCCTAACGGTGTGCGGGACCGTAGCCCAGCTTCATGGAGACGGTTGCGAATGGTCCTCGCCGATACCCCAGGAGCAACAGTGTCCCTAATTTGCTGGGAAGTGGCGCTGCGGTCCCCTACGGCACTGCGTAGGATCCTACGGTCTTGGCGTGCATCCGTGCGTCGCTGCGATCCGGTCCCAGGTCGACGGGCACGTGCACCTTCCGCCGACCACTGGCGACAACATCGATGTACTGTGGAGACCTCACGCCCCACGTGTTGAGCAATTCGGCGGTACGTCCACCCGGCCTCCCGCATGCCCACTATACGCCCTCGCTCAAAGTCCGTCAACTGCACATACGGTTCACGTCCACGCTATCGCGGCATGCTACCAGTGTTAAACACTGCGATGGAGCTCCGTATGCCACGGCAAACTGGCTGACACTGACGGCGGCGGTGCACAAATGCTGCGCAGCTAGCGCCATTCGACGGCCAACACCGCGGTTCCTGGTGTGTCCGCTGTGCCGTGCGTGTGATCATTGCTTGTACAGCCCTCTCGCAGTGTCCGGAGCAAGTATGGTGGGTCTGACACACCGGTGTCAATGTGTTCTTTTTTCCATTTCCAGGAGTGTATTTACAGCATCATGATGGTCGCATCCGTGTTTGGCGACATCGCAGTGAACGCACATTGGAAGCGTGTATTCGTTATCGCCATAGTGACGTATCCCCCGGCGTGATGGTATGGGGTGAGACTGGTTACACGTCTGGGTCATTGACTGCACTTTGAACAGTGGACGTTACATTTCAGACGTGTTACGACCCGTAGCTCTACCCTTCATTCGATCCCTGCGAAACCCTACATTTAATCAGGATAATGCACGACCGCATGTTGCAGGTCTTGTACGGGCCTTTCTGGATACAGAAAATGTTCGACTGCTGCCGTGGCCAGCACATTCTCCAGATCTCTCAGCAATTGAAAACGTCTGGTCAATGGTGACCGAGCAATTGGCTCACCACAATAGGCCAGTGACTACTCTTGATGAACTGTGGTATCGTGTTGAAGCTTCATGGGCAGCTGTACCTGTACACGACATCCAAGCTCTGTTTGACTGAATGCCCAGGCGTATCAAGGCCGTTATTACGGCCAGAGGTGGTTGTTGTGGGTACTGATTTCTCAGGATCAATGCACCCAAAGTGCGTGGAAATATAATCACATGTCAGTTCTAGTATAATACATTTGTCCAATGAATATCCGTTTATCATCTGCATTTCTTCTTGGTGTAGCAATTTTAATGGCCAGTAGTGTATATTCCATTGCAACTGTGACCGTCTTTTCCCTTACACTACCATTGTCTCCTACCGCTACGGTCTCAGGTCAGAATCCTGCCTCAGGCATAGATGTGTGTGACGTCCTTAGGTTAATTAGGTTTAGGTAGTTCTAAGTTCTAGGGGACTGGTGACCTCAGATGTTAAGGCCCATAGTGCTTAGAGCCATTTGAACCATTAGAGATGCTGAGAAAGGTAGGATGAGACAGCTGGTACTCCACTTTTCAGCCAGTCTTTGAATTTAAACACGAGCATATTAGCCTGTTTTGTGCTCAAATAGGAACTTCTTCAGCTGGTTCGCTTCTTTTCCCTTTTACAGCATGACATATCCCTCATATGAAAAGAACTTAATGGCTCGGTAAAATATTGATAGTTTACTTATGTGACTATCATATTAAAGTTTTGAGGTCTGTTCCCGTGCTTGCAGAAAATAATAATGAATTAAGTATGGGTCGTCCTTTTTTCAAGTAAACAAATTAATGTATTATTTTGACTTCCAAACATGTTTTACCACAGTTGTGACATCTTCAGTGGCTTTTTTAAATTTTTCTTTTATTTTACGTGTGTGTGCCCTGTCGCTGCCAGCCGAAATCAGGCACAGGTCTAAATTAGTACACCATTTCATCACTGTGGTACCTAGCTAGTCCACAGCTGTGACAGGTTTGTTTCTGTGTGCCAAACGTGTTTTTGTGTGGTTGGACTGACGTTTTCTCATGCTCATTTGTGAATACTGCGTCTTAGTATGTTGCTGTGGCTTGGACGCACGTTTCATTGCAAAAATTTACGTTTCTTATCAGAAATATGTGCAGTGATACGTTTGTCTAAGTCACAGCAACATAGCAAGACGCTGTATTCACAAAGGGGCAGTCAGTCCAACTACAACAAAAACACATTTGGTACACTAAAACAAACGTGTCACAGATCAGGGCTTGCCAAATACTACAGTGAAGACATGGTGTATTAATTTAGACCTGTGGCTGAATTCGGTTACCATCACAGGACGCACACAATGTAAAATAAAAGTAAAGAAAAACACTGAGGATTCCACAACTGTGATGCAACACATTTTCTTGTTAAAAGAAAACAATAATTTGAGCACTAGCAAAAAGGTGGACACATTCTTAATTCATTAAATAGTTAGGTGAAATTGAAATAACGCAAAACGAATTTTACACCTCAGACCGGATTTTACGGGCACAAAAATTTTGCATCTGCGTCTGTACTACAACACGAGGTTGTCAGAACCATTATGATGATAACACATTTCAGCATATTTATTCGTGCTTCGTCACTTTATAAATTAAGTTTTCACCTCACACCGGATGTTACGTGCGTATCTTACGTGTATAACTTTGAATCTCTGTGCCTCGGAAATGGATAAGGATATGAAGAAAATTGTCAAGGTTGTTCCAAATCACGATCTTAGAAATATATCGTAATAATTACAGGCATTTGCTTTGCATCGCTCTTTTGGAATCCGCTCCTCGGTTTGGGTAACTAAAAACCATACTTTTGGGATGTTTCTCGATAATGGATAACGGTTTTCGAAAACGCTAGGTTGGTAGTTCTAGATAAATGCGTAGTGGCTATACGGCTAAAATTTGAGCAATTTTCTGCGGTTATTTATTATTTAGATTCCGTCACATACCGGATTTTACGTGTGTATTTCACTTGTAGAAGCAGGGTAACTTCGAACCTCTGTATCTCGCAGACTGATGAAGCTATGAAGAAAATTTTAAAGGTTGTTCGATATCGGGATCTTAGAAATATATCGTAAAAATTTCAGCCATTTGTTGTTTATATCCGTCTTGGAATTCGCGGCTCCGTTTTGGTACCCAAAAATCATATTCTTCAGGTTTTCACAGGAACCGCCCATGAACTACATAGTGCATCCATAAGCCCTTTGAGGCGAAACGTAGGCCACATCTAACGCGAAAAGAACTCACTGAATTTCTCCATTTGCTTTAGCTGGAGGGGAGGGTGTAATGTTTAAAGTTTGACTCTGTTCTGTAGGATAGTTACAAAAAGACGATCCGTCTGTTGGGTGTACAATGGTCCCTAGCTCAAGGGCTATCCAACCTTTTAATGACAAATGCAACCACCGGTATGAGGCCCGGAAAAATCCCATTTTTATGGACGGCGATTTAGATCATATTAGGTAGCGCAAGCTGTCGTATGCGTGCCGACTGCACTAAGATCATTCCTCTGTGATGAGCCGGAGTTAATCGTAGCCTAATTGAAGTATCACCTTATCGGAGTGATTCGAGAAAACTCCCGTTCGTCGTAAGTCACTACAGTCAGTTTATTCATACAATATGAATAATGAAACTGTGACCTATGGTTGTTGAAGCCAGTTTGGAGCTGCCCTTGAGTTTAGTTCTGTATTACCTCATATAGCTACGCTGGGCAAAATATTAGTCACTCGCAGAGAACGCGATGCTAAAACGGCGTCACACTGCCCGCATCCTTGATGATGACTTCAGTTCAGCAAGCAATAGAATCCACAAGTTTCTTCGGGCATTCCATACCCAGCTGAAGCCTCACATTGGTGATCACAGCTACAAAATCGGAACGATGTTGATTGCTACGTGTCAACCGCTGTTCCACATGGTTCCACATTTTTCTATAGGTTTAAGATGGGACTGCTTAGCCAGTCCAAGTGTGATAGGGTGCCAGAGAGTTAGCCAAACCACTAACATATGCCCGCAGTCCTGCGAACACTGCTGTTGTTGTCTTGGACGACGGGAGTGTTCACAGCATACTCACCATGAAGATGCAGAAGAAAGCACAACTCTTGATCATCTATAATGCCGAAACAAGCATCGTGGCTAATGTTCATTGTAACCTGAATGGGTGGAGACAAGTCATAGTATGATAAATGTAGCCGAAACCTCACAGACCCGTCTCTGGCCTGATCTGCGCCCTCCACACACTGCGGGTCGGAAGGCCGGTGTGACCGAGCGGTTCTAGGCGCTACAGTCTGGAACCGAGCGACCGCTACGGTCGCAGGTTCGAATCCTGCCTCGGGCATGGGCGTGTGTGATGTCCTTAGGTTAGTTAGGTTTAAGTAGTTCTAAGTCCTAGGGGACTGATGACCTTAGAAGTTAAGTCCCATAGTGCTCAGACCCATTTGAACCATTTTGAAATGCGGGTTGAATGTTTCACTGGGCTGACAGTGAGCTGGAGCACGCTACACACCTCCAGTCAGCTACTGCCCAATTTTTGTGTTGTGTTGTGTAGTTTTATACCGAGGTGACAAAAGTCACGGGATAGCGTTATGCACATGTTCAGAGGGCGTTAATATCGCGTACACCAGGTTAAAAAAGGCAGTGTGTTGGCGTAGCTGTTATATGTACCCTGGTGGTTCATGTTAAAAGGTTTCCGGCATGATGGCCGCACGATGGGAATTAACAGACTCTGAACGCAGATTGGTTGTTACAGCAGACGTATGGGATATTCCATTTCGGAAATCGTTAGGGAATTCAGTGTTCCAAGATCCACAGTGTAAAGAGTGTGCCGAGAGTACCGAACTTCAGGCATTACTTCTCACCACTGACAACGCAGTGGCCGACAGCCTTCACTTAACGACCGAGAGCAGCGGTGTTTGTGTGGAGCTGACAGTGCTAACATACAATCAATACTGCGTGAAATAACCGTAGAAATCAATGTGGGACGTACGACGAACGTATACGTTCGGACAGTGCGTCGAAATTTGGCATTAATGAGCGATGGCAGCAGACGACCGACGTGAGTATATATAAATGACCTAGTAGACAGTCTCAGAAGTTCCATGCGGATTTTCGCAGAGGATGCTGGAGTATACAGAGAAGTTGCAGCATTATAAAATTGCATCGAAATGCAGGAAGATCTGCAGCGGATAGGCAGTTGGTGCAGGGAGTGGCAACTGACTCTTAACTTAGACAAATGTTATGTATTGCGAATATATAGAAAGAAGGATCCTTTATTGTTTGATTATATGATAGCGGAACAAACAATGGTAGCAGTTACTTCTGTAAAATATCTGGGAGTATGCGTACGGAACGATTTGAAGTGGAATGATCATATAAAATTAATTGTTGGTAAGGCGGGTGCCAGGTTGAGATTCATTGGGAGAGTCGTTAGAAAATGTAGTCCATCAACAAAGGAGGTGGCTTACAAAACACTCGTTCGACCTATACTTGAGTATTGATCATCAGTGTAGGATCCGTACCAGGTCGGGTTGACAGAGGAGATAGAGAAGATCCAAAGAAGAGCGGCGCGTTTCGTCACAGGGTTATTTGGTAAGCGTGATAGCGTTACGGAGAAGTTTAGCAAACTCAAGTGGCAGACTCTGCAAGAGAGGCGTTCTGCATCGCGGTGTAGCTTGCTGTCCAGGTTTCGAGAGGGTGCGTTTCTGGATGAGGTATCGAATATATTGCTTCCCCCTACTTAGACCTCCCGAGGAGATCACGAATGTAAAATTTGAGAGATTCGAGCGCGCATGTAGGCTTTTCGACAGACGTTCTTCCCTCGAACCATACGCGAGTGGAACAGGAAAGGGAAGTAATGCGGTGGCACGTAAAGTGCCCTCCGCCACACACCGTTGGGTGGCTTGCGGAGTATAAATGAAGATGTAGAGTGCCTTTGCTAAAGCGCGATATCGCTTGTAGCGCGTCTCCTGGGCTCCTGAGCATATCGGTTGGACCAACGCGTTGGACTCTAGACAACTGGAAAACGTGGCCTTGTCAGATGAATCCCGATTTCAGCTCATAAGAGTTGGTGGTAGGGTTAGAGAGTGCCGCAGACACCGAGAATCCATGGACTTAAGTTGTAAACAAGGCATTGTGCAAACTGGTGGTGAACCCATAATGATGTCAGCTGTAGCTACATGAAATGGACTGGATTCTCTGGTCCAACTGAACCGATCATTGATTGAAAATGGTTATGTTCGGCTACTTGGAGACCATTTGGAATCATTCATGGAGTTTATGTTCCCAAACAACGATGGAAATTTCGTGGATGACAAGGCGCCATGTCAGAAATTTCTGGACAATTCGAGCGATATGAATCCCATTGAACATTTATGGGACATAATCGAGAGGTCAGTTCGTGCACAAAATCCTACACCGGCAGCACTTTCGCAGTTATGGACGGTTATAGAGCCAGCATGATTCAGTAGTTCAACAAAGGACTTCCACCGACTTCTTGAGTCCACGCCATTTCAAGTTGCGGCACTACGCCTGGCAAAAGGAGCCCCTACACAATATTAGGAGGCATCCAATGACTTTTGTCACCCCAGTCTACGTACCACTGAGGGACGTTTATGCGAGGCAGCCGAGTTCAACTGCCCAGTGCATTCAGTTATCTTTGCGTCGTGCACTCGGCAAGTGGTTGAGAAATACCTACATTCCATGACAGCAGCAGTTACCGTAGCGTTTTAAACGGAATGTACACTACTGGCCATTAAAATTGCTACATCAAGAAGAAATGCAGACGATAAACGGTTATTCATTGGACAAATATATTATACTAGAACTGACATGTGATTACATTTTCACACAATTTGGGTGCATAGATCCTGAGAAATCAGTACCCTGAACAACACCCTCTGGCCGTAATAACGGCCTTGATACGCCTGGGCATTGAGTCAAACAGAGCTTGGATGGTGTGTACAGGTACAGCTGCCCATGCAGCTTCAACATGATACTACAGTTCGTCAAGAGTAGTGACTGGCGTCTTGTGACAAGCCAGTTGCTCGGCCACCATTGACCAGACGTTTTCAATTGGTGAGAGATCTGGAGAATGTGCTGGCCAGAGCAGCAGTCGAACATTTTCTGTATCCAGAAACGCCCGTACAGGACCCGCAACACGTGGTAGTGCATTATCCTGCTGAAATGTAGGTTTTCGCTGGGATCGAATGAAGGGTAGAGCCACGGGTCGTAACACATCTGAAATGTAACGTCCACTGTTCAAAGTGCCGTCAATGCGAACAAGAGATGGCCGAGACGTGTAACCATTGGCATGCCATACCATACCGCCGGGTGAAACGTCAGTATGGCGATGGCGAATACACGCTTCCAGTGTGCGTTCACTGCGATGTCGCCAAATACGGATGAGACCATCATGATGCTGTAAACAGAACCTGGATTCATCCAAAAAATGACGTTTTGCCATTCGTGCACCCAGGTTCGTCGTTGATTACACCATCGCAGGCGCTCCTGTTTGTGATGCTGCGTCAAGGGTAAGCACAGCCATGGTCTCCGAGCTGATAGTCCATGCTGCTGCAAACGTCGTCAAACTGTTCGTGCAGATGGTTGTTGTCTTGCATACGTCCCCATCTGTTGACTCAGGGACCGAGACGTGGCTGCACGATCCGTTGCAGCCATGCGGATAAAATACCTGTCATCCCGACTGCTAGTGATACGAGGCCGTTGGGATACAGCACAGCGTTCCGTATTACCCTCCTGAACCCACCGATTCCATATTCTGCTAACAGTAATTGGATCTCGACCAACGCGAGAAGCAATGTCGCGATACGATAAACCGCAATCGCGATAGGCTACAATCCGACCTTTATCAAAGTCGGAAACGTGATGGTACGCATTTCTCCTCCTTACACGAGGCACCACAACAACGTTTCACCAGGCAACGCCGGTCGAGTGCTGTTTGTGTATGAGAAATCGGTTGTAAACTTTCCTCATGTCAGCACGTTGTAGGTGTCGCCACTGGCGCCAACCTTGTGTGAATGCTCTGAAAAGCTAATTATTTGCATATCACAGCATCTTCTTTCTGTCGGTTAAATTTCGCATCTGTAGCGCGTCATCTTCGTGGTGTAGCAATTTTAATGGCCAGTAGTGTAATTGAAAATGTGTGCCACTTGTCTCCGGTCCTTGTCAGTTATTATCCTTTCAGGACCACTGTTCTTACGTTGTGTTACATGGCTGCGAGTGGTATACTGATCGGGCAACTCTATTCACGGTGTGGTCATCAGAACTTGCAAACACAATAGTTCCTTTATGTAATACCGTCACGTCTTCACATCAGCCTATGTCACTGCGCTGATCCCACACAACTGCCTGGCACGTACAGACCACATCACTGCAGCGACTGACGTCAGCGGTGGAACGACACCTTACGCTCAGTTATGGGAGCGGCCAACATTTTGTCCAATGAGCTTACCTATGCCAAAATATAGTGTGGTGCAGCAACTCACGAAGGTCCAGTCTAGGCTGTAATTATCGTATGTCAGCGAAACTTGGAAGATATGTCAAAGCGTTAATACGTTACTGATTTACTCTTAAAAAAATTATTTCCAGTTTTTACAACCAGGTGCAAATCTGGCGCTGTTGATCACAAGGTCTTTCGGATGCAGCATCTCGTCGACATGTCCGGGGCTCATATTCAACAAACTGTGTAAGCGGTGGTTAACCATAAAATCAACTTTATGCCTTTCTCACTTGTTTGACCTTTCCTGCCCACGTCTCTCCCCTAATTCATTACATATGGATACTTTTATATGCGCCTTTCTTGCATTTACAACCCAGATCTGCACCTTGTGGCCAGAATTGGAACTAACTTTTTCCAGCATGCGGTCCCGCATCAACGCAGTAGCATATTTACCAAGTTTCGCTGCCATACGATTATCACAGCCCTCATTGAAACTCTGCGAGTAGCTGCACTTTAATTATTACTACCTGGTAGGAGTTCCACAAGTCACTGTCTAAGGCATTGGGGAGAGTATTTTGTACCAGAATTGATCACTTCATATCACATTCAGTTTGCGAATGCGACGATGAGTGTTTTCGTGCCGCTTGCCTCTTCACGTATCCTCAACTATATTTTTTTTTCTCGTTCTATGTATGCGAAATATTCCATAGAGATAGAAGAATTGTTGCTCAGGCCACTAGAAGAATTCTAGTAGCTCAGGCTGCTTCGTATACTGATTCTTGAAATTACTCAACAGAGTTTTGGGAGAACAACATTTAATTTCTACCAAAGGTTCACATTTAATTTCCACGAAACTCTGTGATTTACTGCTTATGTGGGCTGTTCTGGCATGTAACCAACCTAGCAACACATCTCTTAACGTCTACTGCCAGGTCTAGTTGACGAAAGGGAGGAAGCGTAGGGGCTAATGTTCAGTACACAACGAGCTTACCTGAGGCGGAACACGAGGTCGGTCTGGTCAAAAATTGGAAAGGTAATCGATAACGCCCTTTTCAAAAGAACCATTCCGCTGTTCGTCTTAAGCGATACAGGGAAATCACGGAAAACCTCAGTTTTAATTTTCGGATAGGGGTTTGAAGTCTGTTCCCACTGAACTCGAATACATCGTCATCAACACTGCACAATCTCGCTCGATTGGTCTACCTCATTAGGATTCCAAACATGAGAGTAGCACTCTAGAATAGCACCAAAAAGCGTCTTGTGTACTGTTTCCGTATCAGATGCTCTAAATTTTCACAACATTTTCATAACAGTGTGTCTTCCGACAGCCCTTTATACGAGTGATTGCACGTGCTCTTTCCACTTCGTGTTACTGTATTGTGTTACGCCGAGGCATTTGAACTACGCGACAGTGCGGAAAAGCTTACCGTTACCATTGCGATCGGATATTATAGGGAAATTTATTTTGTATGTTGACATTATATCGCATTTATCTACATTTAAAGACAGATATCATTAAAATCACGATGTATGAAATACTACCCCAGCCGATCTACATTTCTTAACAATCATCCAGTGACGATACGTTCCTGCAGAGAACAGTATCATCAGTGAATGATCTAATAATGCTACTCCCCTGTTCTGATAAAACGTTTGTGCGTTGGCAACATTTACGATTTTATTACGCGTCTTTGGAGTATACTCGATGTTAGTTTCGTTTCTATCGGCACGTTTCCATGCAACATAATCAATTGGTTTATATGAGTGAAGAATTGTTCTTGCCATTCATATATTAGTGAAAAATATGCTTTTGAATCTAGCAAAGACCGACGTCAGAGGTATTGCTCTATGATTGTATTCAAGTGTTCTTTTGCATTTCTTTCAAGCAGGAGAGAGACGCGCTGTCTTCGAGACACGCGGGACTGTTGGTTGCATGACAGACTGTCGATAAATATGAGACAGCAAATGGACTCATGCCAGATATTCAATGCAAAATCTACTGAAAATTCCACCAGGCCCTAATGCCTTGTTAATTTTGATTTGTTTTGATTATTTGCAATACTGATATCGTTTTTGACAATATAATCGATGTGTGAGCTGGGACAGATCTAAGACAGTAGCATACTCGTGCATGAATACAGGTTTACAAATAGATTACTGAACCCTCAGCTTAAAATTATTTACAGAAGAACAAAATAACCAACGGAGATCGGCTTCGGAAAAATCAGTCTGGAATACACGAGATAATACTGACGCTATGGTTCATCTCACAAAATAGGTTAAAAAAAGGTAAACCTGCGTTTATAGCATTTATAGATTTAAAGAAAACGATTGACATTGTCGACTGGAATTCATTCTTTGGCATTCTGAATGTAGCAGGCATAAAATACAGTGTGCGAAATGTTACCTACAACTCATACTGAAACTGGACTACATGTCTACGAGTTGAAGAATGTAGAAAGGAAGCAGTAGTTGAGAAGAGAGTGAGACACGGTTGTAGCCTATTGCTGGTGTTGTTCAGGCTTTATAATGAGCAAGCTGTGACGCAAAACGGGGAAGGGTGGGGGGAGGGGATTGGATATTATCAGATCAGGGAAAGAAATAAAGACTTTGAGATTTGCTAATAACATTGTAAATATGTCAGAGACGGCAAAGAAATTGGAAAAGTAGTGGAACAAAATGGATAATAATCTGCAAAGAGGTTATAAGTTGAAAATCAACAAAATTAAAGTAAAGGTAATGAAATCGAGTCTAATTAAACCAGGCGATGTTGAGTGAATTAAATTAGAAAATGTGCGCTAAAAGAACTAGATGACTTTTTCCATTTGGGTAGCAAAATAAATGATGATGACCCAACCATAGAGGGCATACAATGCAGATTGCCAATAGTAAGAAAAGCTTTTCTGGGAAAGAGGAATTTGTTAACATATAATTTTACACATTAGGAACCTTTTCTAGGGTATTTGTCAGGAATAAAGCCTTGAAAGGATGTGAGATACCGACAAGATTCTACAAACATAATGCGAAAAAACTTGCTCCTCTTCTAACAGCTGTTTATCGTAGATAGCTGGAGTAACGAAGGGTAGCTACTGACTGGAAAAAAACCACAGGTTATTCCCGTTTTGAAGAAGTGTAGTAGGACAGATGGACATAATCATAGGCCTATATCCTTGGTGTCAATCTGTTGTATAATTATGGAATGTGTTTTATGGTTATGTATTATGAAGGTTTTGGAGAACGGAGACCTCCTCTATTAAAATAAACATGGATTCTGCAAACAGAGATCTTGCAAACGTCAGCTCGCTCAGTTCCTCCATGAGATCCATAGCGCTGTGGACAACGGCGCTCCGGTTGATGTGTTCCTCGACTTCAAGAAGACATTTATCACCGCCCTGCAATGCCGGTTAGTTAAAAAAACGATTTGCGACTGAAATCAAGACTGCTTTGCAAACAGAACTCGACACTTCGCTCTTAACTGAGCAAAACGATAAATGTAAAAGTAACTTCCGGAGTACCCCAAGGAAGTCAGATAGGACCACTTCTGTTTACAGTGTATATAAACGATCTAGTCAAAGGCGTCGGAAGCTCTTTAAGACTGTTCGCAGATGGTACATCTTCCATAAGAAAGTAGCAATGCTAGATGGTTCAAATGGCTCTGAGCACTATAGGACTTAACTTCTGAGGTTAGCAGTCCCCTAGAACTTAGAACTACTTAAACCTAACTAACCTAAGGACATCACACACATCCATACCCGAGGCAGGATTCGAACCTGCGACCTTAGCGGTCACGCGGTTCAAGGCTGAAGCGCCTAGAACCGCTCGGCCACTCCGGCCGGCACCGATTGTCATTTTTTGTTTGTAATCTGCTGTTGCTATTTGAGTTTACGTATTACCATTTTGTCGTTTGGAGATAGTGAGTGGAGCTGTGGACGCTAGAAAATGGAGTGCCAAGTGGAGAAATAGGGACATTTCCGACGTATTCTTCTGAGTTCAATAAAGGGGTGACAGCAGCGGAAGCAGCCAGAAACATTTGCACCGTGTGTGGGGGTGATGCCACTGGACGAAGCACGGCAAGGTAATGGTTTTCTCGTTTTAAGGAGGATCGTTTTGAAACTTGTGACCCTCAAAGTTCAACCAAATGTCTTTCAAATAAGCCAGTCTGAAGCCAGAAGTTACCTTGGAAAACGAGTAACTGGCGAGAAAAAGATATACTTCATATAATGTGAGAACGGTTCTGGCGTGTATAACCATCTAACTTACCCGTGTGTCAATAAAACTTTTAAATACTTATCATTTCCTCATACAGTAGTACAAAAGATTGATAATTATTAGGGCACATTTAGTAAAATTAACTATTTCGTCTGCATCGTAAGTTATAGAATTTTTTGCAATGCCTTCAACGATAAGTTGACTTAACAACTACAAGCAATGGTGGAGATTTAATTAACTCTCTTGTTCCTGATGTCGCAGCCATAAGTAATTTTAATGTAACAGCGGAGGTGTACTGCGTCCTAAAATACTGTTCGAAGAAAAAAAAACTTAGCAAACGGGCCACAGAAATTTCATTCGGTGACCACAGTAGTGTGATGCCTGGTGTGCGCGAGACTTGCCGAGCCGTACGGGCGCCCGGCGGATTCGGGTTCTGGCGGGGAACGCCAACGCCGCCTAGGTTGAGAAGACCTGAGCGATGCCTGTGAACAGCACGATGGGTATACCAAGAGTAGTCCTAGCAAAAGAGAGCGCCTCGTGGTGGATACGCTCCGCCCGTCGGACCTCGGTACGGCCCCACAGGCCTACCGGGCAGCGCGAGCCGAGGCTCGCCCGGGGGATTCGGGTTCTGGCGGGGAACGCCAACGCCGCCTAGGTTGAGAAGACCTGAGCGATGCCTGTGAACAGCACGATGGGTATACCAAGAGTAGTCCTAGCAAAAGAGAGCGCCTCGTGGTGGATACGCTCCGCCCGTCGGACCTCGGTACGGCCCCACAGGCCTACCGGGCAGCGCGAGGCGAGGCTCGCCCGGGGGATTCAGGTTCTGGCGGGGAACGCCAACGCCGCCTAGGTTGAGAAGACCTGAACGATGCCTGTGAACAGCACGATGGGTATACCAAGAGTAGTCCTAGCAAAAGAGAGCGCCTCGTGGTGGATACGCTCCGCCCGTCGGACCTTGGTACGGCCCCACAGGCCTACCGGGCAGCGCGAGCCGAGGCTCGCCCGGGGGATTCGGGTTCTGGCGGGGAACGCCAACGCCGCCTAGGTTGAGAAGACCTGAGCGATGCCTGTGAAGAGCACGATGGGTATACCAAGAGTAGTCCTAGCAAAAGAGAGCGCCTCGTGGTGGATACGCTCCGCCCGTCGGACCTCGGTACGGCCCCACAGGCCTACCGGGCAGCGCGAGCCGAGGCTCGCCCGGGGGATTCGGGTTCTGGCGGGGAACGCCAACGCCGCCTAGGTTGAGAAGACCTGAGCGATGCCTGTGAACAGCACGATGGGTATACCAAGAGTAGGCCTAGCAAAAGAGAGCGCCTCGTGGTGGATACGCTCCGCCCGTCGGACCTCGGTACAGCCCCACAGGCCTACCGGGCAGCGCGAGGCGAGGCTCGCCCGGGGGATTCGGGTTCTGGCGGGGAACGCCAACGCCGCCTAGGTTGAGAAGACTTGAGCGATGCCTGTGAACAGCACGATGGGTATACCAAGAGTAGTCCTAGCAAAAGAGAGCGCCTCGTGGTGGATACGCTCCGCCCGTCGGACCTCGGTACGGCCTAATAGGCCTACCGGGCAGCGCGAGCCGAGGCTCGCCCGGGGGATTCGGGTTCTGGCGGGGAACGCCAACGCCGCCTAGGTTGAGAAGACCTGAGCGATGCCTGTGAACAGCACGATGGGTATACCAAGAGTAGTCCTAGCAAAAGAGAGCGCCTCGTGGTGGATACACTCCGCCCGTCGGACCTTGGTACGGCCCCACAGGCCTACCGGGCAGCGCGAGCCGAGGCTCGCCCGGGGGATTCGGGTTCTGGCGGGGAATGCCAACGCCGCCTAGGTTGAGAAGACCTGAGCGATGCCTGTGAACAGCACGATGGGTATACCAAGAGTAGTCCTAGCAAAAGAGAGCGCCTCGTGGTGGATACGCTCCGCCCGTCGGACCTCGGTACGGCCCCACAGGCCTACCGGGCAGCGCGAGCCGAGGCTCGCCCGGGGGATTCGGGTTCTGGCGGGGAACGCCAACGCCGCCTAGGTTGAGAAGACCTGAGCGATGCCTGTGAACAGCACGATGGGTATACCAAGAGTAGTCCTAGCAAAAGAGAGCGCCTCGTGGTGGATACGCTCCGCCCGTCGGACCTCGGTACGGCCCCACAGGCCTACCGGGCAGCGCGAGCCGAGGCTCGCCCGGCAGTCACAGCTACAGTGCCGGGCGAAGCTTCTGGCCAAACTAAAAATAAAATTTTCTCATGGATTGCAAAAATGGTTCAAATGGCTCTGAGCACTATGGGACTTAACATCTGAGGTTAGCAGTCCCCTAGAACTACTTAAACCTAACTAACCTAAGGACATCACACACATCCATACCCGAGGCAGGATTCGAACCTGCGACCGTAGCAGTCACGCGGTTCAAGGCTGAAGCGCCTAGAACCCCTTGGTCACACCGGCCGGTCATGGATTGCACACCACGAAAAAACCTGAACCAATAGTATACCAGAATTCTCTCCTATGGCTCGTCGTGCGCATTTTCTCTTGTGTTTCGGCAGATATTTGCAATTTCGTTTTTGTACGTGTGGTAGCCCAACAAATACTGCTTATCACGTCTTCCATATGACTTCCAGCGTCGACGGAAAGCGTCCGTTTGTTCCCAATTACTAACAAAATTATTTTTAAATCGGAATTTTAATTTATAATTCGGTAGAGCGGTCCCCCCAAATTAGTCTAGTGCGTTACCGTTTTATCGGTATGTATTGACAGCAACAGCAAAACAAAAAGAATCATCTGTGCTTCAGCAGCGACTGGGCAGCGCTTCTGCAGGGCGACAGCAGCCAGTGCGGTCCAGGGCGGTACTGTCGCACTGGTTACTCTTCGTGATTTACTACCACTGTAAATATACGTTGATAAAACTAATATCGCACTAGACGTATTTGGGGCAACCGCTCTGTCGAATGGGCACGTAAAATTCCACTCTCGATAAATAATTTAAAAAAAAGAGAAACGTTAAGATGGTGGTTTTAATGCTTCAGATGTTCTGCATAGTCTCCCCTCACTGGAGCACAGCGCATAACGTACAAAGGCCATGCGAAACTCTCAGAAACGTCTTTTGTTGGAATGTTGTTCAACTTGCGAGTTACATCGGCTTAAATGTCAGTGACAAGATGAAAACTTTAGTGCTCGACCAAGACTCGAGCTGAGACTCGTGCCTGTCGTGGAGACATTGAGAAGTTCGGAATCTTAGGGAAACAACGAAAAGATGGAACTGTATTGCCCCAAAGCGGTCAAACTGCACGGAAAGAGAAACCTGACTTCGAATCCAGGCCCAGCGCCAATATTTTCAACATCTCAATTTCAAATGCAATAAGAAACAAGCGCCCTCTGGCTTTACATGACGATTGGTTCATTAATTAGTTAAAATTTCTGATGTAAGAAAGCTTACTGGTGAGAGCATCAACTTGCCGCATTTTTCTCCTCTGTCATGGCCCAATCTACACCGCCTCTCCTCAAGACTATAGCGAAACGACATACATCTACATCTACATCTACATCTACATGATTACTCTGCAATTCACATTTAAGTGCTTGGCAGAAGATTCATCGATCCACAATCACACTATCTCTCTACCATTCCACTCCCGAACAGCGCGCGGGGAAAAACGAACACCTAAACCTTTCGGTTCAAGCTCTGATTTCTCGTATTTTATTTTGATGATCATTCCTACCTATGTAGGTTGGGCTCAACAAAATATTTTCGCATTCGGAAGAGAAAGTTGGTGACTGAAATTTCGTAAATAGATCTCTCCGCGACGAGAAACGTCTTTGCTTTAATGACTTCCATCCCAACTCGCGTATCATATCTGCCACACTCTCTCCCCTATTACGTGATAATACAAAACGAGCTGCCCTTTTTTGCACGCTTTCGATGTTCTCCGTCAATCCCACCTGGGAAGGATCCCACACCGCGCAGCAATATTCGAACAGAGGACGAACGAGTGTAGCGTAAGCTGTCTCTTTAGTGGAGTTGTTGCATCTTCTAAATGTCCTGCCAATGAAACGCAACCTTTGGCTTGCCTTACTCACAATATTATCTATGTAGTCTTTCCAACTGAAGTTGTTCGTAATTTTAACACCCAGGTACTTAGCTGAATTGACAGCCTTGAGAACTGTACTATTTATCGAGTAATCGAATTCCAACGGATTTCTTTTGGAACTCATGTGGATCACCTCACACTTTTCGTTATTTAGCGTCAACTGCCACCTGCCATACCATACAGCAATCTTTTCTAAGTCGCTTTGTAACTGATACTGGTCTTCGGATGACCTTACTAGACGGTAAATTACAGCATCATCTGCGGACAGCCTAAGAGAACTGCTCAGATTGTCACCCAGTTCATTTATATAGATCAGGAACAGCAGAGGTCCCAGGACGCTTCCCTGGGGAACACCTGATATCACTTCAGTTTTACTCGATGATTTGCCGTCTATTACTGCGAACTGCGACCTTCCTGACAGGAAATCACGAATCCAGTCCCACAACTGAGACGATACCCCGTAAGCCCGCACCTTGATTAGAAGTCGCTTGTGAGGAACTGTGTCAAAAGCTTTCCGGAAATCTAGAAATACGGAATCAACTTGAGATCCCCTGTCGATAGCGGCCATTACTTGGTGCGAATAAAGAGCTAGCTGCGTTGCACAATAACGATGTTTTCTGAAACCATGCTGATTACATGTTTAACGCGGATTTGGAACCACGTTGTTCAACTAACTTCAGCAGAAGTGAAGAGAGTCTGTTCCTGCTTGTTAAAAATGATTTCATGAAGTGTGAAGCGAACCCATACATTAAGCATAAGAAGCTAGAATCTGTCCAACAGACACCGACCTATACTGATTTGGTCATAACGAAGGATACCCCAAACTCAGTAAGTGTTCAGATGCTCTGGAGGTTTATTACAACCTATTAAAAACATTCATTTCCTTATTCGTCGGCCGGCCGGAGTGGCCTAGCGGTTCTAGGCGCTTCAGTCTGGAACCGCGCGATCCCTACGGTCGCAGGTTCGAATCCTACTTCGGGCATGGATGTGTGTGACGTCCTTAGGTTAGTTAGGTTTAAGTAGTTGTTCTACGAGACTGAAGACCTCAGATGTTAAGTCCCATAGCGCTAAGAGCCATTTGAACCATTTTTTAACCTTGTTCGTCTGCATTGATAGTCACTAGCTAACTTGGCTACCCAATACGTACTTAACACTTGAAGTTGTAATCACTTAAATGGAATCACATAACGACCCTCTGAACGAACTGAAAACAGGGTAGGATGCGACGACTCTTGCAGAAAGTGTCGCTTTCAGAATGAGCCGCTGTGGTGTTGTATGAATTTATGTTCTACTGGTAAATCTGGCGAAGTGTCAACGCAAGGCTAACTATCGAGCTACACTGCTCAATACGTAGGCAAGAAGTTAGTGACCTTCTCTCTTGCCGAATATTATGAGAAGAATATTGATGTATGTAATTTACCGAGGCAAATTTTACCTGATAAAAGTAGGTTGGTGCATAAGTTCGTGGGAAGTTTGTTTGGCATGTTGCCACGTAGGTTGCTATAAGCATATTTATCAATCGCCATTTTTGATTAGAAGTTATAAATTGTTCCAGTAGTGACATTCGAAGCTTTTGTGGATTATTGTCTAAGAGTCAGAAAACGGAGCATGAAATGGGAAAAAGGTGTAACATTTGTGATATTTTCTTCTTTTGATTTACTAGATGTCTGCAGGTAGCTGAGGCAGATGGATACATTTCTGCCGGGTACGGGGCAAGTGTATCGAAGAAATCGCGCAGTTTTCTCGTTCTAGGTATGATCATTTCGACGTGCATTATTCGCGACATTTAAAAAGACTAACAGTCTTTGATGAGTGATGCTTTTACGGTTTGCCAATATGGTCCACCCAATTACCAACAAATGTTACAAACTTCTATCATGTAACCTTTGTGAAACACTTGAATTCAGTGTACATCGTTACGGAAAAAAGAAAGAAAGGACACTTAGTGTTAAACGTGCTGTCCACTACGAGGTCATAAGAGACGAAGCAGACTCTGCGATTGGCAAGAGTGGGGAAGGAAATCGACTGTGCCCTGGCATAGGAAAGATGTCCGCATTTTCCTCAGGCGATTTAAAGAAATAACGGAAAACGTAAATCAGATGGTCAGACGGGAATTTAAAGCTCCAGGAAAAGAAAATAATGGTTAGTCCTAACAAAAACTACACTCCTGGAAATGGAAAAAAGAACACTTTGACACCGCTGTGTCAGACCCACCATACTTGCTCCGGACACTGCGAGAGGGCTGTACAAGCAATGATCACACGCACGGCACAGCGGACACACCAGGAACCGCGGTGTTGGCCGTCGAATGGCGCTACCTGCGCAGCATTTGTGCACCGCCGCCGTCAGTGTCAGCCAGTTTGCCGTGGCATACGGAGCTCCATCGCAGTCTTTTAACACTGGTAGCATGCCGCGATAGCGTGGACGTGAACCGTATGTGCAGTTGACGGACTTAGAGCGAGGGCGTATAGTGGGCATGCGGGAGGCCGGGTGGACGTACCGCCGAATTGCTCAACACGTGGGGCGTGAGGTCTCCACAGTACATCGATGTTGTCGCCAGTGGTCGGCGGAAGGTGCACGTGCCCGTCGACCTGGGACCGGACCGCAGCGACGCACGGATGCACGCCAAGACCGTAGGATCCTACGCAGTGCCGTAGGGGACCGCACCGCCACTTCCCAGCAAATTAGGGACACTGTTGCTCCTGGGGTATCGGCGAGGACCATTCACAACCGTCTCCATGAAGCTGGGCTACGGTCCCGCACACCGTTAGGCCGTCTTCCGCTCACGCCCCAACATCGTGCAGCCCGCCTCCAGTGGTGTCGCGACAGGCGTGAATGGAGGGACGAATGGAGACGTGTCGTCTTCAGCGATGAGAGTCGCTTCTGCCTTGGTGCCAATGATGGTCGTATGCGTGTTCGGCGCCGTGCAGGTGAGCGCCACAATCAGGACTGCATACGACCGAGGCACACAGGGCCAACACCCGGGATCATGGTGTGGGGATCGATCTCCTACACTTGCCGTACACCTCTGGTGATCGTCGAGGGGACACTGAATAGTGCACGGTACATCCAAACCGTCATCGAACCCATCGTTCTACCATTCCTAGACCGGCAAGGGAACTTGCTGTTCCAACAGGACAATGCACGTCCGCATGTATCCCGTGCCACCCAACGTGCTCTAGAAGGTGTAAGTCAACTACCCTGGCCAGCAAGATCTCCGGATCTGACCCCCATTGAGCATGTTTGGGACTGGATGAAGAGTCGTCACACGCGGTCTGCACGTCCAGCACGAACGCTGGTCCAACTGAGGCGCCAGATGGAAATGGCATGGCAAGCCGTTCCACAGGACTACATCCAGCATCTCTACGATCGTCTCCATGGGAGAATAGCAGCCTGCATTGCTGCGAAAGGTGGATATACACTGTACTAGTGCCTGTGCCTGTTGCCTGTGTCTATGTGCCTGTGGTTCTGTCAGTGCGATCATGTGATGTATCTGACCCCAGGAATGTGTCAATAAAGTTTCTCCTTCCTGGGACAATGAATTTACGGTGTTCTTATTTCAATTTCCAGGAGTGTATTTGAAGCAAAGGCGAGTGTGAGTCCGCGGAATGTAATGCTATGCATGTGGTGGCACAAAGTGGGTGTTTCGTGTTAAGAAATGCATCCCACAGGCGTTTCCATCTGTTGCTAACAACTGAAACACGCTGCAGTTGCAACATAAAAAAATCAACGAAAGAAACTGTATCAAGTGCTGCTACTGTACGAGACGCCCGTCTATACTCTGCTGATTTCACAGATGAACCTTTTCAGGAGCCTGGCTTTAAAACACTTATTCTTCTGAATTAGCTCCGTCAAACGTTCATCTTTCTCACTCTTTATCAACAAAAGATCAAGAAAATTTATTTGTGGACGAAATTGTATTTTAAACTTGGACTGATGACATCTTTATCTCTGAATCATCAGCTTTTTGAAGGTGTGGATTACATCCTAAACATTTTGAAAATCATCAGAATGTTTTAGTAAATGTGAGAGAATGTCATTGATGATTTATTTCTCTCTTACTTTTTTTGTTATATTGAATAATCCAATGGGAAGCGATATAAAAATTTGTACTGTTCTAATACGAACGAATTAAAATTTATTACTTATCATCGTATGTACCATTACGATAAAAATATAATTTAATAAAACAAGTAGTTCTGTAATTGAAAGCTGTCCAAACCTTCAAGCATTATCAAGTTATTATGCACTTTTGGCCCTCATATGGTCTGTGGTCCACATAAAGGCCTGTGTCTTACCCAAGAAGCAACGGCATTACAACAAAAATACATAAACCTGGTAGTGAGGGTAGCCCCAAAAGAAACCCAATTCACAAATTATTCAGTGTCGCACGTAATAAAGCCAAATGTGTATTCACAAAAAAGTAAAAAGTATGTCAATACAAACAGAAAAATATAAGTTTTAAGAAGGTGCAGTGCCACAATTTCTTAAATTTTTCTCCTTCAGATCTGGGTGGGGGGGGGGGGGGGGTGAGGAACAGGATACTAAATTGGGATTGAGATAAGACTTAAAATGAGAGAAGTTAAAATTTCTGTGCTGGTTTCCGATCTGCAAGCTCGTGGCTCGCTAAGACAAGAAGTAAACAGAGGACAAACTGTCTAGGTCTCCAGCGAGATTGGAACTTCGACCTAATCCGTCTTCCCCTTTACAAAGCAGCTGTGTTACTACGTAGCTAGCGAGCTGGTACTGCCTGGAGTATGCTCTCATTGCTGTAGTCATCGATTACACAAATAATTCGTAATGTTAAATGTAAGCTTGGTTGTACATTCCAGACAGAACGATCTTTCTGGCGTGAAATAATAAATTTGAGAACCCAATGTTACATCTTAGATGAGAATTAATTAGGTTTTATTTATTAGAAATAAGCAATGGAAAATCCGTAACGGAATATCGACAGTATTCGGAAAAGGGTAATTGCTACTCACCATATAAAGATGAGGAGTCGAAGATAGACGCAACAAAAAGATTGCTATATACGTGAGCTTTCGGCCAAAAGTCCTTCTTATAAAGTAGCAAACATATACACATGGCCACTGTCTCTGGTCACTGAGGCCGGTCTCATTGGCCGGAGTGTTCATGTGTGTGTGTGTGTGTGTGTGTGTGTGTGTGTGTGTGTGTGTTTGTGGCTTGCGCATGCATGGATATATGTGTTTTCTACTTCAGAAGAAGGCATTTTGACCGAAAGCTCGCATATGTTGCGGTCTTTTTGTTGTGCCTGTCTGCGACTCAACATCTCCTCTTCATGGTGAGTAGCAATCTAACCTTTTCACAATATTGTAGGAAATATCAAGTGAATTTAGCAGGACAATTATGAAGCACTTCAGGAAGAAAATCGGTGGTCACATAGTTGCCAAATGTAATATACAATGTTGTCAATCCCTCATTAGACTAGCGACTGGAAGAATACGTTCGCTCAGCCGATGTTCCGAGCTGGCTAGCACTTGGGAAACTCGCGCTTCGAAGAAGCCGCGCTGTTAGCTGCTACTACCTTAACTCGTAGGCGAAATACCTAAAGTACAGCCCAACTAGTTTTATTTGGATTTCTGTAACTATGATTTTGGTCTAAAGCATAGTTATGAATAATACACATATACACCGACTGCAATTCGAACATCGTAAATAAAGAGCAGGGGGAATTATTTGAATGGCCTTTCTCTTCAGTAGCTGACATAATGTTTTTGCCAAACGGAGAAACTCATTCCTTTTTATTTTCCAGCATAACCTGTCGTTATAAGGTAAATTTTATGAGAGTATGACACTTTTAATTTCGTTGATCATCACTAACTCAAAAACAATTTTTCGTAAGAATACTTTCATTTGCACAACCTGGAAAGGTAAAACTAACATGAAGTTTCAAATCAAGAAAGTGAAATAGGTTCAAACACTCACAAAGAAATGGACCTAGTGAATGTGTGCAATCCGAATACGATTCATGCCTCTGCTCACACGAAGGAAGAAGCTGCTATCATCACCACACGTAAAAAGGAACACAAAATGCTGACAGTACTGTCTACATTGTCAGAAATATGCCTTCATTAAGCGAAACTGCCATTCAGCGTGTAATAATAATAAAAAACCAATGGTATCATCTACTAATACTGATTACAATATAATCACAATTAATAACATGTTCCGAGCTACTATGCCGTGGCCGAATGGATTTCACCTAAAAACCCAACGTTTCGTCTCCATCTGTGGAAGTCATTTCCAAGGGGGATCGTAGCTTCTATGAATATCCGATTCATACCCTGGCTCGATACTGACAAGTAGGGACGAAACGTTGGGTTTTAAGATGAAATCCATTCGACCACGACATAATAGACCGGAATATTTTATTAATTGTGACATTTACGACCGTGAAAGTTCACGTTTTACAACTACAATATAATCGCTGATATTGCTATGCCAGTGGCAAAACTTTCTCTATCTAACATTTGATTGTGCTTATTTAACAATAGGATTATGTGTTTGGTTCGAATCTGCGTCCAACACAAAACTTTGCGCCACCTCATGTTTATACATGCGCACACCTTGAAATCATACTTAATATCTTTTGTGATTAGTTAACAGGGACAGAAGTTGCTGAATTGGAGTCCCAGGTCCCAGTCCAGAACAAAAATTTTCGTTGTATAATTTCAAGCCGAAATCAGCTTTTTGAAATGTCATTTATTTTAATAATTTGAGTTTACAAGCTGATTCATCTCCAGTAACGTGTTTTCTTATATTTGCATTACCGTGGTATTAATTAGCATCTGCACTGATAGCTATACAGAGCAGTTTCCTCCATTGATCTCCAACAGTGTCCATTATGTAGTTACACGACTGTAACGAAAAGAGAGCAGTGGTTATGCGATACAGTTACGTTATGCGGATTGCCTACAAATCAGGCGGAACGCAAGTCAGGTCGTTTCCATACTTTTGAATATAATAGTACACCTGCTCACACACGGATACATTTTTTTCACAAACACAGTTGATCATCAGTCAAGTGGTCAACCCTGAAATAAGATTTAAATTTTTTTCGGAATTCCTATGAAATAAATAACTGTGGATATAATAATATGTCAATTTTCAATAATTTTATTTATACAAAAGTACGTGGAAAACGAAGAATTTACGAAAATTTTTTTCATTGTCGGTTTGCAACAATGCTTACAGCATGAGAGAGCCAAATAGTAGAAATTATATCAGATTTAATTCCCCGTCAATTAGCGTTAATATTTACATATTAGAAAATACACGAGGCAACCTTTGTACTTGGAACATCATAATAAATTATTGTGTAATTGTAAGACAACCGAGTCTCTAAAAAAATCTTTTTTTTTTTACCTCTGGTCACTTTCCAGTGGTCACATTCACAGACGTGGCTCTGACCGGTCTTTTTATCACATCACTGCTGACTGTTCGTTACAGTGTGGTCACAATGTTAACAAGTGCAGTTTTCTTTCTTTTCCCAGTGTCTTTCACAGCACGGACGTCTATCTCTGTCTTCTCTGCGACAGGTAGAACAAACAACAGAGTGCATTTAAGTATTGTTCGTGTTTACGTTTGTTACCAGATATGGTAGGGTATCAAGGTACGTGAACAGCGTCAGACGTTAGGCGGCTGGAGAAAAGAATGTTCGTAACACTGATCACATGGTTGACGTCTCTCTGTTGTAGAACATGTTTGATGCTCATGTATTACGACGTTTTTGGAGAACAAAAGCTCCCTTGTAAAAATCAACGTGGGTTCCGTAAACAGAGATATTGCGAAACTTAACTCGCTTTATTCCTCCATGAGATCCACAGTGCTGCACACATCGGAGCTGAAGTTGGTGCCGCGTTCATCGACTTCAGGAAGGCGGTTGAAACTGTCCCGCACTGCCATTTAGAGAAAAAAAACGAACTTACCGATTATCGGACCAGATTTGCAACTGCATTCAAGACTTGCTTGCTCATAGAGCTCAACATGTCCTCTTAGCGGAACAAAAACGACAGATGTTAAGGTCATATCGAGGATACCTCAGGGAAGTGTGATAGGACCGTTACTGTTTACAACGTATGTAAATGATCTCGTAGAACGTGTCAGAAGCTCTGTCAGGCTGTTCGCAGATAATGCGGCTGTCTGTAAGAAAGTAGCATTGCCAGAAGACGCGTAACGATTTGCAAAAGGACCTACATAGGACTGAATTGTGCAGGCTTTTTATTTTCCAGCATAACCTGTCGTTATAAGGTAAATTTTATGAGAGTATGACACTTTTAATTTCGTTGATCATCACTAACTCAAAAACAATTTTTCGTAAGAATACTTTCATTTGCACAACCTGGAAAGGTAAAACTAACATGAAGTTTCAAATCAAGAAAGTGAAATAGGTTCAAACACTCACAAAGAAATGGACCTAGTGAATGTGTGCAATCCGAATACGATTCATGCCTCTGCTCACACGAAGGAAGAAGCTGCTATCATCACCACACGTAAAAAGGAACACAAAATGCTGACAGTACTGTCTACATTGTCAGAAATATGCCTTCATTAAGCGAAACTGCCATTCAGCGTGTAATAATAATAAAAAACCAATGGTATCATCTACTAATACTGATTACAATATAATCACAATTAATAACATGTTCCGAGCTACTATGCCGTGGCCGAATGGATTTCACCTAAAAACCCAACGTTTCGTCTCCATCTGTGGAAGTCATTTCCAAGGGGGATCGTAGCTTCTATGAATATCCGATTCATACCCTGGCTCGATACTGACAAGTAGGGACGAAACGTTGGGTTTTAAGATGAAATCCATTCGACCACGACATAATAGACCGGAATATTTTATTAATTGTGACATTTACGACCGTGAAAGTTCACGTTTTACAACTACAATATAATCGCTGATATTGCTATGCCAGTGGCAAAACTTTCTCTATCTAACATTTGATTGTGCTTATTTAACAATAGGATTATGTGTTTGGTTCGAATCTGCGTCCAACACAAAACTTTGCGCCACCTCATGTTTATACATGCGCACACCTTGAAATCATACTTAATATCTTTTGTGATTAGTTAACAGGGACAGAAGTTGCTGAATTGGAGTCCCAGGTCCCAGTCCAGAACAAAAATTTTCGTTGTATAATTTCAAGCCGAAATCAGCTTTTTGAAATGTCATTTATTTTAATAATTTGAGTTTACAAGCTGATTCATCTCCAGTAACGTGTTTTCTTATATTTGCATTACCGTGGTATTAATTAGCATCTGCACTGATAGCTATACAGAGCAGTTTCCTCCATTGATCTCCAACAGTGTCCATTATGTAGTTACACGACTGTAACGAAAAGAGAGCAGTGGTTATGCGATACAGTTACGTTATGCGGATTGCCTACAAATCAGGCGGAACGCAAGTCAGGTCGTTTCCATACTTTTGAATATAATAGTACACCTGCTCACACACGGATACATTTTTTTCACAAACACAGTTGATCATCAGTCAAGTGGTCAACCCTGAAATAAGATTTAAATTTTTTTCGGAATTCCTATGAAATAAATAACTGTGGATATAGTAATATGTCAATTTTCAATAATTTTATTTATACAAAAGTACGTGGAAAACGAAGAATTTACGAAAATTTTTTTCATTGTCGGTTTGCAACAATGCTTACAGCATGAGAGAGCCAAATAGTAGAAATTATATCAGATTTAATTCCCCGTCAATTAGCGTTAATATTTACATATTAGAAAATACACGAGGCAACCTTTGTACTTGGAACATCATAATAAATTATTGTGTAATTGTAAGACAACCGAGTCTCTAAAAAAATCTTTTTTTTTTTACCTCTGGTCACTTTCCAGTGGTCACATTCACAGACGTGGCTCTGACCGGTCTTTTTATCACATCACTGCTGACTGTTCGTTACAGTGTGGTCACAATGTTAACAAGTGCAGTTTTCTTTCTTTTCCCAGTGTCTTTCACAGCACGGACGTCTATCTCTGTCTTCTCTGCGACAGGTAGAACAAACAACAGAGTGCATTTAAGTATTGTTCGTGTTTACGTTTGTTACCAGATATGGTAGGGTATCAAGGTACGTGAACAGCGTCAGACGTTAGGCGGCTGGAGAAAAGAATGTTCGTAACACTGATCACATGGTTGACGTCTCTCTGTTGTAGAACATGTTTGATGCTCATGTATTACGACGTTTTTGGAGAACAAAAGCTCCCTTGTAAAAATCAACGTGGGTTCCGTAAACAGAGATATTGCGAAACTTAACTCGCTTTATTCCTCCATGAGATCCACAGTGCTGCACACATCGGAGCTGAAGTTGGTGCCGCGTTCATCGACTTCAGGAAGGCGGTTGAAACTGTCCCGCACTGCCATTTAGAGAAAAAAAACGAACTTACCGATTATCGGACCAGATTTGCAACTGCATTCAAGACTTGCTTGCTCATAGAGCTCAACATGTCCTCTTAGCGGAACAAAAACGACAGATGTTAAGGTCATATCGAGGATACCTCAGGGAAGTGTGATAGGACCGTTACTGTTTACAACGTATGTAAATGATCTCGTAGAACGTGTCAGAAGCTCTGTCAGGCTGTTCGCAGATAATGCGGCTGTCTGTAAGAAAGTAGCATTGCCAGAAGACGCGTAACGATTTGCAAAAGGACCTACATAGGACTGAATTGTGCAGGCTCTGGCAGTTGGCCCTGAACGTAAATAAATATTACGTATTGTGCTTACATAGGAAAAGAAGTCACTACTGCAAACTACGCAACTGATGACGAAACAGTATCTACCGTAAAATGTCTAGGAGGAACTATCCAGATCGACCTTAAAAATTAGATAAAAATTCACTTGACGCCTTCCGGAGAGACAATCTCCACTCATTCCAAATTAATAATATAAGTGCAGACCAGATGTGGCTTGAATTAAAAGAAATAGTATCGGCAGCAATTGAAAGATATATACCAAATAAGTTAACAAACTACGGAGCTGATCCTCCTTGGTACACAAAACTGGTTAGAACACTGTTGCATAAACAACGAAACAAACATGTCAAATTTAAACAGATGCAAAATTCCCAAGATTGGAGATCTTTTACAGAAGCTCGAAATTTAGAGCGGACTTCAATGCGAGATGCTTATAATAGTTTCCACAACAAAACCTTGTCTCCAAACCTGGCAGAAAATCCAAAGAGATTCTGGTCGTATGTGAAGCATGCTAGATGCAAGACTCAATCAATGCCTTCTCCGCGCGACAGCAATGGAAATACTATAGACGACAAAGCTGTCAAACTGAGTTACTAAACATAGGCTTCCGAAATGACTTCAACAGAGAAGACGAAGTAAATATTCCAGAATTCGAATCAAGAACAGCTGCAAACATGAGTAACGTAGAAGTAAATATCCTCAGAGTAGTGAAGCAACTTAAATCACTTGTATACGAATTAGGTTCCTTTCGGAGTATGCTGATGCATTAGCTCCATACTTAACAATCATATACAACCGTTCGCTCGACGGAAGATCCATGCCCAAAGACTAGAAAGTTGCACAGGTTACACCAATATTCAAGAAAGTTAGTAGGAGTAATCCACTAAATTACGGGCCCATATCGCTAACGTCGATATGCAGCAGGATTTTGGAACATATATTGTATTCAAACATTATGAATTACCTCGAAGAAAACAGTCTGTTGACACACAGTCAACATGGGTTTAGGAAACATCCTTCCTGTGAAACACAACTAGCCTTTATGCACACAAAGTGTTCAGTGCTCCTGACATTTGTTTCAAATTGATTCCGTATTTCTAGATTTTCAGAAGGTTTTTAGCACTCTATTACACAAGTGGTTTGTAGTGAAATTGCGTGCTTATAGAATATCGTCACAGTTGTGTGACTGGATTTGCGATTTCCTGTCAGAGGGGCCCACAGTTCGTAGTAATTGACGGAAAGTCATCGAGTACAACAGAAGTGATTTCTGGGGTTCCCCAAGGTAGTGTTATAGGCCCTTTGCTGTTCCTTGTCTATATAAACGATTTGGGGGACAATCTGAGCAGCCGTCTTAGGTTGTTTGCAGATGACGCTATCGTTTATCGACTAATAAAGTTATCAGAAGATAAAACAAATTGCAAAACGATTTAGAAAAGATATCTGAATGGTGCGAAAATTGGCAGTTGACCCTCAATAACGAAAAGTGTGAGGTCATCCACATCACTGCTAAAAGGAATTCGTCTAACTTCGGTTACACGATAAATCAGTCTAATCTAAAAGCCGGAAATTCAACTAAATACCTAGGTATAAAAATTACAAACAACTCAAATTGGAAAGAACACATAGAAAATGTTGTGGGGAAGGCTAACCAAAGACTGCGTTTAGTTGGCAGGACACTTGGAAAATGTAATTGATCTACTAAGGAGACTGCCTACAGTACGCTTGTCCGTCCTCTTTTAGAATACTGCTGCGCGGTGTAGGATCCATACCAGATAGGACTGACGGAGTACATCGAAAAAGTTCAAAGAAGGGCAGCACGTTTTGTATTATCGTGAAATATGGAGAGTGTGTCACAGAAATGATACAGGATTTGCGGTGGACATCATTAAAAGAAAGGCGCTTTTCGTTGCGACGGAATCTTCTCACGAAATTCCAATCACCAAATTTCTCCTCCGAATGCAAAAATATTTTGTTGACACCAACCTGCATAGGGAGTAACGATCACCACAATAAAATAAGGAAAATCAGAACTCGTACGGAAAGATACATGTGTTCGTTGTTTCTGTGCACTATACGAGATTGGAATAATAGAGAATTGTGAAGGTGGTTCGATGAACCCTCTGCGAGGCACTTAAATGTGATTTGCAGAGTATCCATGTGTATGTAGATGTAGAAGTGGAATGACCACATAAAACAAATAGTAGGAAAAGCGGATGCCTGACTGAAATTCACTGGAAGCTCCTTCAGCAAATGTAATTCATCCACTAAAGAAGTGGCTTACCAGGCGCTTGGTCGACCGATTCTTGAATACTGTTTTGTCAGTCTTGGACCCTTACCATTAGAGTTCAGTAGTGCTGATAGAAGAGATAGACAATATTCACCGAAGAGCGGCACGGTTCGTCACGGGATCGTTACAGAGGTGCTCAACAAATTTCAGTGGCAGACATTACAAGAGAGGCGTTGTGCATCACGGAGAGGTTTACTGTTGAAATTTCGAGAGAGCACTTTTCGGTAAGAGGCGGAGATCATATTACTTCTCCCCAAAATATGTCTCGTGAAATGACCACGCGAGAAAATTGGAGAAATTAGAGCTAATACAGTGGCCTACCAACCATCATGCTTCCCACGCGCCATTCGCGAATAGACATCTACATCTACATCTACATGACTACAATGCAATTCACATTTAAGTGCTTGGCAGAGGGTTCATCGAACCACAATCATACTACTCTCTACTATTCCACTCCCGAACAGCGCGCGGGAAAAACGAACACCTAAACCTTTCTGTTCGAGCTCTGATTTCTCTTATTTTATTTTGATGATCATTCCTACCTATGTAGGTTGGGCTCAACAAAATATTTTCGCATTCGGAAGAGAAAGTTGGTGACTGAAATTTCGTAAAAAGGTCTCGCCGCGACGAAAAACGTCTTTGCTGTAATGACTTCCATCCCAACTCGTGTATCATATCTGCCACACTCTCTCCCCTATTACGTGATAATACAAAACGAGCTGCCCTTTTTTGCACCCTTTCGATGTCCTCCGTCAATCCCACCTGGTAAGGATCCCACACCGCGCAGCAATATTCGAACAGAGGACGAACGAGTGTAGTGTAAGCTGTCTCTTTAGTGGACTTGTTGCATCTTCTAAGTGTCCTGCCAATGAAACGTAACCTTTGGTTCGCCTTCTCCACAATATTATCTATGTGGTCCTTCCAACTGAAGTTGTTCGTAATTTTAACACCCAGGTACTTAGTTGAATTGACAGCCTTGGGAATTGTACTATTTATAGAGTAATCGAATTCCAACGGATTTCTTTTGCAACTCATGTGGATCATCTCACACTTTTCGTTATTTAGCGTCAACTGCCACCTGACACACCATACAACAATCTTTTCTAAATCGCTTTGCAACTGATACTGGTCTTCGTATGACCTTACTAGACGGTAAATTACAGCATCATCTGCGAACAATCTAAGAGAACTGCTCAGACAAGAGAGGAATTCAGTTTGTGGGATCAGACGTAGCCTCCTCCACACACCGTTAGGTGGCTTGCGGAGTACTGGAGTAGATACTAATGTAGATAATTGTGGAGGACACGTAGATGCTCTTACTCGTTTGAGATAACGCTATCAGCACCTCACAGATTTGAAAAGGGCTCCATTGTGGGCCTCCATTTGACCGGCTTATCGAATCGTGTAGTTTTCATATTTTTGGGCATTCAGATGTGACAGTGCTCCGATTCTGGACTACACGGGAACGTGGGGACAGGCCTACTCGTTGTTAAGATTCTGTTCGACCACGTCTGATCTCCACAATCGATGATCGCCGTATTGTGCACTAAATACTTCGTGACCCCATCATAGCTGCGCCTGGCATCCGAGAACAAGTAATGGACTCCTTGTAACATTCTGTGTCACCCCGCACTATTGGTGGGAGACGAGCAGGACCTGGAATATGGAATTATCGTTCCATGCGATGTCTGACGTTAACACCACAACACAACCGACCCAGTTTGGGGCACTGCTGTGACTGGAAAGCATGGACTGCCGATGAATGGTGTCGGATTGTGTTCAGTAATGAATCGTGGTTCGGCACTACCCCAGCTGAGCATTAATTAGCATACGGATTGGTAGCCATACAGAGCCGATTTCCCTACTGATCTCTCGTATCCTCCACTGAAGAGCCAAAGAAACTGGTACACCTGCCTAAAATCGTGTAGCACCCCGCGAGCACGTAGAAGTGCCGCAACATGTTGTGGTGTGGACTCGACTAATGTCTGAAGTAGTACTGGAGGGAACTGACACCATGAATCCTGCAAGGCTGCCCATAAATCCGTTAGAGTACGAGGGGCTGGAGATCTCTTTTGAACAGCATGTTGCAAGGCATCCCAGATGTGCTTAATAATGTTCACGTCTGGGGAGTTTGGTGGCCAGCGAAAGTGCTTAAAATCAGAAGGGTGTTCCTGGAGGCACTCTGTAGCAACCCGGACGTGCAGGATATCGCATTGCCCTTTTGGAATTGTCCAAGTCCGTCGGAATGCACAATGGACATGAACGAATGTAGGTGACCAGACAAGATGCTTACATACGAGTCACCTGTCAGAGACATATCTAGAAGTATCAGGGGTCCCATATCACTCCAACTGCACACGCCCCACACCATTACAGAGCCTCCACGAGCTTGAACAGTCCTCTGCTTAAATCCAGAGTTCATGGATTCATGAGGTTGATTTCATACCCGTCCGCGACAATCGGCTCGATACAATTTGAAACGAGACTCGTCCGACTAGACAACATGTTTCCAGACATCAACAGTCCAATGTCGGTTTTGACGGACCCAGGCGAGACGTAAAGTTTTGTGTCGCGCAGTCATCAAGGGTGCACAAGTGGGCCTTCGACTCTGAAAGCCCATATCGATGATGTTTCGTTGAATGGCTCGCACGCTGACGCTTGTCGATAGTCCAGCATTAAAATCTATTGCAGTTTGTGGAAGTGTTACAATTCTGTCACATTGAGCAATTCTCTTCAGTCGTCGTTGGTCCTTTTCTTGTAGGATCTTTTTCTGGCCGCAGCGATGTTGGAGATTTGATATTTTACCGGACTCCTGATATTCACGGTACACTCATGAAATGAGCGTACGGGAAAATACCCACTTCATCGCTACTCCATCGGTCGTGCGCCGATGCAACTCCACGTTCAAATTCACTTAAATCTTGATAACATACCACTGTAGCAGCTGTAACCGATCTGACAGCTGCGCCGGCCGGGGTGGCAGAGCGGTTCTAGGCGCTACAGTCTGGAACCGCGCGACCACTACGGTGGCAGGTTCGAATCCTGCCTCGTGCATGGATGTGTGTGATGTCCTTAGGTTAGTTAGGTTTAAGTAGTTCTAAGTTCTAGAGGACTGATGACCTCAGCTGTTAAATCCCATAGTGCTCAGAGCCATTTCTAACAGCTGCATCAGACACTTCTTGTCTTTTATAGGCGTTGCCGACCGCAGCGCCGTATTCTGCATGTTTACATATCTCTGTATTTGAATACGCATGCCTATACGAGTTCGTTTAGCGCTTCAGTGTATTTGCACAGTCAACCGACTGTACCGAAAAGGAGCAAAGGTTTTGCAAGATAGATGCGTTATGTATGTTGCATAAAATCAGGAGGAACGCTATTTCGGTCGTAAGGATACTTTTTAGCATAGTAGTACATTTGACTGAATGCTGAATTTAACATTGTTGGTTTAATCTGCACATTAGACAACAAAATAGATAATGTCTAAAATGGATAATGTTTTAACAATCATTGTTGTTTTCATTAGCTTATGACCTAGCTTAGTGTAAGACTCTGGATTGTATTCAAGCGATCTGGTCATCCTGAACAAACACGAATCATGTTACTAACTGACATGAGTGCCGACACGAAAGTCAGATTCAAAACACAAACTCATGGGCAGTAGTCAGTGAGCGAGGGTGGAAGATTTAAATCAGTTGGGAAGAGTAAGCGGAGGAATGTGGAGGTGTCTTACTTCCATTTCGGCACAAGGAGAGTGGACTGTTTCCTCCAACTTGGAATTTTACACAACACAAAAGAAGTATTTCTCCCATTTGAATTTTTACGTAGGAGAAGTTGGCTCTTTTCGCCGCCTTAATTTGTACCATTTCACGGTTTAAATAAGGTTAGCTCATATTCGTGGATATGGTAGCAAATTATGATCTTAGGTATCTCATGCTAAAGACTTTTCTGTTACTTTGCTGTGGTGGTACTCAACAGACATAAATCTTCCTACACTAAATTTAGTGTTTTTCATATTCGCTGTTCGTACACACATCAAAAAAGTTTTGCATCACTCTGGTTCCGAGAACTCCTGAAGACAGACGTTGACTATGGATATTGTATCACAGACACAGTCCCTTTGACTGTTCTGAGATGTCACTAAACCCACCCAAAGATGTAAACAACCATGCATGAGCAGCGCCTATCAGACGAAGAGCATCCGACGGCCGATCAGGTCGTCATTTCACCAGGAAGGAGGTACTCGGCTCGTGTTGTCTGTAATTCAGCCATGCCTAGATGGTCAATACCGCGATTCAATCGCGTCCGCATTGTTACTTCGTGCCAAGAACGATTCTCAACAAGGGAAGTGTCCAGGCGTTTCGGAGTGAACCAAAGCGATGTTATTGGGACATGGAGGAGATACAGAGAGACAGGAGCTGTCGATGACATGCCTCGCTCAGGCCTCCCAAGGGCTACTACTGCAGTGAGTGATCCCTACCTACGGATTATGGCTCGGAGGAACCCTGACAGCTACGCCATCATGTTGAATAATGCTTTTCGTGCAGCCACAGGACGTCGTGTTACGAATCAAACTGTGCGCAGTAGGCTGCATGGTGCGTAACTTCACTCCCGATTTCCATGGCGAGGTCCATCTTTGCAACCACTACACCATGCAGCGCGGTACAGATGGTCCCAACAACATGCCGAATGGACCGCTCATGATTGGCATCACGTTCTCTTCAGCGATGAGTGTCGCATGTGTTTTCAACCAGACAATCGTCGGAGACGTGTTTGGAGGCACCCGGTCAGGCTGAACGCCTTAGACACACTGTCCAGCGAGTGCAGCAAGGTGGAGGTTCCCTGCTGTTCTGGGGTGGCATTATGTGGGGCCGACGTACGCCGCTGGTGGTCATGGAAGGCGCTGTAACGGCTGTACGATACGTGAATTCCATCCTCCGACCGATAGTACAACCATATCGGCAGCATATTGGCGAGGCATTCGTCTTCATTGATGACAATTCGCGCCCCCATCGCGCACATCTTGTGAATGACTTCCTTCAGGATAACGACATCGCTCGACTAGAGTGGCCAGCATGTTCTCCAGACATGAACCCTGTCGCATATGCCTGGGATAGATTGAAAAGGGCTGTTTATGGACGACGTGACCAACCAACCACTCTGAAGGATCTACGCGGAATCGCCGTTGAGGAGTGGAACAATCTGGACCAACAGTGCCTTGATGAACTTGTGGATAGTATGCCACGACGAATACAGGCATGCATCAATGCAAGAGGACGTGGTACTGGGTATTAGAGGTACCGGTGTGTACAGCAATCTGGACCACCACCTCTGAAGGTCTCGCTGTATGGTGGTACAACATGCAATGTGTAGTTTTTATGAGCAATAAAAAGGGCGGAAATGATGTTTATGTTGATCTCTATTCCAGTTTTCTGTACAGGTTCCGAAACTCTAGGAACCGAGGTGATGCCTTTTTTATGTGTGTATTTTTGTGTATCAGTGAGTAACATTTCGGGCGTCGGACTTCGCAGTGAGACTCCGACATACACTGCTGTCGCTTTGATTTGAGCCGCGCGGGATTAGCCGAGCGGTCTTACTAGTAAGGCGCTGTAGTCGTGGACTGTGCGGCTGGTCCTGGCGGAGGTTCGAGTCCTCCCTCGGGCATGGGTGTGTGTGCTTGTCCTTAGGATAATTCAGGTTAAGTAGTGTGTAAGCTTAGGGACTGATGACCTTAGCAGTTAAGTCCCATAAGATTTCACACACATTTGAACATTTTTTTAAAATTGTTTTTATTTTAAGCACCAGTGTTAAACATTCTTAGAGCGCCGTGCATGAGTGTTCAGGCTGGATTGCTATTGTTACTAGTTGAACACAATGGATAATGACAGCGACTCTTTTTGCCGTGTAAGTTAGACAGAAAGTCAGTGCGTATTAGTCACGAAGTGAGTAATCCGAGTCTTCTATCTAAGTTTTTAGTTTCAGCTACGAACGCTGACTAGGTTTGTCAGACGTTCGGCAGCGGTATGAACTTAGACGTATGGGGACCAACTTCTTTGGCTCGCGGGGTCCCGGCCTTCTCCTTTGAAGTGCCAGAAGGCTGTAATACCTTTCATTTTTTGAAGTTCATTATGCCTGATGAATTAATGTCTTGGTTGTAGATAACGTTACATATGCAAATCAATGCAGTAACAGTTCAGAACATTGGCGCTAAATAACGAGTGAAGAAATATATATTTTTGTATCACTTGTAATTTTGTAAAGCACAGTAAATTTATCGAAAACGCAATAATATTGTTCCTTCCGTGAATTCAGGCAATTGAAAAGATTCTTACAATTTAAAAAAAAAAATATGTTCTACATAATCATCGCATTCCTAAATTGAACAGAATATAAATTGTACTTCATAATGCAAAGGAAAAGTGTATGTACTTATACACTAGTGAAAGAGATCGTCCGATAAATTAATATGTGTTGCTAGACAAAGGCAGACTTGACTGGGAACAGTATATGCCGCTGAAAATATTCGGATGTTGTATTAAGTCTTTCGTGCTACGTGAATCCAAGGCGAATAAGTAAAGGGGTGCATATTTTGAGGAACAGTACAAACACCTTCCAATGGCCAGTTGATACTTTGGTGACCAAATCAACGCATACATTTATGGCCCTGACATGTGGAACAGAAAAAAACGTCTCCTAGGAATAAAGCGCAAAAATTTGAATTGGGGAAATGCTGTAGTTTTTCAGCAAGGCAAATTAATGGCTGTGCCTTGGGAAGAAACGTGCCCCACTGTGTTTCTCCAAGTATTCGCAATTATCATATAACCAAAAGTACATAAATAAGTGTTTTCTATATGCAAAGTGTCATCAGTTCTGATACGACTCATAATTCGATGAAAAAACGTAATATTTTACATGAAGTGTTTCTTTCATTCAGCTGTTCTAAAACGTATAGAGTTCTGTAACAACATATATATTCTTTATTATTCTTCCAATATAATTATTTCTGTATACATTACACAAAGCTGCACTAAATGAAGAGCGCCACGTATCGTATTTTGGTCAAGAAACGTGAAATTTGATTTCTACGTCCATCTTGTATTCAAATGGACAATTAATAAATACTTCATATTGTTTACCATACCATTTATTTATTTACATGCTTTACAAAAATGTAATTCAAAAATACAGATTGCGTCAAATGTTGAAAAAATAAACCAACTGTGGCAGAGTTAAATAGAACAGTCAGCTAATTCCACAACAAGGATTTCAGCTTGTCACAAATGGAACATTACCACCATCGTGCGTAAGATAATCTGAGTATCTATTCTAGCTTCCTTTTCAAGACGGAAGAGCAGTAGCGGAAATGGAAGCTTACCAGCTTAGCACGAAGTTCGCTGCCACCGGCGTGTGTCCCCAGAGTGAACTCCGTCCAGGCATAGGGATCCGAACGAACTTACAGGGACCAAGTTATTATGATTAGTCTATGACACAGTTTCCAGTTTTAACAACCCCTTCACCAAGTTTTTGTTGTTAATCTCACCCCTGATGAAAGCTTGTCGTTACGACTGTGTCGGAAGTGAACAGGATGTAGTTACCCTTTATTTTTAAAGTCCTTTGCACTGCCATTAATTCTAAATTGTGTAATAATACCTTGCATTTGGATTCAAAATTACTATCATTTTTTACTACTTCTATCTAGGCTACCTTCTGCTCGATTCCTTTCCAGTGTTTAGATGAAGTCCCAGTTTGGACCTTTCGTGGTTTATCTTTTCATCTAGCCTATTAATCTACATTTTCACCTTAGCGTTTAAGTCTGAACCTAGGTTCTTTAACCTCAATTCGTTATTTCGTCAGCTCATTAAAAGCAAAACCTTGTTCCATTAATTCTACCTCTCGATTTCTCTGAATATTTGAAACAGCTATCAAAATAGGGTTTGTGGTTTCTGCATTGGTCTCACAGTCTATAGGCCCTACACTAATTTCGGGATCTGATGATGACCCTCCGTCATTCTGCTTCCTGTGGTGACATTCTACAAGCTCACCTACGTTGATTTTAAATGCGTCCCGTCTTCAAAAGACTTCCTGCATTCATGGGCAGATGTGAAACACGCCACGAGACTTACGATAGCCCCGCCACGCTGCCTTAGCCACTTCCTTCCGCCAGCACGAGCTTCTCGTCAGTTGGTACCGCGTGGTAGTAATAGACCCGGTCGCTGCCAACCAACTGGAAGGCCCGCAACATTCGGACTGGGGACAGGCGGCTGTGCTCCCTGAGTAGGAGCTCTTCATTGAGGTACGTACAACGTCAACGTTACGTCACGTCGCTCAGGCCGTTACTGAAGGATGAAAGTGATGTTACGAGTGACTGTGCGTCGAAAAAGTCGGATTATAGAGTCAGCAGTAAGAAACTCACAATAGTAGTAAAAAATTAGTGGCGAAAGCAAAACTAGTAAAAATGTTCAAATTTGTGTGAAATCTTATGGGACTTAACTGCTAAGGTCACCAGTCCCTAAGCTTACACACTAATTAACCTAAATTATCCTAGGGACAAACACACACACGCATGTCCGAGGGAGGACTCGAACCTCCGCCGGGACCAGCCGGCACAGTCCATGATTGCAGCGCCTAGACCGCTCGACTAATCCCGCGCGGCGCAAAATTAATAATGAATATTCTTGTCAAAAGGTGTATTGTAAATTCTACACGCCTTTGTGATCTGAAAGAATATAAAAAGGATCACACAAACATTTCAGAACATTTATTTGCTCACACATACAAACACAAAAATATATTTATCAGGCAGTAAATATCGTCTTTTTGGTTATCTTTTGCGTCTTGTTTTCTTTCTGATTGCCAGATAACAACAAAAAATTATATTTTTCTTCTTCAATGAAGCTAATTTAGATTAGCAGTTGAAGAAGCAATTTTCGTCAACAACAAAAAAAAATCTTTTCATCTATTTATGTCCTTTTTACAAACAGTGTTAGGTTTTCCTATGTCCAAGTACTGTAAAACTTAAGTAATTTCAGTTATTGTTCTCTTTTCTCGGAGAACACTTGAAGGAAAAATACCAACTGCTCCTGTAAGCATTAAAATAAAAATTAAGAGACAAAATTTATTCTGTATCTATACCCATACTAATAAAAAAAAACTGTAAAATCGACGTGTCAATCTATTTGGACATGCCACTCTCCAAAACTACTAGACGAGTTTTCATGGGGTTTTCACAGGTCACTTGAGATTAGCTAGGGGCAACATACAGATTTTATTTCATCAAAATCAGATCACGAAAAAAATATATTGTAATTTAAAGTTTTAAAAATGCGACACTGTGTTTGCCCTTTACCTTTTCGTGACTAAGCCGCTGAACTGATACAGATGAAATTTGATACGAAGATTGTTTGAACACTGAGGAAAAACGTAAGCTACTTTAGAAAGTGTGTTGTTGTTGTGGACATCAGTCCAGAGACTGGTTTGATGCAGCTCTCCATGCTACTCTATCCCTCTATCCTGTGCAAGCTTCTTCATCTCCCAGTACCTACTGCAACCTACATCCTTCTGAATCTGCTTAGTGTATTCATCTCTTGGTCTCCCTCTTGGATTTTTACCCTCCGCGATACCCTCAAATACTAAACTGGCGATCCCTTGATGCCTCAGAATATATCCTACCAACCGAACCCTTCTTCTGGTCAATTTGTGACACAAATTTCTCTTCACTCAAATTCTATTCAATACCTCCTCATTAGTTATGTGATCTACCCATCTAACCTTCTTCATTCTTCTGCAGCACCACATTTCGAAAGCTTCCATTTCCTTTTGTCGAAACTATTTAACTTCCATACATGGCTACACTCCATACAAATACTTTCAGAAACGACTTCCTGACACATAAATCTATACTAGATGTTAACAAATTTCTCTTCTTCAGAAACGCTTTCCTTGCCATTGCCAATCTGCATTTTATATCCTCTCTACTTCGACCATCTTCAGTTATTTTACTCCCCAAATAACAAAACTCCTTCACTAGTTTAAGTTTCTCATTTCCCAATCTAATTCCCTCAGCGTCAACCGATTTAATTCGACTACACTCCCTTATCCTCGTTTTGCTTTTGTTGATGTTCATCTTATATCCTCCTTTGAAGACACTGTCCATTCCGTTCAGCTGCTCATCCAGGTCCTTTCCTGTCTCTGACAGAATTACAATGTCATCGGCGAACCTCAAAGTTTTAATTTCTTCTCCATGGATTTTAATTTCTACTCCAAATTCTTCTTTTCTTTCGCTTACTGCTTTCTCAATATACAGATTGAATAACATCGGGTCTCAGTCCATTCCCAACCACTGCTTCCCTTTCATGCCCCTAGACTCTTATAACTGCCATCTGGTTTCTGTACAAATTGTAAATAGCCTTCAGTTCCCTGTATTTTTCCCCTGCCACCTTCAGAAGTTGAAACAGAGTATTCCAGTCAACATTGTCAAAAGCTTTCTCCAAGTCTACAAATGCTAGAAACGTAGGTTTGCGTTTCCTTAATCTATTTGTAAGATAAGTCTTAGGGTCAGTATTGGCTCACGTGTTCCAACATTTCTACGGAATCCAAACCGATCTTCCCCGAGGTCGGCTTCTACCAGTTTTTCCATTCGTCTGTAAAGAATTCGTGTTAGTATTTTGCAGCCGTGGCTTATTAAAGTGATAGTTCGGTAATTTTCACATCTTTCAACCCCTGCTTTCTTCGGGATTAGAATTATTATATTCTTTTTGAAGCCTGAGTGTATTTCGTCTGTCTCATACATCTTGCTCACCATATGGTAGAGTTTTGTCAGGACTGGCTCTCCCAAGGCTACCAGTAGTTCTAATGGAATGCTGTCTACTCCAGCGGCCTTGTTTCGACTTACGTCTTTCAGTGCTCTGTCAAACTCTTCACGCAGTATCGTATATCCCATTTCATCTTCATCTACATCCTCTTCCATTTCCATAATATTGTCCTCAATAACATCGCCCTTGTATAGACCCTCTATATACTTCTTCCACCTTTCTGCTTTCCCTTCTTTGCTTAGAACTGGGTTTCCATCTGAGCTCTTGATATTCATGCAAGTGGTTCTCTTTTCTCCAAAGGTCTCTTTAATTTTCCTGTATTCAGTATCTATCTTACCCCTAGTGATATACGCCTCTCCATCCTTACATTTGTCCTCTAGCCATCCCTGCTTAGCTATTTTGCATACAAGATATTTATTGATTTGAAGAATATTACGCTAATTAGGGAAAATATTTACTCATTGTAAAAGTTATTTATTCTTCGACACTTCAACGCTTTTATTCATTGTTATGTTCTACGTAATACGATTCAACATAACGAATACAATACTTCTACAATTCTCAGTGTGTTTTATCCATGCTCTAATATAATAGGTGCGAAAGTAGCTCTGTTAAGTTATCACGACTAAACCGCTGAATCATTTTTTATGAAATTTCATATTGAGATGTCTTGAACTCTGAGGAAGAACATAGCTTACTTTGAAAATAAAAAAAGAAAAGTCGACACCTAAAAGTACGAAGATGGGTTGGTTCAAATGGCTCTGAGCACTATGGGACTTAACATCTTAGGTCATCAGTCCCCCAGAACTTAGAACTACTTAAACCTAACTAACCTGAGGACATCACACACATCCATGCCCGAGGCAGGATTCGAACCTGCGACTGCAGCAGTCCCGCGGTTCCAGACTGCAGCGCCTAGAACCGCACGGCCACCGCGGCCGGCACGAAGATGGGGATGGAACACTTTTTGCATCAGTGAAAATAACTCATGTTAAAAATTGTTATATTTTTTGCATAATATACACGTCGTATATGCTTAGGTACTTCAATAGCACGATGCATAGATTCGCGCTCCTGCCCCAGCCCGTCAGCATGCTCTAAAGTACTGATACGCGAAAGCAGCCGCGGGTAACAGCTAGCCCATTACTATAACATGATTGAGCGATGCGAGAACAGGTAACTTCCTATTCTAACAGACGACGGCACTGTCGAAAGACAAGTCTCGGTTACAAACAGCTGCCATTTAGGGAAAGCAGCCTCCCTCTGCGGACGTGCGTATGTCCCGCAACTTGTTGTAACTTAGCGCAGTTGAAACTTCTATGTTTTATGTCTAAAACTGCCGAATGCTTGCTGAATGTTCTTAAACTGCTGAGTGAACTTGAACCTACTGTCTCATTTCTTTTGTTTTCTTTTTTTTTTATCAATTCACTGACCTACAGAAGTTTCCCTGACAATTACAACTCAAACATATTCTACTCATTTATTGCCCACAATATGGAAACGCAACGCAATCTGACTGCAAATAATAACCCATACATTTCATAAGTTACTTACTTCACAGAAAATCTTCATTACTCGAACTACAGCAAATGCGGCAAGCAGCAACTACAACTAGCTAAATAAAAAGATTGTAACTACTGTAGGCTCTAACTACAAATAGGCATGTCATTACCAAAGGAAAGATTTTGTTGCAGAGCACACAATGTATTTAGCAAATTTTTACGTCAAGCATGTGACGTCCAGTTCCAAAAATTGTATAATCGTCAATAATTCAATTTTTCAAACATTAGCAGCTACATGAATCATCATTTTACAAGCCATATCCAACCAATACTAAATCTCCATGAGGAACATACGTCCAGGCCGTCCTCTGGTGCTAACACTTCCGAACGCCAACCTCTAACACTGCTGAATATTAACTTCAAACTGCGAGTCCTTCCAGCCACAGAGTATCTTAGCGAGGGCGCTGAGTGCTGTCAGTGATATTAATGCAGCCTATAGCGCTGCCAAAATACGAATATGTAAACGGGCTACTTACGCAGTGTGTGACACTGAACTCGTATTCGGGAGCATAACACTTCAAATCCTCGTCCAGATATCCAGTTCGCGTTGTGTCCAGTTTTCGGTATTTGTGAAATGTTAAAATACATCTCAGTAATATAGATTCCGCCGGATTTGTTGTCTTTCTCTTACATTACGCGGTATCTTCTCTAAATTTTGGAATTGCATAAAGGAAAGGGATAGGTTTTAATCTTCCTCTGACAATTTGCACTTCCCAGTTTATATGTTTGTCGAAGATTATGCCGAGATCTTTCGATAATCTTTTCATTTTTTGTAGGGTAACTGTTACGTCAAGGAGCATGGGAGTAAGTAGCCTCGAACACTTGAATGCGAGCAGCAATGTAAATTACACCGGTAAATGCTAAACTGAGAACTACATCATTTGAAACTCGACTACCACACATCTTACGTCTTAGACCTCTACAAACACGCTGCTTTTCCAGCTCGAGATTTATCTGCGCTACAATTCTTGTTTCAGAGCCATCTGTGAAAGGACTCGAGTTGTTTCGTCATACGATTTGAATGATGCGTCTTACGTATTAGTAAGCCAGCAGATGTCGCCATCTTGTGGCGAAATGGTGCTGCAGTTTCGTGTCCAAGTTGTGGATGTGTCGCTTCTCTGATGTCCTACGTTTCTCATAGAAATCACTGGACGATCCCTTAAACCTCTTCTGGAAGTAAAAAATTTCGGCTACCTGATGAAACTCCATAAGTGGAAAATCCAAGATAGATGAAAGTGAATTTGAGAGCTTTAATTGGCATACACTGAGATTCATACCGGCCGCAAAACTCCAGGTTACTGCCGCATACTCTAGCACTAATTACGGTAGCGTCTTGCGCAAAACAACTCCAACTCACTGTGAAAGTGTGGATAGCTGGTTTAGCATGGCTACAGCTACTGCTGCGTACCCATTGCTTTCGACCTCAGCTCTTCATTGTGCTGGCGTCAAAGTCTACCTCTGTATTTCATACATACTCTAGAAGCCACCGTGTGGTGCGCAGCGGAGGGTAACTTATATCATTACGAGTGATTTCCTTTCCTGTTCCAGTTGGAAATAGAGCCAGGGAAAAATGACTATCTATTTGTCTCCGTACAAGCCCTTATGTCTCTTATATTACCTTCGTGATCCTTACGAGAAATGTACGTTGGTGGCAGTAGAATCGTTCGTCGGTCATCTTCAAATACTGGTTCTCTAAATTTTCTCGAAAAGAACGTCGTCTTCCCTTCAGGGATTCCCATTTGAGTTCCCGAAGCATTTTTACAATACTTGCGAGTTGTTCGAACCTACTACTAACAATTCCAAGTCTTCCTTTAATCAGACCTGGAGTGGATCCCAAACACTCGAGCTCTACTCAACAATGGGTCGCACTAGTGTCTGCTTTACAGATGAACCACACCTCCTAAAATTCTTCCAATAAACCGAAGTCGACCATTTGCCTCCCCTACCACAATCGTCACATGCTCATTCCGTTTCATATCGCTTTTTAACGTTATTACGCCTAGATATTTAATCAACGTACTTTGTCAAGAAGCACACTACTAAAACAGCAGTCGAATATTACGGGTTTGGTTTTGCTACTTACATACATTAACTCACATTTTTCTACAGTTAGAGCTAGCTGCCATTCACAGTACCAAATATAAATTTTGTCTAAGCCATCAGGTATCCTCCTACAGTCACTCAACGACGACACTTTCCCGCACACTACAGCACCGTCAGTAAACAGCTTCAAATTGCTGTTCACCCTGCAGTAGGGTATAACTGCCGTCCTATCAGAGTTCACTGGGGCAGTCTTGACGATACCCATGTCCCTGATGAACACTCGCTGTCGAGTATAACGTACTGGGTTCTATTTTTAAGAAGTCTTTGAACCACTCACATAATACACTGAGATGACAAAACTTAAAGGATAGCGATACCCACACCTACAGATGACGGTAGTATCGCGCACACGAGATATAAAAGGGCAGTGTATTGGTGGAGCTGCTCAGGTGATTAATGTGAAAAGGTTTCCGACGTGATTATTGTCGTACGACGGGAATTAACAGACTATGACTACGGAATGGTCGTTGGAGCTAGACGATGGGACATTTCGTTTTGGAAATCGTTAGGGAACTTAATATTACAAGATCCACAGTGTCAAGAGTGTACCGAGAATACCAAATTTTCAGACATTTCCTCTCATCACGGACAACGCAGTGAACGACGGCTCTCACTTAACGACCGAGAGCAGCGGTGTGTGCTTAGTATTGTAAGTCGTAACAGACAAGCAACAGTGCCTGAAATAACTGCCGAAATCAATATGGAACGTACGGCGAACCAGATCCATAAAGAGAGCGGTGAAATTTGTCGTTAATGGGCTATGGCAGCAGACTACCGACGCGAGTGTATTTGCCGACAGCACGACATCGCCTGTAGGTCCTCTCCCGGGCTCTTGGCCATATCGGCCTAGATGACTGGAAAATTGTGACCTGGTCAGATGAGACCCAATTTTAGTTGGTAAGAGTTGATAGTAGGCTTCGAGCGTGTCGCAGACCTCACGAAGCCTGGGCCCAAGTCGTCAACGTGGTACTGCGCAAGCTGTTGGTGCCTCTATCATGGTGGGGGCTGTGTTTATATGGAATGGCCTTGGTATTCTGGTTCAACTGAACCGATCGTTGAATGGAAATAGTTCTGTTCTTCTACATTGATCCCATTTGCAACGATTCATGCACCTAATGTTCCCAAACTATGATGGAACTTCTGTGGATGAAAATGCGCCATGTCACCGGGTCACAATTATTCGCGTTTGGTTTGAATAATATTGTGGACAGTACGAGCAAATGATCTGACCACCTAGATCACCCGACATGAATCCCATCGAACGTTTATGGGACATAATCGAGAGGTCAGTTCGCGCATAAAATCCTGCACCGGCAACACTTTCGCAATTAAGGACGCTGTAGAGGCAGCACGGCTCAATATTTCTGCAGTGGACTTCCAACGACTAGTTGAGTCCATGCCGCTTAGAACTGATTCACTATACGGGCAAAAGGAGGTCCCATGACTTAGGTCACGTTAGCGTGTATCTGGTGACCTACTCCGTATGCTCGTGCCTTCCTTGACAGACTGCAGTGGGGCACCATGTCAACTGCTTTCCGGATATCTATGAATATGGGCTCTGCATGTTGTTCTCCATCCAGAGTTCGCAGGATGTCATGTGATAAAAGGGCAAGCTCAGTTTCACACGAGCGATACTTTCTGAAACCGTGCTGATTTATAGACAGACGTTTTTCCGTCTCAAGGAAATTTATTATATTCCAACTGATAATGTTGCCAGTAATTCTGCAGCAGACCGATGTTAGGGATACTGGTCTGTAATTTTGCTGATCCTTTCTTTTACCCTTCTTATATAGGTTTTTTTTCAGTCGCTTGGGAATTTGCGCTGGGCGCGAAATTCGCTGTAAATAAAAGCTAAATAAGGGAGTAGTGCCGAAGAATGCTCTATGTAAAAGCGAATTGGGGTTCTATCTGGACCTGGCAATTTACTTGTTTTCAACCGTTTCAGTAGTTTATGTACGCCAGGAATACGTACTACTATGTCCTCCGTACGGAAGTCTGTGCGATGATTAGCCGACGGTATATTTGTACGATTATCCTGCACGAACGATTTCTCAAATGCGAAATTTAGAACTTCGTCTTTCCTTTTGCTATCTTCTGTCGCCACGCAAGACAGGTCAACGAATGAATGGGTAGAAAGCCTTCAACACGCTTCGCGATTCAACGTAGGACTAGAATTTTCTCGGATTCTCTGCATGATCTTTTGCTAAGATATGACGATGGTACTTGTTGGATGCTTCACTCATAGATATTTGCACAGCCACACGAATCTGTGCTAACTTTTTCCTGTCGTCATTTGCGCTTTGACTTTTAAACCGAGAGTGCAACAGTCTTTGCTTCCTCAGTATGTTCCGAATTTTTTTTTAAACTACGGTGGGTCTTTTCCGTACTTAATCCACTTACTCGGTACATACTATTCCAGAGCACGGTTTACAGTCTTTTTAAATTTTACCCATAATTCCTCTACGTCCATGATACTGGAACTAAATTATGTCCATTCATTGTCTACGTGGGATGCTAACGACTGCTTGTCAGCTCATTCTAGCATATACACTCTCCTAGCCTTCTAGATTGATTTATTAACTTTATTAACCATAGCTACTATGAGATCATGGTCACCAATCCCTGTCTCTACTCTTTTTTATACTGACACCGTTGATAACGTCAGGCCTGTTTGTAGCTACAAGGTTTAAAATATTTCAATTGCGTGTGGGCTGTCGAACTAGCTCCTCAAGACAGTTTTCGAATTACGTATTCAAAAGCACTTCGCAAAATTGTCTGTCTGTACCCCGTGCAATGAATTCATAGACGTCCCAGTCTATAGTCACCTCCAACTAATATGGCATGACCTGGTTATTTACGGGCTACCGACTGTAGACTTTCTTTGAATGCCAGTCGAGAAGGACATACTGGTACGTGTGTCGTCCATGTGCAAAGCGGGATGGGTAGGTTGGAAAATCCACTGCGTTCAAGAGTGACCAGGAGAAGGCTCCGCACTGAATCTTGTAAGAATACCACTAGTTTCCAATGTTCCGAGGAAAAACCATCTTGGGACCTAACATGAAAGAACGGCACGTGAGGCGTTGGTATCTGTCACACAAAGAGGTTATCTTTCAGCTCATCATACCACATGTAGTCGAATGTTTGTGAGTCGTCAAGGACTATTGTCCCGAAGTATTCCCAGATCTCAATTGCCTCCACCGCTTATCCAACACGTCTCAGAAGTCGGTGAATATGTCCTTTCATGAAGCCAAACTATTCGTCAGAGAGTAGGCTCTCAGCTTCCACGTAGAAGAGGAGGTTGGCGTGATGAGGTCTCTCAAAGACCTTAAGGGGAGGTTTACTATCTTTGGCCCGAAAAAAGCATGTTCTTTGAGAATTTTTTTCTCGGGATGTGTTATAGATATCAACGGCAAATTTGGTCAAAATGTTTATTGCTATTTCCTCTACAAACTGAAATTTTTTCGACCGGAAATGTCGAAGAGCAAAGACGGAAGTGCGGTCAGAACGAAACAAAATTTCGATGTAGACCTCCACACGCGGTAGATAGTAAACCACAGGTCAGCCGGCTCGTCTGAAATCAAAATTGAGTTTACGTTAGCGAATTTTATAAGATTCTGTAGAAGTTGTACCTCGCTTAAGTTATTTGGACCAAAGGAAACAAAATGGCGGCCATTTGAAACAAAATAAGGTTTTTTCATCGATTTTTCGACTTTGTCGGCCAAGTAAAAATATTTATAGTTGATGGATCGGAATAAAAGTGGTACAACTCCTAGACAATTTAGTTAGCTTCGTCGAAAACAAAGAATAATACCAATCGCTTGAGTAGATTTGAAGTTACCATACCACGCGATAAAAAAAGTCATTTCTAGAAAAACTCGTTTGAAGTTTTGACTACATATAAATGCAATATTATTCAACTTAGTCGAATCTGCTATTCCGGGTCCATAAAATAGCCCTTTCTCTTCCTCATAGAGAGCGTTCTGCTCGATGTGGGCCATCCTGCGCTGCCCCAGAGCCGCTCGTACGGCCGGTGACATCCGGGTTTCGGCCGCTTGAATCCGGTGGTGGTCCGAATGCTTGGCGAACTGATTCGAATGGAGTTCCAGGGTGACGTCCATCGTTGTCATGGTCCTCAGAATTGCTGAACAGCCTTCGTTGAAGCTGCTCACTGCCAGGAAAGTCGCAATCTCCACAGTCTTCGCACCAGAATGCAAATGCTTGGGGGCTAACTTCCAAACACACGAGGTTCAGACTTTCATTTGAATTTTGTGTGTTTCCTCCCAAGCTCCGGTACAATAACTCGACCCCCGAAAGAAAAAAAAACTGGTGCGTGAAAAAAGACCGATTTCGGGCAGGTGCATTTTTTTGTTCAACCACGAATATCAAACATTTCCGTTCTGTATTCGGAAAAACCGTTTCAGTTGTGAATTCTAAACACTTTTATGGATCCAAATATGCAATTTAAAAAAATCGATTTCTTGAACGAAAGGTAGTAAAGTTACCCTAAAGAGCAGCAGGCTGAGAGGCCAGTCATTCCTCGACGAATGAAAACCTTTATCAGCCTTACGTACGAGTTTTGCCTACGAGTGCTTCTACTGAGCGTGTTGCCATAGTGATCAGCACACTGGATTCGGAGTCGGGAGGATGACGGTTCACACCCGCGTCCGGCCATCCAGATTTAGGTTTTTCGTGATTTCCCTGAACCTCTAGAGGCAAATGCCGGATTGTTCCTTTGAAAGGATACGGCCGATTTGCTTCCCCATCCTTAGCACATTCCGAGCTTGTGCTCCATATCTAAAACCTCCATGTCGACGAACGTTAAACACCAATCATCCTTCCTAAGTCTGCTTTCCCCGATGTTAGGAAAGTGTCGTTAAATATGATGCTGTTGAAATCACCTATGAGATCTTCGATGAGAGGTCTGCCTGACATTTGTCACAGCATGAAATTCGTTAGCAGGTCAGTGCAATGTGTTTTACTGGTATCCAGACTCTCAAGCTGCGCTTGATTTCATCGCCTGTGGCGGGACCGATGACTTCCTCTCCTTCGCCTTGCGTCGTCAGAGATATATTTGTATGGAGGGCGGGAGGGGGGGGGGGGGGGCGCTGAGACACATAATTGATGTGGCCTGCCTCAACTGGGGCGGCACTGGCGCCACGTTATCAGCTAGCGCAAAAGCCAGGTCACTCTGCTTGGCGCCCGGCTTGCTTACATCACTACCCACGAGCAATGGCGTGTTACACGGAAGAGCATTCATACTTTCTATACTGGCAACGGGACCGCGCCTACTCGTAATCACCAATTTGGTCCATATTCATGCTATTCACAGGACTTGACTGGAAATGAAAGTGACAGAAGTGGAAACTCCAACTGGCTAAGCGTTTGGAAAAAAATAGCATTTTTCGGGTTCGGGTGGGCATGAGACATTTACGTTAGCATAGTTACCAGGCAACGGCTGGGGCAGCGGACCGGCCGGAGTGGCCGAGCGGTTCTAGGCGTTACAGTCTGGAACCGCGCGACCGCTACGGTACAGGTTCGAATCTTGCCTCGGGCATGAATGTGTGTGATGTCCTTAGGTTAGTTAGGTTTAAGTAGTTCTAAGTTCTAGGGGACTGATGACCTCAGAAGTTGAGTCCCATAGTGCTCAGAGCCATTTGAACCATTTTTTGGGAGCAACGGAAGCAGCACATAACGGTATATGAAGGTCTTGGAATCGAATTCCTTGTCGAAAACATCTTTTATTTTCAATTTTTACTTAACTTACAGTGCAAATTAGTCGAAATAATGGTCAATATATTGTATTTATTAATATTTTCAAGAGGGGCATGGAAAGGAAAGGCAGAGGTAAATTGGGGTCTACTAAGAAATTACCAAGAAGGGATTTAAAAAAATGTTCAAATGTGTGCGAAATCTTATGGGACTTAACTGCTAAGGTCATCAGTCCCTAAGCTTACACACTAATTAACCTAAATTATCCTAAGGACAAACACACCCAGCCATGCCCGAGGGAGGACTCGAACCTCCGCCGGGACCAACCGCACAGTCCATGACTGCAGCGCCTTAGACCGGTCGGAAGGGATTTTAATTAAAGCGTACAGGACCTCGTATTCCATAAGTTGCATTTTGATATTAGAGCGGCCCTTTTCAGCTGCACGCTAACAATTGGTTCCCGTTGCAAGTAAAATCGGCCCATCGAGAAAAAGATATCAAATTCCGAAAGACTACGTCAAAATACTTTCGATTGTGCTTCACTAGTTATCCTCGTCAATATTTCGCGAAACGCGTTCCCAAACTGTGCGATGAGAGACTGTCTTTTATGAATGTAAATCAAATTTGTTTCTCTATAGAAACTTTAAAACAGCCACGCAATTGTAATAAATAAATGTTTGTAGCCGGTGCAAAATGATCGGAGTCTTACTCTTTCCCCTCTGTTTAGGATGAATATCACCCGACCCCGTGTAAATAAGCTGTCAAAAACGATAATAGAATTATCTAATTTTATATATGAAGTTTCCGTGTACGCTTTATAGCCCCTTTCTGGAAATTTATTTGTAATACCAAGTTTTCCTTTGCCTTCCTTTTTAATGTCTTCTATAGAAATACTAATAAATACGATATGCTCAGCATTAGCGTAGTTTATTAGCAGTGTAAGTAACGTAAAATTTGAAAATAAAAACGCCTGTGCATAGGAATTCGATCTCACGACCCTCGGAATACCACTCTATTATCTTACATGAAATGAAATCGCAGTTGCGAATATAGACAGCCATCAGCTGTATAATGGAATGATAACAATTAAAATTTGTAGCAGATCGGGACTCGAACCCAGATTTCCCGCTTATGGCGAGCTGACGCATTATATCAGGATTTCGTGCCCGTCCCAACTTACAAATGTCGTCAGCCTTGTGTCAGCAACCTCCACTCGTACATTCATTACGTATATCCCCGAACAGGGAAGACATTTTAACTGAAAATCGCTTGCCTGGTGTCTGCGGATAAATGCGATATTGCAGTGCCAGTGTTATTCAGATGTACGATGCAGTGCTCCTTCGGACATGTACGGATGTCCTAAAAACAGGCACTGCGGCGACTACAGCAGTTATGAAATACATGAAATGGACGAGGGTTGTCAATAAGTAATGTCCCACATTTTTTCCCAGAACATATTTATTGTTAAGAGTCAGCATTTGGTGACAATATACATTAACATGTCTTGTCCGTGTCCTATTCTCCATCACGTTCTACCGAGTGAGGTGGCGCAGTGGTTAGCACACTGGACTCGCATTCGGGAGGACGACGGTTCAATCCCGTCTCCTGACATCCTGATTTAGGTTTTCCGTGATTTCCCTAAATCGCTTCAGGCAAATGCCGGCATGGTTCCTTTGAAAGGGCACGGCCGATTTCCTTCCCCATCCTTCCCTCACCCGAGCTTGCGCTCCGTCTCTAATGACCTCGTTGTCGACGGGACGTTAAACACTAATCTCCTCCTCCTCCTCCTCCATCACGTTCTATGCGCCGTACGCCAACGTTGTGGAAGCACATGTATTCCCTGCTGGTAAAAGCTCTTGTCCTGTAGGCGTAGCCATGTTTTCACTGCATGACTGACACTCTTGGCCTCTTCAAAGTGTATTCTTCGTAGAGAATATTTAAGCTCCAACAATTCAGATGAAATGGCCTTTCTTTGAATCTTGTGGTCCACTTGAGCATTCGTGGAACCCATCGTGAGCACCTCTTTGAATGCCGGCCGCGGTGGCCGAGCGGTGCTAAGCGCTTCAGTCCGGAACCGCGCGACTGCTACGGTCGCAGGTTCGAATCTTGCCTCGGGAATGGATGTGAGTGCTGTCCTTAGGTTAGTTAGGTTTAAGTAGTTCTAAGTTCTGGGGGACTGATGACCTCAGATGTAAAGTCCCATAGTGCTCAGAGCCATTTGAAGCATCTGAATCAACCTCTTTGAATATCCAAGAGTCTCGAACATTGCAGACACATTTTCATTGCTGACCGACAACTGCACAGCCAATTGTCGAGTTGTGATCCGCCGGTCGGTACGAATAATGGCATCCGCACGATTCAGCATATCTCGAGCAGTGGCTGTGACAGGACGTCCCGAGCGTGGCTGATAATGGAGCTCTATTTCTGCATTTCCTGTGGCTGTAACTTTCTTTACTCGTCGCCCAACTGTTCTCCTATTAACTGCAGCATCGCCATGCACTGCACACAAACGTTTATGGGTGTTCACCACGGTTTCTTTTCTGCACGTAAGAATTCAATAACAGCACGCTGCTTGTAATGTGAGTCCTATGTAGACACTATTTTGACGCTGTACTACGGCTCTGCCGTCTACCAGAACGGTTCGAAACTTCAACGAAAACAAACATCAAATGTGGAGCACCAACAAGGACGTTTGTCTATATATATTAATGGATTTTTTTTAAATGTGGGGTATTACTTATCGTACGACCCTCGTATAAGGAGTTGCGAATATGGGCAACCATAAGCTGCATAAAGCAATGGTAACAATAACAGTTTGTGCCGGACCGCGACTCGAGGTTGGGGGGAAGGGACGGGTGGTCGGTAAAATTAACCAGTTATTAATTTATTCCGGTTATCAAGTGTAACCTCTACTTGTACTAACTCACGGCGACTATCTACTTCAATTTCACTACATGGTAAACTATTTGTGACAGCAATAAATGCTACATCACCTATTGTGTTTAAACTGTCTCTTCTGAACACGGTTAGATCCTTTGCTAAAATGTCGGATGAACTTATTTCCAGTTTAGCCAACTTCTCACACCTATAACGATTTGATATTCTGTGCTTTTTATTACCGCTTGGAGCTCTGGTTCTTTTCCAACACAGTTACAACAGTTTACAATTCAATACCGATTATTGCCAGGCTACCTTCCTGTATTTGTCCTGCAGTCCTTTAGACTGACTGTCTTCCTGTACTTTCCCAAGACCCTCTAACCTAAAAAACCACCCAGTCTCCTCCATATAACCTCTGCTACCCTTTTAGCGGCTTTCTGAGAGCAGCCGATCCCTAACCTATAAAGCGGGACCCGGAAACCCATCGTCCTATGGCGAAGTCGAGGAATCTGCAGCCAGCACGATCACAGAACCGTCTGAGCCTCTGATTCAGACCCTCCACTCGGCTCTGTACCGAAGGACCAAGATCTGTTCCCTCGACGATGCTACAGATGGTAAGCTCCGTCTTCATCTCACAAACAAGACTGGCAGTCTTTACTACTTTAGTTAACCGTCCGAAACTAGAGAGAATCAGTTCCGATCCAAAGCGACACATATCATCAGTTCCGACATGAGCCACCACCTGCAGTTGGCTGCACCGTGTGTCTTTCATGGGATCCGGAAGCAGTCTTTCCGCTTCTGGAATGACTCTTCCTGGTATGCACACAGAGAGCACAATGGGTTCCTTCCCCTCCTTGGCAGCCATATCCCTAAACGACCCCATTACGCACCTCGCATTGCAACTGGTAACTATCAGTTACTGCACCCTCTGTGACTGTCCAGAGCTTGTGGACCGAGAGGCTTCCTCTGGAGTAGAGCGAGCGACTGCATCTGGTTCAGATAATTCGTCAGCTATACACAGCACCCTAAACCTGTTCGTCGGATGAACCGGGGAGGTCCTATGATTGGCACCCTGGAAAGTCTTTCGCTGTCTCTCATACCTTGGAGCGACCTCCTACTCGACTAAGGGTGAGGGGTCAACTTCAGTGTGGGCAGTGCCCGGAGCCTCCACAGTAGTGGACCTGTTGGGGGACACGTGGGAAGTGCTGGGCGTCACACACGTCCCCACGTCTGGCCTTCCACAGGGACACCCATCGGCAACAGCCTCAAGCTATGTGACCGAAGCCAACACCGCCTGGGGCTGTGCGTGAAGGGTCACCAACTCACCTAGCATCTGAACACAGCAATCACAGCCCCTACCTATATCAAAGACTGCAAAACTGTACCATATATAGTTGTTATAACGCTCAAACGCGGAAGAAATTAAGAAACTAGCATTCACGCAGAAAACTGAAAATAAGTCGCTCCTGTTTGAAACTCATAAATATAATCCGCAGGCAAACGGTGTACTCGCCTTATGTGCAGCAGCAACGGGGGTCCTTCCTCAGTGACAGTCTATACGACACTGAGTTGATCTACGTAAAACAAAAAAAAGCCTGTACGATACGACGGTCGATAGAAGCGGAGGTACTTTACACTACATGGCTATTAAAACTGAAGACTGTGCCAAATAAGCACACAAACACGCAATAAATTAAAAAACTAAATTAGTATCCATACAGATAACTGGAAATAAGTGACTGTTTGGAGCTCATAAATATAGTTCGCAAACAAACGATGTACTCGCCTTATCTGCAACAGCAGTGGAAGGTCCTGCCTCACTGACGGTCGGGTACAAATCTTTAGTACTCTACGCGAAACACCATCCAAATCAGATGAGTTTTTATTTTGGAGAGAATGTAAGATTTTCTTAATTTCAGGAGAAGTTAGCAATAAAGTCATATAACTGAATTTTGTGAGAGTTGCTTTTTCAACAAACTGCTGTGATTTTTCTCTTGAACTGTTTATCCCTATACTTTCCACTATATTTAAGAAATGAGTATCGAACATATTTGCCACCTGTGACTCGTCATTTATAGCTCTTCCATTTAGTTCAGTAGTGATGTTATCCTGTTCTGTGGCTGGTTGTCCTGTTTCTCGTATCAATACATTTCATATAGCCTTATGTCTGTTGTCGAAATTATTGATTTCTGTCACTATGTGCATGTTGCGTCAGTTTTTAATCATTTTTCTTAGTAATTTTGAGTAGTTTTTGTAGTGAGCAACTACTGCAAGCTCTCTACTTGTTCTTCCCATCAGATACATTTCCCTTCTCCTTTCAAAAGCTACTTTAATCCATCTAGAAACCCGCAGTTTTTTTACATAGCTGTTTAATGTCCTTTCTGACTAGTTTGTATGGAAAGCTATAGTGACGAAAAATAATTAATGTAGAGTAATGATATTTCGGGAATGCATTTGTCCAGGTAACATATTTAAGTTATTACACTACTGGCCATTAAAGATGCTACACCAAGAAGAAATGAAGATAAACGGTTATTCATTGGACAAATATGTTATACTATAACTGACATGTGATTACATTTTCACACAATTTGGGTGCATAGATCCTGAGAAATCAGTACCCAGAACAACAACCTCTGGCCGTAATAACGGCCTTGATACGCTTGGGCATTGAGTCAAACAGAGCTTGGATGGCGTGTAGAGTTACAGCTCTCCATGCAGCTTCAACACGATACCACAGTTCATCAAGTGTATTGACAGGCGTATTGTGACGAGCCAGTTGCTCGGCCACCATTGACCAGACGTTTTCAATCGGTGAGAAATCTGGAGAATGTGCTGGCCAGGGCAGCAGTCGAACATTTGCTGTATCCAGAAAGGCCCGTACAGGACCTCCAACATGCGGTTGTGCATTATCCTGCTGAAATGTAGGGTTTCACAGAAATCGATTGAACGGTAGAGTCACGGGTCGTAGCACATCTGAAATGTAACGTCCACTGTTCAAAGTGCCGTCAATGCGAACACGAGGTGACAAAGACGTGTAACCATTGGCACAACATACCATCACGCCGGGTGATACGCAAATATGGCGGTGACGAATACACGCTCCCAATGTGTGTTCAACGCGATGTCGCCAAATACGGATGCGACCATCATGATGCTGTAAACAGAACCTGGATTCATCCGAAAATATGACGTTTCGCCATTCGTGCACCCAGGTTCGTCGTTGAATACACCATCGCAAGCGCTCCTGTCTGTGATGCAGCGTCAAGGGTAACAGCAGCCATGGTCTCCAAGCTGATAGTTCATGCTGGTGCAAACGTCGTCGAACTGTTCGTGCAGATGGTTGTTGTCTTGCAAACGTCCCCATCTGTTGACTCAGGGATCGAGACGTGGCTGCACGATCCTTTACAGCCACGCGGATAAGATGCCTGTCATCTCGACTGTTAGTGGTACGAGGCCGTTGGGATCCAGAACGGTGTTCCGTATTACCCTCCTGAACCCACCGATTCCATATTCTGCTAACAGTCATTGGATCTCGACCAACGCGAGCAGCAATGTCACGATACGATAAACCGCATTCGCGATAGGGCTACAATCCGACTTTTATCAAAATCGGAAACGTGATGGTACCCATTTCTCCTCCTTTCACGAGGCATCACAACAACGTTTCACCAGGCAAAGCCGGTCAACTGCTGGTCGTGTATGAGAAATCGGTTCGAAACTTTCCTCATGTCAGCACGTTGTAGGTGTCGCCACCGGCGCCAACCATGTGTTAATGTTCTGAAAAGCTAATCATTTGCATATCACAGCATGTTCTTCCTGTCGGTTAAATTTCGCGTCTGTAGCAAGTTATCTTCGTGGTGTAGCAATTTTAATGGCCAGTAGTGTATATATCAAGACCACAGGTTAATGTAATCGCGAGAAAAGTCTTTGCAAATGTGAAATGCTAGTACGTCAGTAACTTGTGTAATCGCCAGAATATTGAATGCAAGTATGCAGACGTGCATGCATTGCGTTGCACAGGTGACGGATGTCAGTTTGTGGAATGGAATTCCATGGACGTTGTACTTAGTCTGTTAATACAGGGGCGGTTACTGTTGTTTGTGGATGATACTGGAGTTAACCTCTGATGATGTCCCATACGTGCTCGCCTGAAGACGGATCTGGTGATTGAGCAGGCCAAGGCAACAAGTCGACACTCTGTAGAGCATGTTGGGCTACAACAGCGTTATGTGGGCGAGAATTATCCTGTTGGAAAACACTCAATGGAATGCTGTTCATGAAAGGCAGCACATTCGGTCGAATCACCAGATTGACATACAAATTTGCAGTCAAGGTGCGTGGGATTACCACGGCGGTGCTCCTGCTATAACACTAAATCGCACCCCAGATCATAACCCCAGGTGTAGGTCCACTGTGTCTAGCACGCAGACAGTTTGGTTCCAGGCCCACAAGCCGGTCGCTGTGGCCGAGTGGTTCTAGGCGCTTCAGTCCGGAAACGCGCTGCTGCTACGGTCCCAGGTTCGAATCCTGCCTCGGGCATGGGTGTGTGTGATGTCCTTAGGCTAGTTAGGTTTAAGTAGTTCTAAGTCTAGGGGACTGATGACCTCAGATTTTAAGTCCCTTAGTTCTTAGAGGCTTTTGAACCATTTTTGCAAGCCCACAAGTGGCCTCCTCGTAACCAACTCACGGCCATCATTGGCACCGAGGCAGAACCAGCTTTCATCAGAAAACACAGCAGACTTCCACCCTTTCCTCCAATGAGCTCTCACTTGACACCACGGAACTCGCAAATGGCGGTGGTTTGTGGTCAGTGGAATGCACGCTACAGGCTGTCCGGTTTGGAGCTGTCCTTGAAGTAGCTATTTTGTAACAGTTCGTTGAGTGACTGTGCCAACTGCTACTCAGGTTGCTACTAAAGATACAGTACGATCCGACAGAGCCACACGGCAAACACGATACTCTTCCCTCTCGGTAGTGCCATGTTGTCGTCCAGAACCCCGTGTTCTTGTGACCGTACATTCTTGTGACCACCGCTACCAACAATTGTATACAGTGGCTAAATTACTGCCAAGTCTTTCTGCAGTATCGCAGAAGAAACATCCAGATTCTCATAGCTTTATTACTCGACCTATTTCAGACCCAGTGAGGTGTTGATAAAGGCGTCTTTGTCATCTTAAAGGCTTTCTTGACTGACATCAACTCACCGCGTCCAATCTCAAAGGTAACTAACGCTCACGACCGTTTGTAACCTCCCCCTCACTTATCGACCTTAGTGACAGTGAAAAATTAAACCGCGTGCACCTAATGGAAATTTGGGAAAAGCAATCGTCACCGAAGTTAATTTGTTGGTAAAGAGGGAGGAAAGTGTTACATCTAAATGAAAGGAAAAATGCAAATGAAATTGGTGGAAATTAATTTTGAGAAAAGGGTAAAAATAATAAAGGAAGTAAATGTGTGGTCGTTACGTTAATAATTAATTGGCGTTAATTAGATATTTGAGATTTGGAGAAAATTACGGTCGCCTGTCCCATGGACATCTACTATAATAATTGAAAATGAAAGATTAATGCACATATATTTAGCGCTAAAAGCGTGGCAACTGAAGGTTGACACGTGCTGTGTGAAAACTGAATGTTTGTCAGAAGTAACAAAATTTCGCTACACGCTGACTTAATTTAGCAAAAGAATTAATAAAACCGAAAAATTGAAAGTTAATCTGGTGACTGAAATTAATAGTGAACTTTGTTTCTGAAGCACTACGAAATTCAATTAAATAAGGTTAGTCTTGGGCTACCTCAACAATCATTGTAAAAGCTACTTGAATCTACACAATTTAGAAATAAGAGATTTAACTTTGAACTTGAATTAAATGATTCTGAACAATAAACAATAGTAAAATTTAGTACATACCAAGCTGAGCTGCAGCCACAGGTAAGCTAAAATATGGTAACAAAACTCGCACTCTTAATTTGTGCTTGTGTAATGCAAATACTGTAGCCAGCTATGAATACCTTAATTGAACTTTGAAATTAAAGCAGTGAAATCGAATGATATTTCAACGGCACTCGAGTTCATTTCGGAAAAGGAAGGGACCCTGCTTGGTAATGCAGTTGGGACAATGAGCAACAAAGGTTTTTTAGGTTAGAAAGCCTCGGGAAATTACGGGGTGGGCTTCAATCTCAAAGGGTGTATGGCAAATACAGGACGTGCTTGGATCAAGGAACAGTCGTAATTGTAGTTGTAAATTGTTGTAGTTGTGCTGGGAAAGTCCCTGAGCTTCAAGCGCTAATAGAAAGCGCAGAAGCTGAAATCGTTATAGGCACAGAAAGCTGGATAAAGCCTGAAATAAGTTCTGCAGAAATTTTTACGAAGTCTCAGACGGTGTTCAGAAATTAGTATGGGTGGAGGTTATACTTAACAGCCGAACTAAGTTAATAATTGACTCCTTCTATCGACCCCCAGACTCCGATGATATAGTTGCTGAACAGTTCAGAGAAAATTTGAGTCTCGTAACAAATAAATACCCCACTCATACGGCTATAGTTGGTGGGGACTTCAACCTTCCCTCGATATGTTGGCAAAAATACTTGTTCAAAACCGGTGGTAGGCAGAAAACATCTTCCGAGATTGTCCTAAATGCTTTCTCCGAAAATTATTTCGAGCAGTTAGTCCACGAACCCACGTGAATTGTAAATGGTTGCGAAAACACACTTGACCTCTTCGCCACAAACAATCCAGAGCTGATAGAGAGCATCATGACTGATATAGGGATTAGTGATCACAAGGTCATTGTAGCTAGGCTCAATACCATTTCTTCCAAATCCACCAGAAACAAACGCAAAATAATTTTATTTAAAAAAGCGGATAAAGTGTCACTAGTAGCCTCCCTAAGAGACAATCTCCATTCCTTCCGAACTGACTATGCAAATGTAGATGAGATGTGGCTCTAATGCAGAGATATAGTTGCAACAGCAATTAAAAGATTCATACCTCATAAATTGGTAAGAGATGGAACTGATCCCCCGTGGTACACAAAACAGGTACGAACGCTGTTGCAGAGGCAACGGAAAAAGCATGCGAAGTTCAGAAGAACACGAAATTTGGCACGGACTTCAATGCGAGATGCCTTTAATAGGTTCCACAACGAAACATTGTCTCGAAATTTGCTAGAAAATCCGAAGAAATTCTGGTCGTATGTAAAGTACACAAGCGGCAAGACGCAGTCAATACCTTCGCTGCGCAGTGCCGAAGGTACTGTTACAGACGACTGTGCGGCTAAAGAGGAGTTATTGAACGCAGTTTCCCGAAATTCCTTCACCAGGGAAGGTGAATGGAATATTCCAGAATTTGAAACACAAACAGCTGCTAACATGAGTTTCTTAGAAGTAGATACCTTAGGGGTTGCGAAGCAACTCAAATCCCTTCATACGCGCAGGTCTTCAGGTCCAAATTGTATACCAATTAGGTTCCTTTCAGATTACGCTCACACAATAGCTCCCTACTTAGCAATCATATACAACCGCTCGCTCACCGATAGATCTGTACCTACAGAGTGGAAAATTGCGCAGGTCGCACCAGTGTTTAAGAAAGGTAGTAGGAGTAGTCCATCGAACTACAGACCTATATCATTGACGTCGGTTTGCAGTAGGGTTTTGGAGCACATACTGTATTCAAACATTATGAATCACCTCGAAGGGAACGATCTATTGATACGTAATCAGCATGGCTTCAAAAAAATGGTTCTGAGCACTATGGGACTTAACATCTTAGGTCATCAGTCCCCTAGAACTGAGAACTACTGAAACCTATCTAACCTAAGGACATCACACAACACCCAGCCATCACGAGGCAGAGAAAATCCCTGAGCCGGCCGGGAATCGAACCCGGGAACCCGGGCGTGGGAAGCGAGAACGCTACCGCACGACCACGAGATGCGGGCATGGTTTCAGAAAACATCGTTCTTGTGCTCTTTATTCGCACGAAGTAATGGCCGCTATCGAAGGCGGATCTCAGGTTGATTCCCTATTTCTAGATTTCCGGAAATCTTTTGACACCGTTCCTCACAAGCGACTTCTAATCAAGCTTCGGAGCTATGGGGTATCGTCTCAGTTGTGCGACTGGATTCGTGATTTCCTGTCAGGAAGGTCGCAGTTCGTAGTAATAGACGGCAAATCATCGAGTAAAACTGAAGTGATATCAGGTGTTCCCCAGGGAAGCGTCCTGGGACCTCTGCTGTTCCTGATCTATATAAATGACCTGGGTTACAATCTGTGCAGTTCTCTTAGGTTGTCCGCAGATGATGCTGTAATTTACCGTCTAGTAAGGTCATACGAAGACCAGTATCAGTTGCAAAGCGATTTAGAAAAGATTGCTGTATGGTGTGGCAGGTGGCAGTTGACGCTAAATAACGAAAGTGTGAGGTGATCCACGTGAGTTCCAAAAGAAATCCGTTGGAATTCGATTACTCGATAAATAGTACAATTCTCGAGGCTGTCAATTCAACTAAGTACCTGGGTGTTAAAATTACGAACAACTTCAGTTGGAAAGACCACATAGATAATATTGTGGGGAAGGCGAGCCAAAGGTTGCGTTTCATTGGCAGAACACTTAGAAGATGCAACAAGTCCACTAAAGAGACAGCTTACACTACACTCGTTCATCCTCTGTTAGAATATTGCTGCGCGGTGTGGGATCCTTACCAGGTGGGGTTGACGGAGGACATCGAAAGGGTGCAAAAAAGAGCAGCTCGTTTTGTATTATCACGTAATAGGGGAGAGAGTGTGGCAGGTATCACACGCGAGTTGGGATGGACGTCATTTTCGTCGCGGCGAGATCTATTTACGAAATTTCAGTCACCAACTTTCTCTTCCGAATGCGAAAATATTTTGTTGAGCCCAACCTACATAGGTAGGAATGATCATCAAAATAAAATAAGAGAAATCAGAGATCCAACAGAAAGGTTTAGGTGTTCGTTTATATCGCGCGCTGTTCGGGAGTGGAATGGTAGAGAGATAGTGTGATTGTGGTTCGATGAATCTTTTGCCAAGCACTTAAATGTGAATTCAGAGTAATCATGTAGATGTAGATGTAGATGTCGATGCTAAGTTGCTGTATTTTGCTAATGGACTAGTTTGAAAAGCTGAGGTCTGCCATACAGTTCTAAAATTTTACGTGCTTCCAGTCTTCCTTGTTGGTTGTTTGAAGGTTTGAAGTCGTCGATCGAGGAGGTGGCGACAGTGACTCATTGTCGGCCGTCGCTGTTGCAGAAGCTGGATGTTGGCGCGCCTTCTTCTCGCCACGGTCACCAGGCTAAACGGGTTCTTGATGTGCGCCAGCTAAAGCTTCCCATCCGCGACACCGTGTCAGAAACTAACATAGCAAGTCGAGCGCAATTACATCCTACCAAACCCCGAAAGCGCGGCAACTCGCGGGAGCGTCACACAACACACCTGTTCCACCGCCCTACTCCAGCCAGACTCCGCTCTGCCCGCCCTCCACGCGGCAGCGTTCACTACCAAAGATCCTAAACACTTTGGTTCTCCACACGACCTATCGATGTAGTCGTTCGATAGCATAGTTTTCTCTAGGCCAGATCCAGCGTATAAATAGTACAAAACAAACCAATAATACATCGACATAAATGCATATATATATATATATATATATATATATATATATATATATATATATATATATAGTAAAACACGAACTATCAGTTTAATAAGCCACGGCTGCAAAATACTAACGCGAATTCTTTACAGACGAATGGAAAAACTGGTAGATGCAGACCTCGGGGAGGATCAGTTTGGATTCCGTCGAAATGTTGGAACACGTGAGGCAATACTGACCTTACGACTTATCTTAGAAGAAAGATTAAGAAAAGGCAAACCTACGTTTCTTGCATTTGTAGACATAGAGAAAGCTTTTGACAATGTTGACTGGAATACTCTCTTTCAAATTCTAATGGTGGCAGGGGTAAAATACAGGGAGCGAAAGGCTATTTACAATTTGTACCGAAACCAGATGGCAGTTATAAGAGTCGAGGGACATGAAAGGGAATAAGTGGTTGGGAAAGGAGTGAGACAGGGTTGTAGCCTCTCCCCGATGTTATTCAATCTGTATATTGAGCAAGCAGTAAAAGGAACAAAACAAAAATTTGGAGTAGGTATTAAAATTCATGGAGACGAAGTAAAAACTTTGAGGTTCGCCGATGACATTGTAATTCTGTCAGAGACGGCAAAGGACTTGGAAGAGCAGTTGAACGGAATGGACAGTGTCTTGAAAGGAGGATATAAGATGAACATTAACAAAAGCAAAACGAGGATAATGGAATGTAGTCAAATTAAATCGGGTGATGCTGAGGGAATTAGATTAGGAAATGAGACACTTAAAGTAGTAAAGGAGTTTTGCTATTTAGGAAGTAAAATAACTGATGATGGTCGAAGTAGAGAGGATATAAAATGTAGACTGGCAATGGCAAGGAAAGCATTTCTGAAGAAGAGAAATTTGTTAACATCGAATATAGATTTATGTATCAGGAAGTCGTTTCTGAAAGTATTTGTTTGGAGTGTAGCCATGTATGGAAGTGAAACATGGACGATAACTAGTTTGGACAAGAAGAGAATAGAAGCTTTCGAAATGTGGTGCTACAGAAGAATACTGAAGATAAGGTGGATAGATCACGTAACTAATGAGGAGGTATTGAATAGGATTGGGGAGAAGAGAAGTTTGTGGCACAACTTGACTAGAAGAAGGGATCGGTTGGTAGGACATGTTTTGAGGCATCAAGGGATCACAAATTTAGCATTGGAGGGCAGCGTGGAGGGTAAAAATCGTAGAGGGAGACCGAGAGATGAGTACACTAAGCAGATTCAGAAGGATGTAGGTTGCAGTAGGTACTGGGAGATGAAGCAGCTTGCACAGGATAGAGTAGCATGGAGAGCTGCATCAAACCAGTATCAGGACTGAAGACAACAACAACAACATAGTAAAACAATTACAATATATAAAGACATAGAAATGTCATATCGAGCAAACTTCATTTGCATCCTCATAGTGGCGCCGCTAGCGCTACTCTAATGAGACTGGCACGAAGTTTGAACAGACATCATCTTCTAGATGTTGAAACACGTCTATAAACTTTCGTCTATGTTGCTCAGGTCCTTCTTGGTGTCGCGATTTTTTTTCTGTCAGTGTTCAAATAATAATATGAATGTATCATGCAATAGATTAAATTTCGTTCATTGTAAATTTCATCTTTGGTCATATCTTGCAAATTATTTTTAAAATAATTTGTCCTGGAGTCATTAAATTTTTGTAAGTGATTTCGACTAAGGAGTATCCATACTGTGAGGCATTATCTCATTTATCCTTACTGACTGTGCACCCTGGTCAGAGAGAGAGCGTTTGTTACTGAGTACCGAGTTGTTTTCTTGCTCTGAGCGTCACCGAAGAAAACATTATCAATCAGAGGCCCTGTGCCTTTATCCATCTGTGTTGGGAAATTAATTACTGAGATCAAATGTAGGATCAAAATAAAGTTTCTAGATCATTTTTCGTAACATAATCCTTAGAAAATCTACATTGAAGTCACAACAGGCTATTAACTGCGTGCTGCTACCAGATAGCACGGTAAGGAATCCAGATTCTTCATTAACAGTTCAAAATTACACAGTTAGGATCTACACTCCTGGAAATGGAAAAAAGAACACATTGACACCGGTGTGTCAGACCCACCATACTTGCTCCGGACACTGCGAGAGGGCTGTACAAGCAATGATCACACTCACGGCACAGTGGACACACCAGGAACCGCGGTGTTGGCCGTCGAATGGCGCTAGCTGCGCAGCATGTGTGCACCGCCACCGTCAGTGTCAGCCAGTTTGCCGTGGCATACGGAGCTCCATCGCAGTCTTTAACACTGGTAGCATGCCGCGACAGCGTGGACGTGAACCGTATGTGCAGCTGACGGACTTTGAGCGAGGGCGTATAGTGGGCATGCGGGAGGCCGGGTGGACGTACCGCCGAATTGCCCAACACGTGGGGCGTGAGGTCTCCACAGTACATCGATGTTGTCGCCAGTGGTCGGCGGAAGGTGCACGTGCCCGTCGACCTGGGACCGGACCGCAGCGACGCACGGATGCACGCCAAGACCGTAGGATCCTACGCAGTGCCGTAGGGGACCGCACCGCCACTTCCCAGCAAATTAGGGACACTGTTGCTCCTGGGGTATCGGCGAGGACCATTCGCAACCGTCTCCATGAAGCTGGGCTACGGTCCCGCACACCGTTAGGCCGTCTTCCGCTCACGCCCCAACATCGTGCAGCCCGCCTGCAGTGGTGTCGCGACAGGCGTGAATTGAGGGACGAATGGAGACGTGTCTTCAGCGATGAAAGTCGCTTCTGCCTTGGTGCCAATGATGGTCGTATGCGTGTTTGGCGCCGTGCAGGTGAGCGCCACAATCAGGACTGCATACGACCGAGGCACACAGGGCCAACACCCGGCATCATGGTGTGGGGAGCGATCTCCTACACTGGCCGTACACCTCTGGTGATCGTCGAGGGGACACTGAATAGTGCACGGTACATCCAAACCGTCATCGAACCCATCGTTCTACCATTCCTAGACCGGCAAGGGAACTTGCTGTTCCAACAGGACAATGCACGTCCGCATGTATCCTGTGCCACCCAACGTGCTCTAGAAGGTGTAAGTCAACTACCCTGGCCAGCAAGATCTCCGGATCTGTCCCCCATTGAGCATGTTTGGGACTGGATGAAGCGTCGTCTCACGCGGTCTGCACGTCCAGCACGAACGCTGGTCCAACTGAGGCGCCAGGTGGAAATGGCATGGCAAGCCGTTCCACAGGGCTACATCCAGCATCTCTACGATCGTCTCCATGGGAGAATAGCAGCCTGCATTGCTGCGAAAGGTGGATATACACTGTACTAGTGCCGACATTGTGCATGCTCTGTTGCCTGTGTCTATGTGCCTGTGGTTCTGTCAGTGTGATCATGTGATGTATCCGACCCCAGGAATGTGTCAATAAAGTTTCCCCTTCCTGGGACAATGAATTCATGGTGTTCTTATTTCAATTTCCAGGAGTGTATATATACTTACAATTAAAAGTGAACTATTGTTCAGTATTAATTCGTAATCACACACATACATGTGCTGATCACTGCAAAATAAACTTGTATCAATGTTTCTGAACTTGTGTTCTGTCTTAATATATGTATCAACTCCTCCTTTCCCATATTAGTTCTGCATTGGTAAGCTGCTAGAGCTTAGTCTTTTAAATGTTACTTATCTTACCTTGTGGTTATGCGGTGCTCACGCAGGACATGATGTTTGTCTTTTCAGAACTCTCTAAATTTTCCAAACAACCAGGAAGTTCTGCCTTATTACTCAGTCCTCTAGTATTATGATGCAACGAGCTAACCTTATTTTTCTGTGCATTCTTAAGCATTTTGTGAGGCTCTTTGTTACTTTGATCTCTTTTAAAACAGGGTGCCCGAATCTTGATTCTAACCTGAAAAAGGTATCTTTCTGACACCAGTAATCAGAGGGCTTTTGCCTTGTGTGATGGTGCCCGCCCCTCTCCCCTATCCCTGTATATTTTCTACAAGAAGCTCAGCCAACCTATCCTTCCCTCTTCCATCCCGGTGTAGGCGGTGTGTAGTATATCCCCATGACCCAATTGTAGCGACAGGCACTGCGCTCGTTGAGAGTTCATTTCAGATGACAGCAGCCTCCTCAATTCAGTGATTACACGGCTCACAGCAGTTTTAACCCAGGGATGGTCATGGCTTCACATGTTCCCTGGTTTTTGTATACTCATTTAATACGAATCTTTACCAATTACTTTATTTTCTGAAATAATCTGGTTTGAAAGCTCTGAAGAATAAAATTTTGTGATAGCAGTAGAGCCAACACCGTGTTACGAGGGGAGGCCGAAATGCACGCGTTTTAGCTCACACAGGCTGGCGTGAGGATGGAGGAACTATACTGACGTGAGGTCTGGAACATGACAAGGAATGAGAAGCCAGAAAGTGGACGTAATTAGTTTGATACTTAACTTTAATCCATTAATGATGAACGTCGGTCTTGACGGTACATAATTCACAATATTATCTGTTCAGAATACATTCTTGAAGTAATTATAGTAACTGAATATGGCGTCTTGCTAGGCCGTAGCAAATGACGTAGGTGAAGGCTATACTAAACCGTCGTCTCTGCAAATGAGAGCGTATATAGACAATGAACCATCGCTAGCAAAGTCGGCTGTACAACTGGGGCGAGTGCTAGGGAGTCTCTCTAGACTAGACCTGCCGTGTGGCGGCGCTCGGTCTGCAATCACTGATAGTGGCGACACGCGGGTCCGACGTATACTAACGGACCGCGGCCGATTTAAATGCTACCACCTAGCAAGTGTGGTTTCTGGCGGTGACACCACATAAAATACAGGAACATTTCTCTTTTTGCGATAAGTGTTGTTCAGGTGTCGCTATTCTTTATTAAAGCGAAAGAAGCACCTCCGTTATTTTTTAGGCTTTCCGCTGTACTTTATGATAGTGCAGGATTTCTGTTCTGGTAGACTGCTAAGCGTCTTCATAACACGCCATTACCTTAGAAGTATTATGAAAGTCAGGTTTAAACTGTGACATAGTTGTGGCAAACTGACGATGTTTTATCACTTGTTTGTCCAATACATTTGGAAGACGCTCCGAGGAGCCCTTACAGTGGCACAGAAGGTTCGATAGAAAACTGGAGGAAGTAAAAACTCAAAAATTAAAGTAAATAAGAATAGCTACAAATAAGAACACAAACGTTTTTATGTATTAACACATACGAATTAATTACAAATTTATCATTTTCTTACAGATAATGAAATAACAACTGTAATATTTTTGAGGGGGTTATCAGCCCTCTGAATGGTTTGATGTGGAGTGCCACGACTCCCTTTCCCGTGCCAAATTCTTCATCTCAGCTTAGCACTTACACCCAATCTCATCATTTATTTGTTAAATGAATTCCAATTCCCGCCTTCCCCTACAGTTTTTGCTCTCTAAAGCTCTCTCTAGTGCTATGGAATCTATTCCCTGATGTCTTAACACATGTCCAACCTTCCTAACTCTTTTTCTTGCTAGTATTTTCCACATATTTCTTTCTTTGCCGGTTTTACGAAGAACCTCCCCATTTCTTATGTTATCAGTTCACTTAATTTTCAGTATCCTTCTATTGCACCACATTTCAAACGCTTCGATGCACTTATTTTCTGGTTTCCCTACGGTACAGGATTCGCTTTCATATAAAGCTATACTTCAGATGTACATTCTCAGACATTACTTCCCCAAATTAAGGTCAATGTTTGATACTAGTAGAATTCTTTTGGCAAGTAAGTTTAAATGAATATCACTACTAAACGAATAATTTATGAATCAAGTGTGCATTAATGGCTGCAAACCGGCCATGGTCGGTAGCGGACGCCTCTGCGGTTGTGCTCGACTAGGAGGTAAGCCGTTTCAGGTTCTGGTCGTTGAACATTTTCGCTGCCAGTATTTGGCCAGCAAGTGGAAAAGAGGTGCTGAGATAAAGTTCCTGATCACCTGTCCTTGCACCAATGTCCTGCAGACTTCTCCGCTGTCTCTCACGAACTGAGGGTATGCGACACTGTTGATGGTGATCCAGTTCTCGCATGGGAACGTTGAGCTCGGCGGCCTTTGTTCCTGTTCGAGAGGAGTAAGCTATTACCGGAACCAGGTTTCACCATCTCCGTCTCCTTCATCCATAGCTACACAAACCAAATACTACACTGTACAGGCACTCACCACAACTATCCACAAGAGACAAGTACACATTTGGCATGCCAGAACATGTCGGAGGAAGGCAACGGCAAAGCACCTCCACGAGAACTTTGTCAAGAGGGGCTATGCAGGATTCTTGCATCTGCACCCCTAAATTCATTCCCTGAGTTTGGAACTACTTTGATTTTTTAAAGATCGCCGAAACACATTTTAATGACCCTCTTGAAACATCAATGTTTGATCTATTGTTTTGGAAGTATATAGGCAACAGATTAATCTGCAGGGTGATCTAGAAGTCCGTTAACACTTGAAAATTGAGTACTTCACGGGATAACGTAGGTGGAGAGGTAAAAATTGACACACATGCTTCAGATGACATGGGGGTTTATTGAAAAAAGATGTGCACAAAATGACCAACAGATGTCGCTTCTTATGATACAATAGCAATAATTACCATAAAATATTAAAGTTTTTTCAAATAAAACAATCGTCATTAACATTCTTCATTTTTATTCTTCGTATCTATGTATTTATTTCTCAACATAGTAACACTGGCGACGAACACGTTTACCCCAATGAGACACAGTTAGTTGATACAGTCACTGTAGAATGAATGACTTTGTTGACGATGCCATAACCTCATCTCTGCTTGCACCGCTTCATCACTATCAAAGATTTGTCCTGAACGATGTCCCTTAAGTTTTGGAAACAGATGAAAATCAGATGGGGTCAAGTCGGGACTGTATGGAGAATGATCGAAGACAGAGGCCTCAAGGCGACTGAGTGTTGTAGATGTCGCAGGGCTCGTGTGTGGTCTGGCATTGTTATGCAGACGGAGAGAGTGCTCCTTGTATGGACGAATTCTTCAAATTACAAACTTGATTAAACACGCTGTTCATCACACACTGATATAATTACGTTACACACCGACATGTTACACACTACAATTCGGAGCCCTCTAGCGGGAGAGGTCCTCATAATTTTGATATGACACTTCCAGTAAAGTATCGTCAGCATAATCTGAGAGGTAATTCACCCTCTCACGACGATTTATAATTTGCCTGAGATCAGCATTGACATAGTCGAAGCTCACCAATCTGCTCCTTCTTCATATTCATACCACGTCTAGCAATAAGTTGTCTTCCAATAGAGAATGCATTACATCGTTGTACACCTGTCGTAATGGTTCGCAGCATTTCTATCTACACATGCAATCTGTAGAGGTCAAAATCAGCTGTGTGTACTCCAAACAACTCCTCCAAACATCGTGTAGAGGGAGGATTTGTTCACGAGGATGTAACAGTTATCTTCTCAAGATGGTAAACTTACTGTAAATTTTCTTGGTTGAACCTTCGACCAATAGAGACCAATAATTTCGAACACACCTTTCTTAAATCTTCGTTCAAGAGACAATTCTTCAGGTGCAGAGGACGTTTCTGTGTGTTTTTATCTCGCTAGTCTTTTTCTTGGCCGTAAGGTATTTACGTTTTCAGATTTAGTTTCTTAGAACAATCTTTAGGAATCCAGTCCCAGACTCCTACAGTCGTCGGGAGAGAGCAGGTCAGAATGTGGTGACGAGGATCTGGCAGCTCTAGAGCGCAAAGAAAATTGACAATAACACATTTATGAAGTATCAACACGAGATTGTCTTCTAAGGCGCTGCGCCACGGCTGGGCCGACAGAATAGTAGCCTCTTCAGCAGAAGCAGAGTGGTATGTACTCAACTTGCGCTTCCAACAGCGCAGTGAAGTGTCAAGTGGCGGCGGTTACGTCACGGAGTGGCCGTCGGCCCTTGGACGCTCTGTTCTAAATATCGATCGCCAAATTGCACTCGTTGACATCGAAGATTTGTACTCAGAAGTCACGCCAGCTGGCCACGTGAAGTATTGTATTATATGTCAACCGGAGGCCTGGAAACGACGGAGAGGCTCCGTCTCCGCTGCAGCCGCAGTGGTCCACAACCCCACGACGACTACCGCAGTCCACTTCACCCCTCCGCCGTCCCACACCAAACCACTCTTTCAGGGGTATTGTGCTGTTCGGCCCCCGATGGACTCCCCCCTCCCCCTTTCAGGGGCCGGCCGCTGTGGCCGAGCGGTTCTAGGCGCTTCAGTCCGGAACCGCGCTGCTGCTACGTTCGCAGGTACGAATCCTGCTTCGGGCATGGATGGGTGTGATATGTTTAGGTTAGTTAGGTTTAATTAGTTCTAAGTCTAGGGGACTGATGGCCTCAGATGTTAGGTCCCATAGTGCTTAGAACCATCTGAACCCTTCCAGGGAACACCTCACACCAGACGAGTGTAACCCCTGTGTTTGCGTTCTAGATTAAGGGTGGTGTACGCGTACGTGGAGAACTTGTTTCTGCAGCAATCGCCGACATACTGTAGCTGAGACGGAATAAGGGGAACCAGCCCACATTCGCTGAAGCAGATGGAAAACCGCCTAAAAACCATCCACAGACTGGCCGGCTCACCGGACCTCGACACAAATCCGTTGGGAGGATTCGTGCCGGGGGACAGCTTACTGGGCGAGCCCCAGCTGAAGTACTCTCTGTCTTGCAAGGGTCAGGTCTCACCTTCTGTTTAGGAGATAGGCGCCAGCAGCCTCAGGAATGGGATGAGCAGCACTAGTGGCTCTTCCTCATGAAGGTACATGCAGACAGCATCCTGGTCACACATGTCAAGCCCCCAGCAGGCCTGCAGAGTGATGGTGGCCTCTGCGCCCCATTAATATTGACTTGGAAGTTGGCAGTGTCGTTGGCAGCAGCAGAATCCTTCCAGTCAGACTCGTGGCTCCAGAGACGATCGAAGACAGATAGGCGTGCCAAGGGTTGTCCTCTATAGCCTCCCCTCTCAATGGGTAGCTGCAACTACACAGGGGCTCAGACTACACATTGGGGCCGGCTGTTGTGGTCGAGTGGTTCTAGTCGCTTCAGTTCAGAAATACGCGGCTGCTACGGTCGCAGGTTCGGATCCTGCCTCGGGCATGGATGTGTGTGATGTCCTTTGGTTAGTTAGGTTTACATAGTTCTGAGTCTAGGGGACTGACGACCTCAGATGCTAAGTCCCATAGTGCTTAGAGCCATTTGAACCTACACACTGGACAGTCAGCAATCTGCACTCAGAAATGAGACATTCGTTCAGAATGGTGGAATATTTAAGTTGGCGCTCCCTGTGTGCTCTTTGACGGTGGGTCTGGCAATGATATCATGTGTTCTGGTTTTCTCTCGCTGTCATACCTCTTAGTGATTACTGACCTTCACAACTTATCCTTTCAGAGACTGCTGGTGAAGTACAAGCTCCACTATAAACACTGCTCTGGTCGCTATACATTTTATAATGGTGATGTGAACTGACAGACGCCAACTGGATTGCGAGTTAGTGACTGAGGCTGAACTTGTGACTGAGTGATTGAGACTAAGCCCTCCAGTCCGCAGCGGCGATCTTAATACTTGCGGTCGAGAGGCTGTTGAAGGCATGTTGCTTGCGACGCTGTCTTTGGCCTCTCTCCTGATAGGCGCGCTTGATCCAGCACCTGCTATCGATCTTCTTGCAACATCTTTGCCGACCAGTGTGCTGGAGACAGCTTACACCAGCACATCCGCCCCCCCCCCCCCCGAAATGCCGCACCGTTGTCGTGTAGAGGGGATGCGAACGACAATGGGGAGGGAGGCAGGATGTTGAATGTAGTGATGAGCCATGAGCTGTCACTGTGGACGATGACATACTCCCGACCGTACCCCGCTATCTGGCTTGTGAACAACTTCTGGAAAACAGCTGCCAATGCTTCCAGGGCACACGTCCAGGCATGAGGGCGTGACGTGGGGCGATGGCAGCGACAGCGACTACGATGGGTCCAGGTCCATTTGGTCGATGAGAAAGGATAGCGGGGACGAGGATGCATCGTCCATCCACTCCTCCTGTGGTACCTTGGTAGCATCAGCGGGCGGCTGTGAAGGCCACACGGTCCCGTGAGGGAGAATCTGGGAGACGAAAAGCAGCAGAATCACCATTTCATAATGGTGATCGTTTCTCCCTATGTAGGTCGGCGTCAACAAAACATCCTCGCATTCGGAGGAGAAAGTTGGTGATTGAAACTTCGTGAGCACATTCCGCCTTAACGAAAAACGCCTTTGTTTTAATGATGTCCACCCCAAATCCTGTATCATTTCAGTGACACTCTCTCCCATATTTCGCGACAATACAAAACATGCTGCTCTTCTTTGAACTTTCTCGATGTACATAGCTAATCCTATCTGGTAAGGACCCCACACTGCGCTGCAGTACTCCAAAAGAAGACAGACAAGTGTGACGTCAGCAGTCTCTTTAGTAGATTTGTTACACTTTCTAAGTGTTCTGCCAATAAAACACAGTCTTTGGTTTGCCTTTCCCACATCATTTTCTATATGTTCTTTCCAATTTAAGTTGTTCATAATTGTAATTCCTAGATACTTAGTTGAATTTACGGCCAATAGATTAGACTGACTTATCATGTAACCAAAGTTTAACGAATTCCTTTTGATACTCACGTGGATGACTATATACTTTTCGTTATTTAGAGTGAATTTCCAATTTTGCGCCATGAAGATTTCTTTTCTAAATGTTTTTGCAATTTGTTTTGGTCTTCTGGTGGCTTTATTACACAGTAAACGACAGCATCATCTGTGAGCAACCTAAGACGACTGCTTAGATTGTTTCCTAAATCGTTTAGATACATAAGAAATGGCACAGGGAGTATAACACTACCTTAGGGAAAGCCAGAAATCACTTCTGTTTTACTCGAAGACTTTCCTCAGTTACTACGAACTGCAACCACTCTGACAGGAAATCACAAATCCAGTCACATAACTGAGATGATATTCTATAAGCACGCAATTTCACTACAAGCCACTTGTGTGGTACAGTGTGAAAAGCCTTCTGGAAACCTATAAATACGTAATTAATTTGAAATCCCTTGTCAAAAGCACTCAGCACTTTGAAAGTTAACGCTGTGGAGACTATACAAAAACTATTGAGAATGTATGCAAAATTTAGTTTACTAACAACATTTATTTTCCCTAATCAAAGACAGACATAAATTATGCATAAGTTGTTGATTGAATACTGTAAACAACTAACACTTGGTTTAAGAGTACAATGGACAAGCATCCTGGATGGCAGAAGTGAGTCAAGTACTCTGACCCTAAAAATGTGGATAACGCAATCTGAATTGATCTGACGCTCAGCAGACTTTGGTTGATTAAATCTACTGTGGTTTCACTACACAGGTGCGGCTGAGAGCAAGTAGCGATTGAGTTCTGTACACCCTGTCAATGCCGGAGCAGCAGTACGTTACCCTGTTTTCTTCATGTGGCGATGTATCTTGCAGGTGGCGAGATAGGTGCGGCGAAGGTGAGACGTGTGGCGGCACCTATGAATCGATCGCGACCATGAAAGAAATGCAAAAATCTCATGGTCTAGCGATCAGGTAGACGGATCGCAATTTACTCTCTTCCAGACCCCTGAAATCATGGTAGATTTCTGTGTGTGACGCACCCGTTCTCTGATCGTACCAAGAACCAATTTAGCTCACTTATACAACAGAGCGCACAAGGATACCAAACGTCTAGACTGGTAAACCAAAAACGACTAAGTGTGCCCTCGCAAACGGGTAGTCCGAGAGGTTTGAAGTCACACTGTCGGTACATTAGGAACTTCATCACAAGCTCCCCAGTCTAAACTACTCGCAAGTGAAGTCGGTCTCAGGACAGGTCCCAAGCATCAACTACACATGCCAGAGCATTGACCAGAAGTGCTCTTACCATATCAAAGTCCAGCACGCAAGTGCCTCGCACCTCTTCAGAAAAAAAATCCGTTTTCCCACGAAGTGCACGAATGACACCGCCTTCACGCCGTCTTGAGCCTATCATAGGGCTCTAGAGGCGCTAAATCTCCCCCCTCCCACACGACAGCACCAACTCCTGTTGAACCACGGCAAGAGTTAAGAAACCTGTTATCTCAGGAAAAAAAAAGAAACTGCCAATCACTGGCTTTTTTAAGTTCTAGTGGAGTGGGAGGTTGATTTTCTCCGAAGTCGAGTCACTTCCCACGGCAACAAGTGAACAGATACAATCTTAAAGATCTTTATCGAAATGGCCTGTGCCTTGGAGCTTGTTAGTCCTAGCTATGAGGTGTAATAAAGATTCCATCTCTAAACGTTTCTCAGACGCCAGAGTTTCTTATACAACCGAGGCGGGGGATGAAAGTAGTTCACAAGCCTAATTGTAGTATCGACGAACACAAAAAATTGTGAATTTTATCACACGTGGCTCTGCACACGATGTCTGGTTTACGACTCCATTGTGTAGATGCGTTCATCGCCCCCAGCCCTGGCTTTGGCTGGCGCCAATGCAGGTATCGCAGCATTGTTCTGCTGGAGATCTGTCTTGATGAGGGGCTGCTCTGTCTACCCTGTATGGCTGTGAGCCTGTCCGATAAGATTTACTGAGAGATGGGCTCGCCACCAATTGCTTCCAACTCCGAACATGCCGTTTCTATGAGCTAAGAACCATAAAAATACATGCTTTTAGTGCCCTACAAGCCTCTGTCAATATCTGCTCAGGATGTTAGCTTTCTAGAGTCTCGTTCAAGGTGCGTCAGGTTGTAATAAAGTCTTTAATAATTTTCTGTATAAGAAAAATAGTTGAGAGAGTAACTTGTCCTCTCTCAACTTCGTGTGTGTAAAGAGCTAGTTGTGTTTCACATGACCAATGTTTTCTAAATCTGTGGTGACTGTGTGTCAATAGACAGTTTTCTTGGAGGTAATTCATGATGTTCAAACACAATACATGTTACAAAATCCTCCTGCATATCGATGTGAATGATATGGGCCTGTAATTTAGTGGATTACTCCTACTACCCTTCTTGACTATTGGTGTGACCTATGCAACTTTCCAGTCTTTGGTTACAGATATTTCGTCTAGCGAGCGGTTGTATACGTTAGTTAAGTATGGAGCTATTGTATCAGCATACTCTGAAAGGAACAAAGCTGGTATACAGTCTGGACTGGAAGACTTGCTTCATTACTTTAAGTTGCTTCACTACTCCAAGGATATGTACTTCTAAGTTAATCTTGTTGGCAGCTGTTCTTGATTCGAATTCTGAAATATTTACTTCGTATTCTCTGGTGAAGGAATTTTGGTAGGCTATGCTTAGTAACTCTGCTTTGGCAGCTCTGCCGTCGATAGCATTTCCACTGCTGTCACACAAAGAAGGCATTGATTGTGTCTTGCCGCTAGCATAATTTGCATACGACCAGAATCTCTCTGGATTTTCTGCCAGGTTTCGAGACAAAGTTTCGGCATCTCGCATTGAAGTCTGGGCTAAATTTCGAGATTCTGCAAAAAATCGCCAGTCTTGGAGATTTTGCATTCATTTCAATTTGGCATGCTGTTTTCTTTGTTTCTGCTACACCGTTCTAACACATTTTATGTACCAAGGAGGATCAGCTCCTTTGTTTGTTAATTTATTTGGTATAAATCTTGCAGTTTATGCCGATACTATTTCTTGAAATTCAAACCATATCTGGTCTACACTTAACATTGTTAATCTGGAAGAAACAGTTTGTAATGTTCTATCTTTGATTTCACTGCAAACTCAGTCTTATTTTGAAGCGCGTTGTATTCCACTGGAAAGCTTTTCTGCTGGCCATCCGTATCCAACTTCGTTTTGCTGTTTCTTGTTAATGGATAGTGAAATTATCCTTTATCTTTTCTGAAAGTGCAACATTATAGATGAAACGGAGAATCCATGCCGTTATGTGCAACAGCTTTCAATAAAAAACGTATTTTGATATGTCAGCGGGGCACACCCGTGCATTAATAGCTAAGGCTTGGTTGTACATCTTCCGTGTCTCTGGTAATGAGTCATAAGAGATTTGCTGTTGAGGCCAAGGTTCGGGTTTCCGAGTTAGCAATGAAGGCTCATGCCACCATAGCATGGAAGATTATAATCTCTCTGTCGAAGTTCCAAGTGATAGCAAATTGCTGGGTTGTCTGTGATGAGCAGTGTCTCCACTACGATGGAGTTAAAATTTCATGGATTTCAGTTACTCTTAGATTACATTAGATTAGTTTTTCGTTCCATATATCCGTGCTGAGGAGATCCTCGTGGATGTGGAACATGTCAATTTTTTTTTATATATACATCATTTTTTAAGCCGAAACAACAATACTAATAGTCTGAGTATATACAATACATGATTTGTTCCTATTAAAAATTCGTCAATGGCGTAGAAGGAGTTGGCCACTAGTAAGTCTTTCAGGCTCCTTTTAAACTGATCTTTATTTGTTGCAAAATTTTTTATGTTTGCTGGCAAATTATTGAATATGAGTGTTCCTGAGTAGTGGACCCCTTTTTGAACTAAAGTAAGTTCTTTTAAGTCCTTGTGCTGATCATTTTTGTTCCTGGTATTGTATGTATGAACTGAGCTGTTTGTTGGAAAAGAGATGTATTATTTAGGACTAATTTCATTAAGGAGTAAATATACTGAGAGCCAGTAGTTAGTATACCCAGTTCTTTGAAGAGGTTTCTACAGCAACAAACGTATTCCGGCGATTTGGATCGCTTCGTGTCCAGCCAAGAGCCACTACGGAATCATTCTTCATTATTATGTACGTGATGTCAAATCCGGAAGCGTGGCAGAAATATCTCAGAAGGCGTGAACCCAGTAAGGCAACTAGTAATTCAAGCCGCGTATGCGTTACCCTTTTGATAGGAAAAACTCTGTTTTTACTCACAACCTAACGGACAAGTGTATTTTTGGTATCGGATATTCGAATGTCCAGCACTGCTCCTTATATCCTTCCTGAGGCACCACAAAAAACGTGAATTTGTGAAATTTGGGGTTTTTGACTGTGCAAGCCTATCCATCTGGATACTCCGAATGATTGCACATGAGCGAGTTGTGATGTCGAAAATTT